>NC_073262.2:43585625-43894453 GCF_029289425.2 Pan paniscus
GGACTGGTTTTGTGGAAGATAATTTTTCCAGGAACCTGAGGTGGGGGACGGTTCCAGGATTCAAGAACATTACATTCATTGTGCACTTTATTTCTATTATTATTAATATATAATGAAATAATTATATAACTCACCAAAATGTAGAATCAGTGGGAGCCCTGAGCTTGTTTTCCTGCAACTAGATGGTCCTATCTGGGGGTGATGGGAGATGGTGACAGATCATAAGGAATTCAATTCTTATAAGGAGTGAACAACCTATATCCCCCTGCATGAGCAACTTACAGCAGGGTTCAGGTCACACTCTTAGGACAATCTAATGCCACCACTGATCTGACAGGAGGAGGAGCTCGGGTGGTAATGTGAGTGACAGAGAGTGGCTGTAAACAGATGAAGCTTCACTTACTTACCAGCCTCTAACCTCCTGCTGTGTGGCCCAGGTCCTAACAGGCCAGGGACTGCTACTGGTCCGTGGCCTGTAACCCATACTTTTATGTTTATTTTTTGGAAACACTTTCCACTTATATTCTTGATTCCTATGTATTTTATAAACAACTTAGAAATTCCTTTTAGAACAACACAGGGTCTAATATTATGTTTTTAACATAGGACTTTGAATTAATTTTATCGGTGTATGAGAGAGATGTGAAATAAACTAATCGTTAAGCACCTTCCATTTTACTTTTATTTCATGCATATTAAGAATAAAACTGGGAAGTCCTAGGCAGAGCAATTGGGCAAGAGGAATAAAGGGCATCCAGATTAGAAAAGAGGAAGTCAAACTATCTCTTAACCAATGATATGATCTTATACCTAGAAAACCCTAAAGACTCCTACAAAACACTCCTAGATTTGATATATGAATTCAGTAAAGTCTCACAGGTTACAAAATAAATGAATACCAATCAGTAGCACCACTATACACCAACTACGACCAAGCTGAGAGTTCATATCAACAATCCAATCCCTTTTACAGTGGCTGCAAAACACTGTGAAATACCTAAGAATATACTTAATGAAAAAAGTGAGTGATCTATATAAAGATAACTGGAAAACACCACTGAAAAAAATAGATGACACAAACAAATGAAAATACATCCTATGTTCATGGACTGAAAGAACTGATATAGTGAAAATGACAATAGTGCCCAAAGCAGTCTACACATTCGATACAATTCCTACCAAAGTACCAATGTCATTCTTCACAGAATTATTTTAAAATGCTGACATTCATGTAGGACCACAAAAGAGCCTGAACAGCAACAGACATACCAAGCAAAAGGAACAAATATGTTGGCATCACATTACCTGACTTCAAATGATACTCTAAGGCCACAGTAACAGAAACAGCGTGGTACTCGTATAAAAACAGATACATAGATCAACGGAACAGAACAGACAACTCAGAAATAAAGCCACTACAACCAAGTGATCTCTGAGCAAGGATACAAAAACATACACTGGAGAAAGTACAGGTTATTCAATAAATGGTGCTGGGGAAAAAAGATAGCCACATGTGGAAGAATGAAACTGGATCTCTATCTCTCACCATATACAAAAATTAATTCAAGATGGATGAAAGGCCTAAACCTAAGACCTGAAAACATTGGCCTAGGCAAAGAATTTATGAGGAAGACCCTAAAAGCAAATCCAACAAAAATGAAAATAAATAAATAAGACCTAATTAAACTAAAAAGCTTCAGCACAGCAAAAGAAATAATCATCAGAGTAAAACAACAACCTATACAATGGGAAAAATTTGAAAATTATGACGCTAACAAAGGACTAATATCTATAACCTACAAGAAATTCAAACAAATCAACAGGAAAAACACAAATAATTCCATTAGAAAGTGGCCAAATTACATGAATAGACATTTCTCAAAGGAAGATGTACAAACGGTAAACAAGCATATAAAAACACACTAAATATCTCTAATCATCAGGGAAATGTACAATAAAACCACAGTGAGATATCACCTCACTGCAGCCAGAATGGCCACTATTAGAAATCAAAAAACAACACATGTTGGCGTGGATGCGGTGAAAAGACAACAGTGATACACTGCTGGTGGGAATGCAAATTCATACAAATCTATGGAAAACAGTATGGAGAGTTCTCGAAGAACTAAAAGTAGATCCTACCATTTTATCCAGCATTCTCATTTCCAGATATCTACACAAAATAAAAGAAATCGTACTCTCAAAAAGACACCCGCACACGTATGTTTACTGCAGCACAATTCACAATATGCAAAGATATGGAATCAACCAGTGTCCATCAACTGATGAGTGGAATAAAAAAACTGGATGTATATACATATATATATCTCACATCACATATATGTATCATATATATGTATGTGTGTATATACACTCACACATATACATACGTCCATACCTGACACTGGGTAATTCATACACATACATACCTGAGACTGGGTAATTCATAAAGGAAAGAGGATTAATTGATTCACAGTTACGCATGGCTGGGGAGGCCTCAGGAAACTTAACAACCATGGTAGAAGGGGAAGGGGAAGCAGGCACCTTCTTCATAAGGCGGCAGGAGAGAAAGAAGAGAGAAGTGAAGCGCAAAGAGCCCCTTATGAAACCGTCAGTTCTTGTGAGGATTCACTCACTATCACAAGAACAGCATGGAGGAAACCGACCCCATGACCCAATCACCTCCCAGCTGGTCTTTCCTCAACACCTGGGAATTACAATTTGGCATGAGATTTGCATAGAAACACAAAGCCAAACTATTGTTGGGGGGGATATCCTTATTTTTAAAATATCTAAATGTCATTATTTACAATTCAAAGTAGCAATTTTTATTAGTTATGATTTTGTTTGAAAATAAAATGATCTGGTAAATTTTCTTCACTTTTAACCTATTCAGTCAAAATATAGAAAAAGCTAGATTTGCCAGCAGAAAATTGTAACAACTTTTTAATGAGATAAAAATGTATAACAATATCACTATTATTGTACAGAGAAAAAAGTGAACATGAAAAGGAATTTAAAAAGACAGAATATGACTATCATATACATACATGAACTGACAAAGAGACTAAAATCTCCTACTGGAGATTATAGCAAAAGCTTCTAAAAATACCAAAAACAAAAGCAAAACAATTATTTTTAAGAAATAAATTATACAGAGAACTCTTCTGGTTAAGACAATGTATGAAAAAAAAAATCTTCGTGAGAGCTATTATTAACCAAGTCATCATAACCAAAACTTTAAATCCACAATTCTGGAATATTAAAAAGTTTCATTTTGAACATATCTAATGGAAGGCAACTTTTGAACAGAAAATTTCTAGTTAAAGTTGACTGAAACTTAGGAAAGAATTGACGTAGCCATGGTAACAAGACGCCACCCAGAGCCAGTTCAAAATCTAGTCAATCGATCAATGACCACTGGCCTTGCTCACCAACCAATATCAATGTTAGCAGCTTGCTTCTGAAAGACAGCCAAGCAGCAACAGCTGCTCCATCAGAATAGACAGTGCCTGACAAATACAGTTACTATAGGAAGCAAAAAATTCCAACTCTCTCTTTTTATGTCAAATACCAAAGGTCCACAATCCCTTGGAAAGAATTTGTGAGTCCATTACATTTACCACCCTAATATTTTTTTAAATAAAATACTAGTGGCCAGACGTGGTGGCTTATGCCTGTAATCCACCCAGCACTTTGTGAGGCCAAGGCAGGTGGATTGCCTGAGGTCATGAGTTCGAGACTAGCCTGACAAACAGGATGAAACCCATCTCTACTAAAAACACGAAAATTAGCTGGGCGTCATGGCATGCACCTGTAATACCATCTCCTCAGGTGGCTGAGGCAGGATGATCGCTTGAACCCAGGAGGCGGAGGTTGCAGTGAGATGAGGACATGCCACTGCACTGCAGCTTGGGTGACAGAGCAAGACTCTGTCTCTAAATACATAAAATACCAGTAAAGTTTGCAATTCCTCTGACTCATTTTACCATAATTGCAATTATCATGATTACCAGTAAAAGAATAGTGAATAAGCACAATATTGGACTTTTCTCCCTAAGTGAAAAAATATTAATATAAAGAACGTAGCCAATTATAAAAAGCCAAAAGAAGTTTAAAAATACATATAATTACCAGGCAAAATTGTTAAAATGCACCTTATCGAACATTTTTTAAGTGAGAATCAATCAAACAATATACCCAGGATAAACTCCATTCATTCATTTAATACCTATTTATTAGGTAGCTACGTCTGATAGGCTAGGCCATTTTCTAGGAAGTGAGGATATGGTAATGAACAATAAAACCCCTATTCATGAGAGTGAGATAAACACACAATAACAACAGACCGATAAGGCAAAATATACAGTACGTTAGAGGAGAAAAACTAAAGCAGGAAAATGAAATGTTCATGTCTTTGATGGGAAGAGTAGTGGGAAAGTTAGGATGGCCAGAAAAGTCCCTGCTGAGAAAGAGATTTTTCATTAATACAAAGAAACTTTTATTTGTACATCAAAGACTCTAAAAAATGATGATGTTAACAGAGTTGATGTCAAGACACAAATAGGTTTGAAGTTAAGAGATGATAAATCACTTTGTTTCGTTGAACCTTCCCTCAATTACGTTAGAGAGCATCCCTGGTATGCTCCCAATTGAATCTCAAGCCTGACGCATCCTGGTGATACAATCCTAATTCCTTTCTGTTAGTAATCATTCTCTTTTTTTTTTGTTTTCTTCATTTTCTCTGGACTAGGAATTGTGCTGGTACATGGTTCTTCCTCAAAAAGTGGTAATTCCTTAATGTGTTTCTTTTTACCCTTTTTCTTCTTCTTGGAAAGGGGATTTTAAGTAAAGAACTGAAGTAATGGAAAGAGTAAGCTAGAAGAATATCGGGGGAAAAAGCATCCCAGACACATGGAACTGATAAGTGCAGAGGTGTGCGTGGAATCTTTAAGCAGTAGGGATAGGTAAGGAATAGCAACAAGTTCAGTGTGGCTGAAACAGAGCAAAAGAGATAAGAAACAGAAGTTTAAGCAGGAGAGGTAACATGCCAGATGGTTTACTGCCTTTCAGTTATTAGGAGGAACTCTGGCACATACTCAGAGTGAAATGGGAGGCAATCAGAAGGGCTGGGGCAGAGTAATGACACAATTTGGCTTATGTTTTAAATACATCCACTGAGTTAAGAATTGACAAAAGGGGAAGTTTTTAAAAACCAGGACTATCAATTCCAAGTCTATGACACTCATCTAAACTACAGATGACGGTGGCTCAGATGTACAAGATAGACTGGCTTCTGGATATATTCTTCAGGTAGACCTGACAAGATTTACTGAGAGATTAGATGTGAAGTGTCAAGACAGAGAGAAAGATGAGTCAAGAATGACACTGAGGTTTTTGGCAGAGCAACTGGAAGAGCTGCCGTTAACCAAAGTAGGAAAGACCACATGAGGTGTAGATTTCAGGAAGGACATCAGTAGCCCAATTTTTGATCTGACAAGTGTGTGATACCCAACAGCTAATCAAATAGAGGTGTCAAGTAGGGGAGCTAATATAGAGATCTGAAATTAAGGAGAGATCTGAGCTGGAGACATACATTTGGAAATCACTAGCATATACACAGTAGAAAAAGTCATGAGGGGCCAGGCACAGTGGCTCACGCCTGTAATCCCAACACGTCGTGAGGCCAAGGCAGGCAGATTACCTGATGTCAGGAGTTTGAGACCAGCCTGGCCAACATGGGGAAACCCTGTCTCTACTAAAAATACAAAAATTAGCCAGGCACGGTTTCACACACCTGTAATCCCAGCTACTAAGGAGGCTGAGGCAGGAGAAGCGCTGGAACCCATGAGGCAGAGGTTGCAATGAGCCAAGATCATGCCACTGAACTCCAGCCTGGGTGACAAACTGAGAATCCGTCTTAAAAAAAAAAAAAAAAAAGTTATGAGAAAGAAGATTGAGGACTGAGCCATGACAAACAACAATGTCCAAAAGAAGAAAGATTAGGAGCAGCAAGCAAAACAGACCATGATGAATGGACTAGAAAGGCAGGAGGAAAAGCCTGAGGGAGTGAGGTCCTGAAAGCCAAGTGAAGACGCTGTTAGGCAGGAGATGCCCTCCATTGGCTGAAATATTGCTGACAGATTAAATGAGGTGTAAAGAAAAATGCCTAGATTTATTACAGAAAAGAATTAGTGATAATCTTTTAACACCCCACTGTCAACATTAGACAAATCAACAAGACAGAAAGTTAACAAGGATACCCAGGAATTGAACTCAGCTCTGCACCAAGCAGACCTAATAGACATCTACAGAACTCTCCACCCCAAATCAACAGAATATACATTTTTTTCAGCACCACACCGCACCTATTCCAAAATTGACCACACAGTTGGAAGTAAAGCTCTCCTCAGCAAATGTAAAAGAACAGATATTATAACAAACTGTCTCTCAGACCACAGTACAATCAAACTAGAACTCAGGATTAAGAAACTAACTCAAAACCGCTCAACTACATGGAAACTGAACAACCTGCTCCTGAATGACTACTGGGTACATAATAAAATGAAGGCAGAAATAAAGATGTTCTTTGAAACCAAAGAGAACAAAGACACAACATACCAGAGGGTGTGTAGAGGGAAATTTATAGCACTAAATGCCCACATTTATTGCTATAAATGTGGGCATTTATAGCACTAAAGCAGTGTGTTGAAGGAAATTTATAGCACTAAATGCCCACAAGAGAAAGCAGGAAAGATCCAAAATTCACACCTTAACATCACAATTAAAAGAACTAGAAAAGGAAGAGCAAACACATTCAAAAGCTAGCAGAAGGCAAGAAATAACTAAAATCAGAACAGAACTGAAGGAAATAGAGACACAAAAAGCCCTTCAAAAAATTAATGAATCCAGGATCTGGTTTTTTGAAAGGATCAACAAAATTGATAGACCGCTAGCAAGACTAATAAAGAAGAAAAGAGAGAAGAATCAAATGGATGCAATAGAAAATGATAAAGGGGATATCACCACCAATCCCACAGAAATACAATCTACCATCAGAGAATACTACAAACACCTCTATGCAAATAAACTAAAAAATCTAGAAGAAATGGATAAATTCCTCGACACATACACCCTCCCAAGACTAAACCAGGAAGAAGTTGAATCTCTGAACAGACCAATAACAGGCTCTGAAATTGTGGCAATAATCAATAGCTTACCAACCAAAAAGAGTCCAGGACCAGATGGATTCACAGCTGAATTCTACCAGAGGTACAAGGAGGAACTGGTATCATTCCTTCTGAAACTATTCCAATCAATAGAAAAAGAGGGAATCCTCCCTAACCCATTTTATGAGGCCAGCATCATCCTGATAGTAAAGCCAGGCAGAGACACAACCAAAAAAGAGAATTTTAGACCAATATCCTTGATGAACATTGATGAAAAAATCCTTGATAAAACGCTGGCAAACCGAATCCAGCAGCACATCAAAAACCTTATCCACCATGATCAAGTGGGCTTCATCCCTGGGATGCAAGGCTGGTTCAATATATGCAAATCAATAAATATAATCCAGCATATAAACAGAACCAAAGACAAAAACCACATGATTATCTCAATAGATGCAGAAAAGGCCTTTGACAAAATTCAAAAAAGCTTCATGCTAAAAACTCTCAATAAATTACGTACTGATGGGACATATTTCAAAATAATAAGAGCTATCTATGACAAACCCACAGCCAATATCATACTGAATGGGCAAAAACTGGAAGCATTCCCTTTGAAAACTGGCACAAGACAGGAATGCCCTCTCTCATCGCTCCTATTCAACATAGTGTTGGAAGTTCTGGCCAGGGCAATTAGGCAGGGGAAGGAAATAAAGGGTATTCAATTAGGAAAAGAGGAAGTCAAATTGTCCCTGTTTGCAGATGACATGATTGTATATCTAGAAAACCCCATTGTCTCAGCCCAAAATCTCCTTAAGCTGATAAGCAACTTCAGCAAAATCTCAGGATAAAACATCAATGTACAAAAATCACAAGCATTCTTATACACCAAAAACAGACAAACAGAGTTAAATCAGCAGTGAACTCCCATTCACAATTGCTTCAAAGAGAATAAAATACCTAGGAAACCAACTTACAAGGGACGTGAAGGACCTCTTCAAGGAGAATCACAAACCACTGCTCAATGAAATAAAAGAGGATACAAACAAATGGAAGAACATTCCATGCTCATGGGTAGGAAGAATCAATATCGTGAAAATGGCCATACTGGCCCAAGGTAATTTATAGATTCAATGCCATCTCGATCAAGCTACCAATGACTTTCTTCACAGAATTGGAAAAAACTACTTTAAAGTTCATATGGAACCAAAAAAGAGCCCACATCGCCAAGTCAATCCTAAGCCAAAAGAACAAAGCTGGAGGCATCATGCTACCTGACCTTCAAACTATACTACAAGGCTACAGTAACCAAAACAGCATGGTACTGGTACCAAAACAGAGATATAGATCAATGGAGCAGAACAGAGCCCTCAGAAATAACGCCGCATATCAACAACTATCTGATCTTTGACAAACCTGAGAAAAACAAGCAATGGGGAAAGGATTCCCTATTTAATAAATGGTGCTGGGAAAACTGGCTAGCCATATGTAGAAAGCTGAAACTGGATCCCTTCCTTACACCTTATACAAAAATTAATTCAAGATGGATTAAACACTTAAACGTTAGACCTAAAACCATAAAAACCCTAGAAGAAAATCTAGGCATTACCATTCAGGACATAGGCATGGGCAAGGACTTCATGTCTAAAATACCAAAAGCAATGGCAACAAAAGACAAAATTGACAAATGGGATCTAATTAAACTAAAGAGCTTCTGCACAGCAAAAGAAACTACCATCAGAGTGAACAGGCAAACTATAAAATGGGAGAAAATTTTCACAACCTACTCATCTGACAAAGGGCTAATATCCAGAATCTACAATGAACTCAAACAAATTTACAAGAAAAAAACAACCCCATCAAAAAGTGGGCAAAGGACACAAACAGACACTTCTCAAAAGAAGACATTTATGAAGCCAAAACACACATGAAAAAATGCTCACCATCACTGGCCATCAGAGAAATGCAAATCAAAACCACAATGAGATACCATCTCACACCAGTTAGAATGGCAATCGTTAAAAAGTCGGGAACAACAGGTGCTGGAGAGAATGTGAAGAAATACGAATACTTTTACACTGTTGGTGGGACTGTAAACTAGTTCAACCATTGTGGAAGTCAGTGCGGCAATTCCTCAGTGATCTAGAACTAGAAATATCATTTGACCCAGCCATCCCATTACTGGGTATATAGCCAAAGGACTATAAATCATGCTGCTATAAAGACACATGCACATGTATGTTTATTGCGGCACTGTTCACAATAGCAAAGACTAGGAACCAACCCAGATGTCCAACAATGATAGACTGGATTAAGAAAATGTGGCACATATACACCATGGAATACTATGCGGCCATAAAAAATGATGAGTTCATGTCCTTTGTAAGGACATGGATGAAATTGGAAATCATCATTCTCAGTAAACTATCGCAAGGACAAAAAACCAAACACCGCATGTTCTCACTCATAGGTGGGAATTGAACAATGAGAACACATGGACACAGGAAGGGGGAACATCACACTCTGGGGACTGTTGTGGGGTGTGGGGAGGGGGGAGGGATAGCATTAGGAGATATACCTAATGCTAAATGACGAGTTAATGAGTGCAGCACACCAGCATGGCACATGTATACATACGTAACTAACCTGCACATTGTGCACATGTACCCTAAAACTTAAAGTATAATAAAAAAAAATTAGTGATAATCTGGAGGAAAAACAACTCTGGAGGAGTGCTGAAATTGAAGACTTACTGGCACTGAGATCAAGAGTGAATGGAAAGAAAATTTCAGTTCATGAGTGTAGACAGTTCTTTAAGGACAACATACTTAACACTCATGACTGAGAATGATGTAATTTTCGTCCACAGTCATGGAAACGTGATAGACAAGAAATAGTAGTTTCCAAATTTTACATAACAGGTGAAGTTTTCAAATTTTATGTAACAATTATATATTTTAAAGGTTATAAAAATTATGCACATATGGCATTTAAAAATGCCAGACCAAGGTTTTAAAGGCCCCTTGAACATTTCTAGATTACATAAGCTGATTATCATTTTGTTCGTGCTTATACATAAAGACCAAGAAATACTAAAAGTCTCAAGGAGAATATTTCTTGCTTGATAAAAATCAGCTAATTCTAGGACAGTTGACACTCATCAAATATACAAAGTAACTGATCACAGTAAAATACTGAGTTCTATTAACAGGAATAAAGTGGGAGAAATGCAGGAAATAATCTTATTTTATACATGAAGTTTTCAAAATCATATGAAGTCACCGGAAAAATATGGTGAGGTGAATACTGAAATATATCCTTTTCTCAAAGGAAGGATAATGTCACGCACGCAGGGCACTTTTACAAGTAGGAGTCACTGCATTAGCAGCACCTTCCTTTTAGCACTAGGGTCAGCAAATAACCACCTGTGGGCCAAATCCAGCCCACTGCCTGTTTTTTTAAGTCAAGTATCTTGGAACACAGCCATGCTTATTCACTTTACAGTCTATAGTGTCAATTACCTGGGTGTGATGTTGCACACGTGTGGTCCCAGCTAGTAGAGAGGCTGAGGTGGGAGGATCACTAGAGCCCAGAAAGTCGAGGCTGCAGTCAGCCATGATCACACAACTGCACTCCAGCCTGGGAAACAGAGTGAGACCCTGTCTCAAGAAAATACATATATGTAGTCCACAAAGCCTAAAATATTTACTGACTAGCTCTTTGCAGAAAAAGCTGGCCAACTCCTGGTTTAGTAGATCAAAGATTCTTTGATGTATTTTAATAAAAGTTTTACCCAATATACTGAAATGTTTATATTAAATACAGATCCCCATGTACAATCCCTTGGCAATATTCAGATTGAGGGTCCCATATTTCAGCACTCAGGCACTGACAACAAAAATTTAGTAACTATCAATCTTGTTGCTAACAAGGTACAGTGTCAATGTAGCATGTAGCTTCCATTTGCAACACAGCAGATATTACAAGAATTCTAACAAGAACTCTTAAGATGTGTCATCAAACTAAACGCTTTAAATACATTTTAATTGTGAAATGATCAGTATACTCTAGATCTAACCTCATTTTTTAAAAATGGTTGCATAATACATTATTTTGGGGGTATGGAAATTGAGCTATTTCCCATTGATAAGGAATTAGAATAGCTGCAAATTTTTTATATAATAATGCTATAATAAATGTCCTTATACGTAAGTATACATGTAACATATCTATACAAATATCCTTTATATGTATTATATATCCTTACTCTGTTATATATGTGTGTTGTGTGAATATGCTACTAAATTAATGTTCAAAATGTATTTACCAACCGTGTATGAAATGTCTTTTTCAATGAAACCATTTCCTTTGCAGCAACACGGATGGAGCTGGAGGCCATTATCCTAAGCAAACTAATGCAGGAACAGAAAATCAAATGCCACATATTCTTACTCATTAGTGGGAACTAAACATGAGAACTCATGGACACAAAGAGGAGAATAACAGACACTGGGGCCTACTTGAGGGTGGAGCGTGGCAGGAGGGAGACGACCAAAAAACTACCTTTCGAGTATTTTGTTTATTATGTGGCTGGTGAAATAATCTGTACCCCAAACCTCCATGATACAGTTTACCTATATAATAAACCTGCACATGTACCCCAAAGCTAAAATAAAAGTTCACTGAAAAGAGAAGAAAATGCCTTTTCCCTCACATTTGCCAATACTGGCTATTTTTCAAATAAATTAATGACTGGAAAAAAATGGTAACTCATTGTTTGCTGATTTTCTTTTTTCTGATTAACAGGCAAGGCTGAATATCCTAATAAAAGTATAAAATTTGTTCATCATGACTATTAGCCCAAATTAGGATTAGTTTGACAGCACATAGTTACCTCCTGTTCAATGTTGCCATAGGCTCACCTGTGATACTCTTCATTCTCAGTGTCAGGAAATTGCTGGCTTTCAGGTGTTCTGCTCTTCCTTGGAGGAATTAATCCATCATCACCATTGCCAGCAGTGGCACCATTAGTCAGGTTTTCTGGGAATCCCACATGAGTACTTCCCTGCTTCTTCATTTCTTCTTCAATAGCCATAAAATCTTCTAGCTGGAAAGTACACAGAGTAAGAAATTATCTACTTTAGCCACATTATCTATTCATAATCAGACTAAAACCAAGAAAGATAAAATAATTGGTCCAAAGCTCCTAAAGTGGCATTACCTAGCATTTAACGGCACCATTCGGGATTATTCCATAATAATGAAAGAATATCTCTGGGGTTTGCATCTCTTTAAAATTCAATGTACAGAATTCTGAGTTAAGTATTAAATTTTTCACTGATGATTTATGCTACTTACATGATAGGATCATGTATGCCTACATTTACTACACTTTGTTAAACAACATAGTGTAAAAATCTAATTCAACACAAACATTTGAATATAAAGGTATACCTCTCTATCACCATCCTTATTTATTTCTGGTTCTTGAGACATTTTCTGCAGATGCAAAAACAAAAGGTTAATTTCCTTGTTGTATTTCTGTGACATTTCCTCTTTTGGAGTGCATGTTTTTAAATTAATTTTATTCTTAAGTAATCAAGTATGGACAATAAAAATTAGAAAATAATTAAAATTAAACTGTTAAAATAAATAAATAATAATTAAAATTAAGAATTAACTTTTTAATCTATGTTTAGCTACTGCCACATTACTAGCTTCTAACATGTGAAAAATAATTCACCTTAGACAACGGGAGAAAAAAACATGAACCAGCAAACTTAACTTTGTCACTATTTGTTTGGACTAAACTTAATTTGTTATGTGTTAATCTACCAAAAATGAATCAGCAGATGATTTGTAGTGTTGCAAAATCTTCCTCACTTGCAAAGAGTTTACCTCACGAAACCCTAACTAGTGAGCACCTACAGTGCACTGAAGTGCTTTTTTAAAAGATCCCTAACTGGATTGTAGGCACCCTTTAAACTATTAGGAGCCAAAATCAACACCAAACAGAAAGAAATGGAAATTCTCAAATTTTAATTAAAATTATATACTGTAATATGATAGTGTTATGTATCCAGATTATCTAATTAAGTCCAGTTCTAATACATTCTAATGTGTACTAATGACAGCAGATAAAAATTTTTAATCTATACTGATTTTCTGTAACTGAAATAAATCAGAATGTTACTGTGTTTGTGCACTAACACCAAAGGTTCCATTCTGCAAGATATGATTCTTGTAATAGGCAGTTGGGTTGCTTTTATGATCTGGTTCCCTCCCTGAACAGAAACACTGAGGTCAATGAGAGACAAGGCAGAATATATCTTTAACCTTGGTATCAGTGACTGGCAATATAAAACCACAGATTTTCAATCACTGGCCATGATTACTCTTTAACCATGAATCCAGCTCAGGGACCATCAGTGTTACATTGTTCATAATTCCCATTACTTAATTATATGATTCAATAATTGATGTTACTTTCTTTATCATGTTACGGTGTTGTAAAAATAAAAGAACAAACAAAGTTCTGAAATTTGTTTTTGCCTCTATTCCAAAAGGAAAGATAAGCTATAAGCTAATCAAGAAGGCAGATAAGAATATTTTAAAATAAGAGTATTTTAAATTTTATAGTGGGTTATATTGAAGTTAAATATCAAATATTAAATTAGAATCTACTGATTCTTCTGTTAATAAGGTTACTGAATTTATTACAATAAATTTTAAGAATCTATTAAAATATTCTTTTTTTTTTTTTTTTTTGAGACGGAGTCTTGCTCTGTCACCCAGGCTGGATCGTAGTGGCGGATCTCGGCTCACTGCAACCTCCACCTCCCAGGTTCATGCCATTCTCCTGCCTCAGCCTCCTGAGTAGCTGGGACTACAGGCACCCGCCACCACACCCAGCTAAGTTTTTGTATTTTTAGTAGAGATGGGGTTTCACCGTGTTAGCCAGGATGGTCTTGATCTCCTGATCTCGTGATCCGCCCACCTCAGCCTCTCAAGGTGCTGGAATTACAGGCGTGAGCCACCGCTCCTAGCCAAAAGATTCTTAAAAAAAGAATCTATTGATTCTCAAAGCCTAGTCTCATAGGTAATTTCATTTGGACTATCTAATATTATTAAGGCAAAAAAAAAAAAAACATTAAACCAAAAGTTTAAATTTAAAAGTTTCCATGCCTCTGGCTGGCTATTTTCACTTCCTTTAAGCCTTTGTGACTCTTCCTCTGATGTCAGCTTAGTCTTGTTCTGTTGAAAAATCGATATATTCAGTTAAAATCAACCACTTAGAACAGTTAAAAATTATTGCCTTTTAAAAACAGATTTAAGACATTTCATTTCATAAATTGAGTGTTTAATCTTTCGTGAAATTGTCATTTAAGAAAAAATTCTCAAAAACTTGAAAAAACCACTTGGGGAGATACCAGATGTCACCAGATTGAAGACATACAAACATGTCAAAAATTCCCTTACAAATTCATCCACCCAACATCAATGAACAAACCCACCAGAAACACAGCTTCAAAATACAGCAGAAACATATAAGGTGACACAGTATACTGTTCTCCACTTCCTAATAGTACCTTATAAATGATTTCCAAAATCACTGCTGACACCTTTATTAGTGTACAACATCTTCCTAATATCTAAAATGTTTCCCTCCACTATTCTGAAAGATTTATTTTCATTTTTTTTTTATGAGTCAGGGTCTTGCTCTGTCACCAGACTGGAATGCAGTGGTGCGATCAGCTCACTGCAACCTCCGACTCCCTGGTTCAAGCGATTCTCCTGCCTCAGTCTCCTGAGTAGCTGTGATTACAGGCAACCACAACCACACCCAGCTGATTTTTGTATTTTTAGTAGATATGGGGTTTCACCATTGGACAGGATGGTCTCGATCTCCTGACCTCGTGATCCCCTCCAGAAGTGCTGGGATTACAGGTGTGAGCCACCACACCTGGCCTTATTTTCATCTTTTGAAACAATGCTATGTGAAGTCTTCCTTGATTCTGCATGTCTTTCCCCAAATAAACAGGTACCTCCTTGCTTGAGGCTGCCTTAGTACGTTACTGATTTTTCTACTGCATCTTTACCACCTAAACTGTACATTATTCCTCCATGTCTGTCCCCTCTGCTCCAAGACTGCAGGGGAGAGTCTTGCACATCATCTTTGTAAAAACAGTCTTTGTTTTACTCAAAAATTTTTCATTGAGTCCTGCTACATATATGCTAGGTGTTAGGGTCTAAAAAGAATGAAAATAAAGCATGTCAGGGATGGCTTTTCTAGAAAACATGCCCAAGCAGAGACTTAAATATTGAGACTAGCCAGATTAAAAGGGGAGAGGGCAGGAAAGGGTGACAGTATGCCACGCAGCAGCAAGAGCAGGAGCGAGGCCTGAAAGAATGAAAGTATTTGCCTACAATAGAAGGATGAGTGAGTAGGGCATTACCAGCAGCTCAGTAATGCCAGAGAAAGGGCACACAGGGAAAAGGGCTAAAGATGGAGAGTGGGGCAGAAGTCAGATTATGAAAGCCTTATGTGTAATTTTAAGATGCTTGGACATTAACGTTCGAGAGTGGTCCTGGGTCCTATCTGCATTAGACATAGATCACTTTAAATGCCAAAACCAATATTCCTAGTCAACTATTATTCATTAAGACAAGGTGACAGATAGCTCATGTGGACACAGCTGAGATGGTACTATGTAGCAAATTCTAAACAATTCTCATGAACACTTGGAAAGTCAATTCTATAATGAAGTCATACAAATTATAATAAATCAGTAAATATTTGGTTTGGGAAGATACTTTGTAAAGTTATAGTGCATATGAATACAACTAAGAGTTGTGACTTCAGAACTGTGACAATAAATTAAAGAAACCACATTGTGTTTGAGTCAGCAATCTTTAGATTTGTATCCAGTCTTCCCATCCAGTCCATAAATTCTAAGTATAATCCTGGCACTCACTCTTAAGTTTACATTAAATACTATCTCATACAAAAAAACATTCTTTCTCTTACTTCTTTTTATTATTCATATGTTGCCTTCTTTAAAGGAAGAACACAAAAATGCCCTGCTAAAAAGATTCTGATTGGCTGCAGGCGGCAAGAGGGAAAAACACAAAGCACGTTTTGCAGAAAATGATTATTTAGAAGTCAGAACTATGACATGAAGCCAAGCAGGGCACTCTAGGACTGAATTTGCTGTGCTGCCTTCATACGCTCCTTGCTCTTTCTTTTCTGGCAGCTGTGACTCACACAGGTCATGGAGAGTATCATTCCCTAAGAGGAACAACTCCGATATTCATCTTTATCTATTAAGTTCATCTGTCCCAATTCTGTGTTCTGTGGATGCTGACTTTCGGTCACGGATGGTGATATACGTGGACATTTATCATCAACTTTCAGATTCTTGGATCTTTGACAAGTCTTATTACTGAGAGTCAAACTAGCAGGATGCGAGTTATAAATGCTGGTCATCCAATTACCTACTCAAAATATCCTACACGAATATTCTATTAAACTTGCATAGAAAAAAATTAGTCATTCCTGCTGCCCTGCTGCTCTTTGTTCTTCTGTATTCACCAGAATATTTCCTACTCTTTCCTCATGTCCAGGTTAAATACTAGTGTACAACCTGGAAACCTGTAAATCCTCTGAGATTTCTCTCTGTCCCCCAAGCCTTTCTCATTCAATTATCACTAGATCATATTGACTATACCTCTCTTCTGCCTCCGTTTTATATTCCCACTGCCACTGGGAACACAAACATTTACAAAATGGCTTTTATTTAAAAGAAAACTGCAAACTCTAAATGTTATTTCTTACATGAAAAAAATTAAGCAAAACAAATGAAAAAGGCATAACGAAGGCTAACATATTAAAATGAGTAACTGAGATTCCTAACGTTATTTATTTCACCATGGATGGGTGAAAACCTTATAATACATTGATACTAGTCCAAGGATGTGTGACATGGAAACTATAGCTGACTACTGCAAAAGCTTCCTTTGTCTCCTGGTTTCTTTACACGGTTATCTTCCATCAATCCCAGGAAACTATAGGCCACAGGCCAAATCCAATCTGCCTTATGGCTTTGTAAATAAAGTTTTATAGGAACTCAGTCATGCCTGTTTGCTTACATATAATCATGGTGGCTTTCACACTACAACAGCAGACAACAGCAGGGTTAAGCAGACATGACAGAGACCACATAGTCTAAAATATTTTCCACCTGGTCCTTTACAGAAAAAGCTTGCTAACCCATTTTACACCATAACCAGAATGCCTTAATACTCAAATTTAATCTTGTGACTCCCCAGCACAAATTTCTCCAATGAGCCCCTGCAGCACACATTGTTGGCTCCCTATCAATAGCCATTCCTCATTCTTTCTTGCAAAAGAAACAAAAGTCTATTGGGATATTTATTATCCCAATCCCCCTCCTCAGCCTCAGAAACAGAAATGTTTATTCTAAGCTAATCAGGTATTTGCTTTCCCAGTGCCTGGTTTAGGAATGAGCATGTGGTGTGACCCAGCCAACGAAATGTTACAGGAAGCCCCTTGCATGCTTCTAAGTTTTCTCCCTGTTTAAAAGACACACGTGAAGAAAAGCAGCCCTTGTGATGTTGTGTTGTGAGAACATGATGTTTGGAGCTGCTGGGGACTAGCCAACCATGAAAGGAGACGTGAATAAAACACTGCCAACACCACAGCTGAAAGAGGGACGGGTGGGATCCTAGGATATCAATGAACAAAAAAACAATTCTGGTTCCTACTGTTTTAGCCGCTGCTCATCTAGTATTTGCAGTCCAAAGCATTCTACCTGGTAAATTTCCCATGGCCCACAGGATAAGATCTACTCATTTCTATAGTATTAAAAAGTCTATCATAAACTTGCCTTAGCTAACTATTCACCTCTTTCCCAACCT
Organism: Pan paniscus; assembly: GCF_029289425.2. NCBI lineage: Eukaryota > Metazoa > Chordata > Mammalia > Primates > Hominidae > Pan > Pan paniscus. The sequence goes on from NC_073262.2 coordinate 43,603,730, forward strand.
CTGGTATCTCACACTTTTGGTACTAGCAAAAGTGAACTGCTCAGAAACCCTGCAAAGTCCACTCAAGCATCTTGTCTTTTGCACTTGCTGCTCTTTCTGCCAAACAGGCAATCTCATCAGATGTTCCTTCTGGCAAACACACAATCTCACTACATGTTCCTTCTGCCAAACATTCTTCTTCTGCTTCTTTACCTAGAAAAATTCTTCTCTCTCTGCATGCTTACCTTAAATCATACCTACTTTTTTCCAAAACTTTCATTCCTCATCACATATGTCTGGCACATAATCAATATATAATAAATCATAATTATAAGCTTCCAGTGGGCATCTAGCACACAGTAAGCACTGAATAAAGTAGTAAAATAATGAAAATGACAATGATATAAGCTCCTGTATGCCTTTTTAATTGTGTTCTTTAGCATTAGAAAAATAGTATCTAAAAGACATTTGATAGCTTTTTGTTAAGTGGACAAGTGAAAACATAAATAGAAATGTTTTCTTTGTGAATTCCATTGAAAAAGCACAGAAATGAAATAGAGACAGCTCTATTATGAGCAACTTAAAGATCAAAACCACATCTATTCCATCTTTGCCTCCTGCAACTTATAAAACCTAACTTACAGAAGCTCTTTGACAAATAGATGGCTAAATTAAAGGTGTCCTCATAAAGTTTGGATTATATAATGTATTAGGTGTCCACAACCAGGTAGCATACTAGCATTTTTGTTAGTGTGAAACATTTTTCTGCTCTTATTATAATTTGCTGAGCCTAGAGTTGGGCAATTTGTATATTTATTATGACAATCTTTTGGCAAATGGTAGCAGAGCACCTTGTTCTAACAAAATTACTGTTATCATGACAATTAGCCAGCAGGTAGAAGAACACATCTTGTTCCAACAAAGTAAATATATCTCTTTCCAACTTCAAATGAGGAGGAATGAAGTCAATAATAGTGAGACCTTATTGGGACAAGCATATGTAACATGACTTGTGCTTCAGTGTTCTTTTGTGATCAAAAATTCCTTACTTTTACTTTTTTTATCTATGGTAGGACCACGCAGAGCAGGGGTCCTCAACTCCCGGGCCACAGACTCATACCAGTCCATGGACTATTATGAACCACACCACACAGGAGGAGGTGAGCAGCAGGCAAGCCAGGGAAGCTTTACCTGTACTTACAGCCACACACCATGGCTCATATTACCGCCTGAACTCTGCCTCCAGGCAGATCAGTGATAGCATTAGATACTCATTGGAGCATGAAACCTATTGTGAACTGCCCATCTGAAGGATCTAGGTTGTGTACTTCACATGAGAATCTAATGCCTGATGATCTGTCACTGTCTCCCTTTGCCCCCAGAAGGGACCATCTAGTTGCAGGGAAACAAGCTCAGAGCTTCCACTGATTCCACATTATGGTAAGTTGTATAATTATTTCATTATATATTACAATGTAATAATAATATAAAGTAGCACAATAAGTATAATGTGACTGAATAATCCTGAAACCATCCCCACCTTCCCCCAGCCCATGGAAAGATTGTCTTCCACAAAACTGGTCCCTGGTGCCAAAAAGGTTGGGGACAACTAACCTAAAGTAATTCACTAACACAAGTCTTACCTGGATTGCTGTTTTCAGAAGAGATTTTTAACATCTGTTTTTCTTTGTAGTCAGAAAGTAACTGGAAAATTCTATGTGTAAAAATGTAATAAACCAAATTACTATTTTAATACTGATATAAAACATACTTACCAAATGTAAAATTCTTAAGCATATTTCAAACAATATCAGAATATCAGAACCCAACAGTATTACCCCGTCCACTTATGAGTACATTCTACAAACTTCTCTTTAAGCTTCTAATTAAAGAAGAAAAAAATGTAACGTGAAATACTCATAAATCAAGGGCACTGTGACCCAGTAAATTAGCTCGCATTAACCTGATATAATAGAAAGTGTCCCAACTCTGCATAAGTCCTAGCTCCATAATGAACAGCTATTTGTTCTTGGACAACTTGCTTCTCTTAGGCTCAATGTCTTCTTCAACAAAGTGAGGACTTTGCTGCCTTATTTCACTAGGTTGTTATAAAGATTTAACAAGATAACATTTTTTAAAAGCTGAGAGAAATAGTAAAGCAATGGAATAATCTGTTCCTAAACTTTATGACTGAAATTATCTTGGAATCCCAAATAAAACCCAATGCGTATTTTGTTCATAGGTTCTAATATGCAAATGTTGCAGTTTTCAGAAAATATTATTAAGTCCTAATTTTGCTTCTTAGTTGTCCTACTCCTTATGGCTTATAATTCAGTGCATCTCAACTATGTGATAGTTTGTAACTAAATTTATTCATAAATATCGCATTAAAGTAGATAATGTGATTGTCCACTATTACGGAGTTGATCAATCACGCCAAGGGCAGAAAAACCAATGGATGTTAAGACCTGACTTGGACCAACGATCCTTCTCTACAGACTCAAACTCTCAGCCAGTAGATGTCTGTTAGGATAATGCTTTATATTGATGTTCAATTCCAGCTGACATGGGAGACCAAAAGTCTACTTTTATTTTTTTTTAGTTTCCACGGAGAAGTAGTAAGCTGACATTCTGTCATTTTTGACATACATACTAACAATATATTTTGCACCAAACATGTTATTCAGGTCTAAGTCATCTCATAGACCATCTTACATGACTATTTTTGCAGCACAAATCACAATTTCAATATTTTTGTGGCACCCATTTTGCTTTGATTCACACTATTTCCTTAGAGCTAGTCAGCAAATAGTCAAATGACCTTCCAGTGACTGCACAAAATATGGAATGCTTCAAAGATTTGTGCTGCCTCCTTATGCAGAAGCCATGCTAACTTTCTCCGTATTGTTCCAATTTTAGAATATGTGCCGCCAAAGCAAGCACAAAGCCCTACTTTTACACATGCCTAGTGATGAGTCATGGACAAGGCTTGGCTCTGTTAAGTCCAACTAACCTACTTGAGATTCTGAGAATTCTCTTCAAAGGCTTCCTGTGAGCTAGAATTTGAAAATATTTTAAAATCTTGAGCTAGAGATGGAAGTAGCTTGGACAATTTTCATTATCATGTAAATCAGATCACTCAAGGGGCCAACCACAGCTGGGAGCCACTGCTCAGGGGAAGGTTCATATGGGACTTTCTACTGCCCAAGGTTCTATACAGGATATAAAGGTGCCTCACAGTACAGATCTGGTAGCAAAGAGGAAACAAACACTGATCCCTTTCTGCCACATTATTTGAACCCCTCTCACCCTTTAGAACAAGCCCACCTAATATCTGGTAGAGAAAAGACCAACAACAGCCTCAAAGGATCTCTTACCATGAAGGTCTCAGCTAATTCCTGGCTAAGATGTGGGTTCCACATTAGGTTCTGAATATGTGGGGAAGGGTCAATTTGCTCACTTTGTGTGCGGATAAAGTCAGGATGCCCAGCGGCCAGAGCAGGGGCCTGGTGCTCTGGGAACAATGGCATATAAGCATAGGTATGGGAACTAAAAAACATGAAAGTCACTGTATGAATCACCATGAAGACCTGAGGGATCTGAATCTACCAATTCATCTTAAGACAGCAGGACCAGTTTGAGTGGCAACAATGCAGCAACAGAATCAATGGAAACAACAGAATGATTGCAATGTCCTTTTTTTTCCTCCTCCTTCTGACTTGATAAAAGGGACTGTCTTCCTTGGATTTAGTGAACCCCTTCGGTTCTTGAAAAATTCAAGGAGTATGTAGGACATATTGCCCAGAAGACAGTACAAGACTTTCTGCTAAACTGGACATTTCAAGACCCAAATACCTAATCAGAAAAATTAAAGATGTGACACTATTTTTTATCCCTGCATAGGTGTTATGCTTGGATCAAATGAACAATGCTGGGATCTCTAAGGATAAAGGTCTTAAAAGTCCTGAGATAAAGAATCCTGCACCCATTGGTACTTCTAACTTGTCTTGCTTTTTGTCTGATTTCTGGCTGATGCAGGGGACTAACTCACTGCCACTAGAAAACTACCTGAACGAAACTATGACATCTCACCTGATATGTAAGATGCAACTGTTATAATTATTTTAAACCTCAATTTAGCATTAACTAGCCTTTTAATGTAAACACTTACACATGATGATGACTAGAAACAGCATACTCTCTGGCCATCTGTCCCGATAGATCTTGAGAAGATACATCAACATTTTGCTCAAGTACAGGGCTGACTATACTTGCTGATCCACAACATACAGCAAGTATGAGAGCAGTTCTAAAATGACAGAGATAGGAACTGTAATAAAGTTATTTTTAAAGCTAATTTGATATACTTTACCAATTTAACACCTTGCCTGTCCGTGCAGAATCAAACATTTACATGCAATAAAAGACATAAGCATCTTGAGGGCTCAAGTGTTCATCTTTCTAAAATACCACAAAGGTAAAAAGAAAGGGACCAAAAAAAGCCTCTCATCTCAGTGGGGTATTGCATAGCAGAAGCTACTAATTAAACGTCCTTTGATGGGCAAGAAACAATGTTAGGGCCACTTATCTGAAGTGGACAAAGATTAAAATGAAGATTTTGTCACAGCTTCCCTAGACTGATATGCTGTAATAGAAAATCAGCTAGGGGGTAAGAGAAATAAGAGCTCTCTGCATGCTCAAAGCAGTATTAATAATGGTAAGAATAGTAGTCACAGGAGTTTCAGTTAATGGTGCCAATAACCATGTGCTAGGCACTGAATTAAATGCCACATGTATCTTTCTTACTTATGCACAGCCAACTTTGAAGGATATATTCTCCTACTTTTCATATATGACAACATATTTGGTGGTAAATAACGTCCCCAAGTCACACACTTAGCAAGTAAGAAAGTTAGGAATTAACCCAGTCTTGTGTGAATCCAAAGCCTAGCTCTTTTCTCTTTATCAGCCACCTACGGCTTGCCTTCATTAAAGGAAAAGTGTATCCACTTAAAACTATCTTCACTCCCTCTCTCCATACCAATTAAAAATAAAAATAAAAAATACACTAGAAATAAAAAAGGAAAAAAGCTGTTGAACCCACAGTATGTGGGAACAGCAATTAATTGTCATGTAGGGATAAGCTAACATTAATATTCTTCAAAGAAAGCAACTTAAAGCTGAGTCATCGAAAAGACAAAAGGATTTTCAACCCCTATTTATGTTTAATACAGCATATTTAGTGGAAAAGCATGTAAGACACAGAGGTTAAAAACTATTAGAAAGGGTTAAGAAGTGGATAGGAGGAGCCAAGATGGCCGAATAGGAACAGCTCCGGTCTACAGCTCCCAGCGTGAGCGACGCAGAAGACGGGTGATTTCTGCATTTCCATCTGAGGTACTGGGTTCATCTCACTAGGGAGTGCCAGACAGTGGGCACAGGCCAGTGGGTGCGCGCACCGTGCGCGAGCCGAAGCAGGGCGAGGCATTGCCTCACCTGGGAAGCGCAAGGGGTCAGGGAGTTCCCTTTCCGAGTCAAAGAAAGGGGTGACGGACGCACCTGGAAAATCGGGTCACTCCCACCCGAATATTGCGCTTTTCAGACGGGCTTAAAAAACGGTGCACCAGGAGACTATATCCCACACCTGGCTCGGAGGGTCCTATGCCCACGGAATCTCGCTGATTGCTAGCACAGCAGTCTGAGATCAAACTGCAAGGTGGCAGCGAGGCTGGGGGAGGGGCACCCGCCATTGCCCAGGCTTGCTTAGGTAAACAAAGCAGCCGGGAAGCTCGAACTGGGTGGAACCCACCAGAGCGCAAGGAGGCCTCCCTGCCTCTGTAGGCTCCACCTCTGGGGGCAGGGCACAGACAAACAAAAAGACAGCAGTAACCTCTGCAGACTTAAATGTCCCTGTCTGACAGCTTTGAAGAGAGCAGTGGTTCTCCCAGCATGCAGCTGGAGATCTGAGAACGGGCAGACTGCCTCCTCAAGTGGGTCCCTGACCCCTGACCCCCGAGCAGCCTAACTGGGAGGCACCCCCCAGCAGGGGCACACTGACACCTCACATGGCAGGGTATTCCAACAGACCTGCAGCTGAGGGTCCTGTCTGTTAGAAGGGAAACTAACAAACAGAAAGGACATCCACACCGAAAACCCATCTGTACATCACCATCATCAAAGACCAAAAGTAGATAAAACCACAAAGATGGGGAAAAAACAGAACAGAAAAACTGGAAACTCTAAAACGCAGAGCGCCTCTCCTCCTCCAAAGGAACGCAGTTCCTCACCAGCAACGGAACAAAGCTGGATGGAGAATGATTTTGACGAGCTGAGAGAAGAAGGGTTCAGACGATCAAATTACTCTGAGCTACAGGAGGACATTCAAACCAAAGGCAAAGAAGTTGAAAACTTTGAAAAATATTTAGAAGAATGTATAACTAGAATAATCAATACAGACAAGTGCTTAAAGGAGCTGATGGAGCTGAAAACCAAGGCTCGAGAACTACGTGAAGAATGCAGAAGCCTCAGGAGCTGATGTGATCAACTGGAAGAAAGGGTATCAGCGATGGAAGATGAAATGAATGAAATGAAGTGAGAAGGGAAGTTTAGAGAAAAAAGAATAAAAAGAAATGAGCAAAGCCTCCAAGAAATATGGGACTATGTGAAAAGACCAAATCTACGTCTGATTGGTGTACCTGAAAGTGATGCGGAGAATGGAACCAAGTTGGAAAACACTCTGCAGGATATTATCCAGAACTTCCCCAATCTAGCAAGGCAGGCCAACGTTCAGATTCAGGAAATACAGAGAACGCCACAAAGATACTCCTCAAGAAGAGCAACTCCAAGACACATAATTGTCAGATTCACCAAAGTTGAAATGAAGGAAAAAATGTTAAGGGCAGCCAGAGAGAAAGGTCGGGTTACCCTCAAAGGGAAGCCCATCAGACTAACAGCGGACCTCTCGGCAGAAACCCTACAAGCCAGAAGAGAGTGGGGGCCAACATTCAACATTCTTAAAGAAAAGAATTTTCAACCCAGAATTTCATATCCAGCCAAACTAAGCTTCATAAGTGAAGGAGAAATAAAATACTTTATAGACAAGCAAATGCTGAGAGATTTTGTCACCACCAGGCCTGCCCTAAAAGAGCTCCTGAAGAAAGTGCTAAACATGGAAAGGAACAACCGGTACCAGCCACTGCAAAATCATGCCAAAATGTAAAGACCATCGAGACTAGGAAGAAACTGCATCAACTAACGAGCAAAATCACCAGCTAACATCATAATGACAGGATCAAATTCACATATAACAATATTAACTTTAAATGTAAACGGACTAAATGCTCCAATTAAAAGACACAGGCTGGCAAGTTGGATAAAGAGTCAAGACCCATCAGTGTGCTGTATTCAGGAAACCCATCTCACGTGTAGAGACACACATAGGCTCAAAATAAAAGGATGGAGGAAGATCTACCAAGCAAATGGAAAACAAAAAAAGGCAGGGGTTGCAATCCTAGTCTCTGATAAAACAGACTTTAAACCAACAAAGATCAAAAGAGACAAAGAAGGCCATTACATAATGGTAAAGGGATCAATTCAACAAGAGGAGCTAACTATCCTAAATATATATGCACCCAATACAGGAGCACCCAGATTCATAAAGCAAGTCCTGAGTGACCTACAAAGAGACTTAGACTCCCACACATTAATAATGGGAGACTTTAACACCCCACTGTCAACATTAGACAGATCAAGAAGACAGAAAGTCAACAAGGATACCCAGGAATTGAACTCAGCTCTGCACCAAGCAGACCTAATAGACATCTACAGAACTCTCCACCCCAAATCAACAGAATATACATTTTTTTCAGCACCACACCACACCTATTCCAAAATTGACCATATAGTTGGAAGTAAAGCTCTCCTCAGCAAATGTAAAAGATCAGAAATTATAACAAACTATCTCTCAGACCACAGTGCAATCAAACTAGAACTCAGGATTAAGAATCTCACTCAAAGCCGCTCAACTACATGGAAACTGAACAACCTGCTCCTGAATGACTACTGGGTACATAACGAAATGAAGGCAGAAATAAAGATGTTCTTTGAAACCAACGAGAACAAAGACACAACATACCAGAATCTCTGGGACGCATTCAAAGCAGTGTGTAGAGGGAAATTTATAGCACTAAATGCCCACAAGAGAAAGCAGGAAAGATCCAAAATTGACACCCTAACATCACAATTAAATGAACTAGAAAAGCAAGAGCAAACACATTCAAAAGCTAGCAGAAGGCAAGAAATAACTAAAATCAGAGCAGAACTGAAGGAAATAGAGACACAAAAAACCCTTCAAAAAATCAATGAATCCAGGAGCTGGTTTTTTGAAAGAATCAACAAAATTGATAGACCGCTAGCAAGACTAATAAAGAAAAAAAGAGAGAAGAATCAAATAGACACAATAAAAAATGATAAAGGGGATATCACCACCGATCCCACAGAAATACAAACTACCATCAGAGAATACTACAAACACCTCTACGCAAACAAACTAGAAAATCTAGAAGAAATGGATACATTCCTTGACACATACACTCTCCCAAGATTAAACCAGGAAGAAGTTGAATTTCTGAATAGACCAATAACAGGCTCTGAAATTGTGGCAATAATCAATAGTTTACCAACCAAAAAGAGTCCAGGACCAGATGGATTCACAGCCAAATTCTACCAGAGGTACAAGGAGGAACTGGTACCATTCCTTCTGAAACTATTCCAATCAATAGAAAAAGAGGGAATCCTCCCTAACTCATTTTATGAGGCCAGCATCATTCTGATACCAAAGCTGGGCAGAGAAACAACCAAAAAAGAGAATTTTAGACCAATATCCTTGATGAACATTGATGAAAAAATCCTCAATAAAATACTGGCAAACCAAATCCAGCAGCACATCAAAAAGCTTATCCACCATGATCAAGTGGGCTTCATCCCTGGGATGCAAGGCTGGTTCAATATACGCAAATCAATAAATGTAATCCAGCATATAAACAGAACCAAAGACAAAAACCACATGATTGTCTCAATAGATGCAGAAAAAGCCTTTGACAAAATTCAACAACCCTTCATGCTAAAAACTCTCAAAAAATTAGGTATTGATGGGACATATTTCAAAATAATAAGAGCTATCTATGACAAACCCACAGCCAATATCATACTGAATGGGCAAAAACTGGAAGCATTCCCTTTGAAAACTGGCACAAGACAGGGATGCCCTCTCTCACCGCTCCTATTCAACATAGTGTTGGAAGTTCTGGCCAGGGCAATCAGGCAGGAGAAGGAAATAAAGGGTATTCAATTAGGAAAAGAGGAAGTCAAATTGTCCCTGTTTGCAGATGACATGATTGTTTATCTAGAAAACCCCAACGTCTCAGCCCAAAATCTCCTTAAGTTGATAAGCAACTTCAGCAAAATCTCAGGATACAAAATCAATGTACAAAAAACACGCATTCTTATACACCAACAACAGACAAACAGAGAGCCAAATCATGAGTGAACTCCCATTCACAATTGCTTCAAAGAGAATAAAATACCTAGGAATCCAACTTACAAGGGATGTGAAGGACCTCTTCAAGGAGAACTACAAACCACTGCTCAAGGAAATAAAAGAGGATACAAACAAATGGAAGAACATTCCATGCTCATGGGTAGGAAGAATCAATATCGTGAAAATGGCCATACTGCCCAAGATAATTTACAGATTCAATGCCATCCCCATCAAGCTACCAATGACTATCTTCACAGAATTGGAAAAAACTACTTTAAAGTTCATATGGAACCAAAAAAGAGCCCACATCGCCAAGTCAATCCTAAGCCAAAAGAACAAAGCTGGAGGCATCACACTACCTGACTTCAAACTATACTACAAGGCTACAGTAACCAAAACAGCATGGTACTGGTACAAAAACAGAGATATAGATCAATGGAACAGAACAGAGCCCTCAGAAATAACGCCGCATACCTACAGCTATCTGATCTTTGACAAACCTGAGAAAAACAAGCAATGGGGAAAGGATTCCCTATTTAATAAATGGTGCTGGGAAAACTGGCTAGCCATATGTAGAAAGCTGAAACTGGATCCCTTCCTTACACCTTATACAAAAATCAATTCAAGATGGATTAAAGATTTAAACGTTAGACCTAAAACCATAAAAACCCTAGAAGAAAACATAGGCGTTACCATTCAGGACATAGGCGTGGGTAAGGACTTCATGTCCAAAACACCAAAAGCAATGGCAACAAAAGACAAAATTGACAAATGGGATCTAATTAAACTAAAGAGCTTCTGCACAGCAAAAGAAACTACCATCAGAGTGAACAGGCAACCTACAAAATGGGAGAAAATTTTCTCAACCTACTCATCTGACAAAGGGCTAATATCCAGAATCTACAATGAACTCAAACAAATTTACAAGAAAAAAACAAACAACCCCATCAAAAAGTGGGCGAAGGACATGAACAGACACTTCTCAAAAGAAGACATTTATGCAGCCAAAAAACACATGAAAAAATGCTCATCATCACTGGCCATTAGAGAAATGCAAATCAAAACCACTATGAGATATCATCTCACACCATTTAGAATGGCAATCATTAGAAAGTCAGGAAACAACAGGTACTGGAGAGGATGTGGAGAAATAGGAACACTTTTACACTGTTGGTGGGACTGTAAACTAGTTCAACCATTGTGGAAGTCAGTGTGGCGATTCCTCAGGGATCTAGAACTAGAAATACCATTTGACCCAGCCATCCCATTACTGGGTATATACCCAAATGACTATAAATCATGCTGCTATAAAGACACATGCACACATATGTTTATTGTGGCATTATTCACAATAGCAAAGACTTGGAACCAACCCAAATGTCCAACAAGGATAGACTGGATTAAGAGAATGTGGCACATATACACCATGGAATACTATGCAGCCATAAAAAATGATGAGTTCATGTCCTTTGTAGGGACATGGATGAAATTGGAAACCATCATTCTCAGTAAACTATCGCAAGAACAAAAAACCAAACACCGCATATTCTCACTCATAGGTGGGAATTGAACAATGAGATCACATGGACACAGGAAGGGGAATATCACACTCTGGGGACTGTGGTGGGGTGGGGGGAGGGGGGAGGGATAGCATTGGGAGATATACCTAATGCTAGATGTTGAGTTAGTGGGTGCAGTGCACCAGCATGGCACATGTATACATATGTAACTAACCTGCACAATGTGCACATGTACCCTAAAACCTAAAAGTATAATAAAAAAAAAGAAAAAAAAAAGGGTTAAGAAGTTCAATACTGAGTCATAAAGTAAACTAAAAGTTAAAGTTCAAACTTCATTAAATTAATATGAAATCCCTTTAGCTAACGTAAGATCATGTAACCAAAAATGTCATATAACAAATAACATCAGTCAATATAATAAGAAGACAAATCCTATTAAAACTGTTCTTTATGTTGCCCAGTCCAAGTAATTGTTTTTCTACCTAACTGATTTGTGTTGATACTGATCACTATATCCCAGTAAGTATACATTAATCTTATTAATTTAATATTTATGACTTGAGTGACTGCTATCCATCTAGAACACACAGATTAAAAGAAAGAACTATACCTTCCATATCTATCCAGTGCATTTAAATTTGCTTTTTTCTTGATTAAAAATTTCACCACTTGCTGTTTTTGCTCATGTACACCAAGTAGCAGTGGTGTGAGGCCATGCTGTAAAACAATATAAAGCAAAAACCTATGTAATTCAAAAAAGTACATATTCCTCAACTGAAGCGGAAACTTTATATAAGATCTTATGGACTTACACGCATAGAAAGTAAATAAAATGTAGTCACTTCCTTCTCACTCTTCTGTGCTTTCCCATACGCTGCTCCTTCCCTTGGAATCACCCCTTCTCTGCCTCACCACAGTACCTCTGATCATCTCAAAAACTCACTTTAAACATTTCCTGCTTCCAAGGCTCTTTGCTTCTAACTCAGCATTTGGCATGGTGTTATTGGATGATAATATTTTTCCCATCTAAACAAAGAGCTCCTTGAGGGCAGGGGCTGTATCTTTTGTCTCTATATCCTCAACCCTAAGACAAATTGTGTATAAAGCAAGAATCTGCATGTAAAGTATTTCTTTAGTTTCCTGTTTTACCAAAAGTTCAACCTCCAACATGCAACAAAAATTGCTATTAAAACTCATACTGCCCTTTTGAAAAAATTTTCCAACATTTACTTATTTAAAATCTATTTGTATTTAATTTTCCCAGATTGTTAACTAAATCATCAGTTCATAGGACTACTGAAACTAAATTAACAGAATTCCTATCTGTATTCTTAATAACTCCATGGTTTTTAGTGTTTAAAACTGCCATTCTGATTATGCCAAAGCTCTACATACTTAAGAGACACACTGGATAGTCCATAATACAGCGTCAATTGACAAAAAACGGTTTAGAATTTGATACAATTCTAATTGAGAAAACTCTGCTCTTAACGACTTACTGACCTAAGCACTTGAATGACTGAACAAAGAGACACAAAATCCTGAGAGGGCCATCCTCTACTTATTGTAAGACTACTCACAGCAAATTTCTAAAGACCTTCTGAATGGCAGTGAATAACTGATGGTAGGAAGGAAAAGATATTATTCTGTAAGCTGATGCATACTACCAATAATATTCATTTTAATGTCTCAACCACAGAGATAAAAGTCAGACTAGGCCAGGAATGGTGGCTCACACCTGTAATCCTAGCATTTGGGGAGGCTGAGGTGGGTGAATCGCTTGAGCCCAGGAGTTCAAGACCAGCCTGAGAAACATGGTAAAACCTCATCTCCACTAAAAAAAAAACAACTGAGATTGGAGGACCATCTGAGCTTGGGGAGGTCGAGGCTGCAGTGAGCTGTGATCACACCACTGCACTCCAGCCTGGGAAACAGAGTGAGACCCCATCTCAAAAAAAAAAAAAAAAAAAGTCAGATTAATGTTATTGGAAAGGAAAGATTTAAAGAAATAAGCACATATCCAACTCCAACTCTTGTAGAGATACCTTAAGTTTCTGAGACATAAGAATTTACATATTACATTTATGTATTCAGTGGCTCTTAAGCAGGAGTGTTTCCAGATTTTGAGAAAATTGTTGTTGCTGTTGTTGTTAGAGACAGGGTCTCATTATGTTGACCAGGCTAGACTCGAATTCCTGAGCTCAAGCAATCCTCCCACCTCAGCCTCCCTAGCAGCTGGGACTACAGCCATGCGTCACCATGCCTGGCTTCAAGGAAACATTTTCAAATATACATATCCAGGCTTTATTTGACTTACTGTATCAAAATATTCAGAAAAAGCCTAGACTTGTTGATTATTTAAACATTTTCCTCAGGTTACTGGGATGCACAATTCTAGCTGAAAGCTAGTGCAACAGACAATTATTTCAGTCTCATTTCTCACCCACATGACCAATTCCCTTTCTCATTTGAAGATTTGGCCAAAAAGAGTAAAGAGTAGGAGAGAGACCCATTTGCTGAAAACACCACATGATTTTCCCCAGTAAGAGAAGAACAGGGTCTAGTCAACCCAAAATCCAACTTGATCTTGTTACTTATTTATCTTCTACCTTCCCTTCCAGACACTCTAGATTTGAAAGCAGAGCTGAGACTCTAATTGACCATTTCTACCAGAATAGGATACTAAGTCAGTTAATTACTTGATATTCCCTCTGCTCAAGGGTTTCCCCTTACATTACCACCTATTCACTGCCTATCTGGTTCCTCAGAGGCCTCCTAAAATTGATCTCTATTCAGTTTACAACCCACTAACTCCTCTCCCAAACTGAAAAGTGTCATTCTCTAAAATTGAAGAGAACCTTGTCTCACCATACAAAGGAAACAAATCAATCAACAACAACAACAACAACACACACACACACACAACTTCTTCATGGTCTTTTCTCTCGATTACTTAATTTCCAAATTGGCCTTGATATTTCTGATTGCTCTCTTTTTCCCTTTCCACTTCTGCCTCATGAGCAATCAGAAATATCTTAAGCCTTGCCACTGAGAGGCACATCACCTCGTATCTATTACTGCTTTTTAGGAACTTGCCAAAGGAGCAGGATCTCTATTCACTGAAACATGTTTAACTTTTCTTGGAGTTTTCATGTAAAACCTATTTCAGGGCAAATTTTGCCATTTTACATTCATTAGGGGGAAAAAATCCTAGGAGGGAAAAATTGAAAAATAGTAAGTATTATCTTTTACAAATTCAGTGTTTTCAACAAAAGTATTTACCAGAAGTGCATTTAAAAAAAAAAAAAAAACTGTACCCTCTAATGCTTCTTTGAAAATAACAATATTTAAAATAAATTCTTAGATAATTAGGTCATTTCAAAATATTTTCATTCAGGTTATGCTTGAGCTTCCAAATACGGAAGACTGGCCCTTACACACGTCAATGTTAAAATGAATGCATTTCAGTATTTTGAAGATAAAATTAGTAGATCTATACCTTGTTTTTTGATTCGATATCAGCACCGTATAAGAGCAGTGCTTTGGCCATTAATTTATCTTCATTGTAGATAGCGTAGTGTAGAGTGGTATTTCCATACTCATCTGGAATATCTGGATCAGTGCCATGTTCCAGCAACATTAACGCACATTCATCTTCCTGGCATTGTACGGCCTGTCAGTATTAGACCAAAAACAAATTACAAATCCTAGGAATTCAAAATAACATTCCACAGCTTTCACCAACTAGTTATATTTAAAGGAGAAAACTCATTTTTATGCTATGTATTGAAATCAAACCCACCTCACGCTGATATAGTTGGCTACTACATACCTTTGTCAGAGCTGTCCTCTTTTTGTTGTCAAGGACATTAAGTTGACATCGTCTGTCCAGCAGGAGTTTTACTACTTCTGAATTCCCATTGGCAGAGGCCAGATGTAGGGCAGTCCTGTGAGAGTGACAAGACGTTTTAGGAAATTGTAGTGCACTAGCTACAGCCACATTAATGATTCATGTAATTGCAAACACTGAATAGCCTGCTATTACTCTGCCTTCAAAACAAACATTTAACTTTCCCATGAAAAAAGCACACTATTTATTATCTCTCATTGCTCGCTGTATTAATGAAAGAGCAGCCTATATGAATACAAAGAGCATAGCCCTTGGATGACATTCAACTTGGGCTGGAATCCTACTTGAAGCTCTGTCACTTCCTAGCTGTTGCTTAGCCTTTTGGGGTCTTAGTTTCCTCATCAATAAAATAGGAATGAGAATAGTAGCTTTCTCACAGGAAACCACCGTAATGCTTAAATGAGACTCTGCACAAAAGATATAGAATAGTTCCTAACACAAATAAAAGCTCAATAATTGTTAGATATTATAATTTTTACTGATACCACTAAAGACAACATTTGAATTGAGATGATACAATTATACCTACACTTTGAGGTGTGTTTTAAATATTACAGCTAACATTGTATTTTAGTGATTCTAAGATGATCATTGTCTCCATGTTGTCTCCACTGAAATACCAGTTACAATTCATGATTTACTATAATTGGTGGCATTTAAATAATTCTCTTATTGAGGCATAAAATAATGGGGCATCACACAATCCCTGGTGCCTTACATTAAGTAGAATATGTTATAACAGGTCTGGGGTGGTTCCAGTCAGATGACCAGCATTTAGATAAATTTTAGTTCTTAAAAGAACCATGGAATAAGAAAGCTGAGGCAAAAACAAAAATAAATTTCTAAAATAAACCAATTCTTACTTTGGTTTTCAATAAACTTTAAGCCAAAGAAAACTTGGAATTCAAATGAATAGCATGGGCTCATTTTTTTCAATACTTAGATTTATACAATATATCTACATCAGATATTTCCAATCATTCATATTAGGATTTAAGACTGTTATAAATGTTCTCTTTTTAAAATGGATTTATGAAACTATTTGTGGAGCTTTTTTCAACTTTTACATTCAGGGGTACATGTGCCGGATGTGCAGGTTTGTTACATAGGTAAACGTGCACCAAGGGGGGTGGTTGTACAGATTATTTCATTACCCAGGTGTTAAGCCCAGTACCCGTTCATTCTATTTCCTGCTTCCTTCCCTCTTCCCACCCTCCACCCTCTGATAGGCCCCAGTGTGTGTTGCTTCCCTCTAGGTAACTGTGTGTTCTCATCATTTAGCTCCCACCTGTAAGTGAGAACATGCAGTATTTGGTTTTCTCTTCCTATGTTAGTTTGCTAAGGATAATGGCTTTCAACACCATCCATGTCCCTGCAAAGCACATGCTCTCGTTCCTTCTTTTATGGCTGCATAGTATTCCATGCTGTTTATGTACCACATTTTAGTTCTTAAAACAACTAAAACAGTCTTTATCCAAGACTTGTAAATTTTCAAAAGGGCAGTTAAGGGGTGTCTTTTACTATTTTCTACCTTCAGAAATGCTTCTGTTTGAAAGGAGGGAGGAAAAGCTTCAATTGAGATTAAGTCCTAATGCCCCAATTTTAAATCTCTCAGCTTGCTCAAGCCCAGCAGGTAAACATGAAGTTTTCAAAGATGGAAGGATCCTGAGAGATAGTAGAATATGCCTGCCACATAACAGGTGTCTGGCTTATGTCTGATGACTAAATGGATTGAAAGAATGGATGAACACAGCTTGGGAGTTCAGTATTTTTAAAGAAAACTCCTGTAGAGTAGGGCAATACATTTCCAATAGTAATAGTCATTTATATTTGCTATTTTAATTTTCATAAATATATAACTCAACTGAAATAATTCATACTTTTTACATTAATCTATGTATAATGAAAAGATAATTATGTAATAAAATGTATATATAATAAAATCTACAGGAACAGGTAAACACGACCTCTCTACTTCTGAAGAGGGTAAAAGTTCACGGAAGATAGCCAACCACAGAAAGAAAAATAAATAATAGAATGTGATAAATTATTCGCATCTATGCAAGAAGCATATTCCTTCTCTTCCCAAGGATTATTGCATTACTAATGAACCTTAACTAAAACTTCAGATGTTCACTGCAAAAATCACAGATAAGAGAAAGGGAAAAACTTCACTTACAAATCCCCAGAAACAAGTTTGATTGTATTTTCTACAGATTTTCAGCTAACACGAGCAGATTCTGTTCATGTATATGTGTAACAAACTGACTTTTTTCTCACTTGTTATAGCAAAGTACATCTTTGCACGTCGACATATCTCTGTATCTACTGACACCCTCAATAGTTACATATTATTCCATCCTATGGATGCACTGAAATTTGTTCATGAAATCTTTATATGGGTTCTTCTAAATACACTATTTTAATCAATACTAAGAAAAACAGACATCTATTTGGTAAAGATATTTCAGTATAATGGAATTGATGAGTAAAAAGCGTAACATTTTAAAAATGTGGTTCTTACCACTAAAGTGTCTGTTTGAAAAGCTGTAGCAATTTAAACTTTAAACAACTACATAAGTACCACTGTTCTTCATCCTCACAAACTTTGTGGATAGAAAACAGTATTTCATTCCTTTTTGTTCTGTTTTGTTTTGAGATGGAGTCTCACTCTATCACCCAGTCTGGAATGTAGTGGCACGATCTCGGCTCGCTGTAACCTCCACCTCCCTGGTTCAAGCAATTCTCTTGCTTCAGCCTCCTGAGTAGCTGGGATTACAGGTGCGTGCCACCATGCCCAGCTAATTTTTTGTATTTTTAGTAGAGATGGGATTTCACCACACTGGCCAGGCTGGTCTCAAACTCCTGACTTCATGATCCACTTGCCTCAGCCTCCTAAAGTGCTGGGATAACAGGCGTAAGCCACTGCACCCAGCCTTTCATTCCTCTTCTAACTTAGATAGAAAACAGTATTTCATTCCTCTTCTAACTTATATTCCTTCTTCTACCAGGAACGCTATCTTTTCCTATGTGCATAGGTCACTGGTAGATATGCAAAAAAGTACTTTGCCCAATTTTAAAATGAGCTTATTTTATTATAACTGCATATATAGGCCAGGCACAGTGGCTCACGCCTGTAACCCCAGCACTTTGGGAGACCAAGGTGGGTGGATCACGAGGACAGGAGTTCAAGACCAGCCTGGCCAAGATGGTGAAACCCCATCTCTACTAAAAATACAAAACAATTAGCCAGGCGTGGTGGCAGACACCTGTAATCCCAGCTATTCAGTAGGCTGAAGCAGAGAATTGCTTGAACCTAGGAGGCAGAGGCTGCAGTGAGCCAAGATCGCAGCACTGCACTCCAGCCTGGGCAACACAATGAGACTCCATCAAAAAAAAAAAAGTATACATATATATATATATATATATATATATATATATCTGCATATATAAATAGGCATTTGTGTTTTTTTCTGGTATGTTTCTCTTTCTGTATATTTAAAATTTTTAATCTATACTCTTATTTCTGTGACATAAAAATCTAGCTAGTTTTCTCCAAAAATGAATTATGAACAATCCATCTTTTTTAAATAATACAAAACATCACCATTATCAAGTGCTAAATTCTTACATATATTTGGGTATTTCTAAATTTCCTATTCTGTTCTATTCATTGATGTCTTTTCAGCTGTTAGTAAACAATTTGTGGAAATAAATAACATGTACATTTTGATATCTGGAAAAGCAAGCCTTTTTCCATTCTGTTACAAAAAATTAGTTTATCACAATAATAAAAGCATGTGTAATTTAAAAACGCTAAAACTTTGCTATTTTTATTTGGCTTAGGTAAAAGTGCTAAATAAAAAATGCTCACATCTTTTTGGTTTTGTTTTTTTTTTTTTTTTTTTGAGACAGAGTCTCGCTCTGTCTCCCAGGCTGGAGTGCAGTGGCGCTATCTCAGCTCACTGCAAGCTCCATCTCCCGGGTTCATGCCATTCTCCTGCCTCAGCCTCCTGAGTAGCTGGGACTACAGGCACCTGCCACCGCGCCTGGCTAATTGTTTTTATATTTTTTGGTAGAGATGGGGTTTCACCGTGTTAGCCAGGATGGCCTCGATATCCTGTCCTCATGATCTGCCCACCTAGGACTCCCAAAGTGCTGGGATTACAGGCATGAGCCACCGCGCCCGGCCAAAAAGCTCACATCTTAAGAAAATTCAATCTTCCTATTCAAGCACAGGAAACATCTTCCCATTTCAGTTTCCTTCTAAGGTTCCTCAGTAAAGAACGTATTTACATAGTGTACATTGATATAAAATCCATACTGGATTTTATTTGAAGAATATTTAGCCCTGAAGTTGATGTGTTATGGGGCTTCGTTCTTAGTTCTCAATATACACTTTTCTATAATGTATAGAACATTGTTTTACAATCTGTAGATTAAAAAAATCTGCTGCATCAATAATTTTGCAAGTTAAATCACTTTAAAACAGTCTATTAGTGTTCTACGAGGCAAATTATAACGATCGGAAATCAGCTAAAGTTTTGTTTTTGTGTTGCTGCTCATAAAGGGGCCTGTGCCCTGACCTCTCTGAGGTTTCCACATCCAGGGTGGTGTGAGGCCTGCGGAGGCGAGAAAGCCAGGTCCCCTTCCTCCCCCATCAGGACGGTATGTCCCCATCATCCCCCCAAGTCCCACCTCCTCCCAGCCCAGGCCTGGTTACCTCTTTTGCTTGTCCCTCTTGTTCACGTCAGTGTCCCTGAGCATGACGATCAGATCCTTTCTGGGGACTTTACCCCACCAGGCAGCTCTGTGGAGCTTGTCCACATCTTCTCCATGGACGTGGTACCTGGGATCCATGAAGGCACTGTCATCGTAGTCTCCCCAAGCGCCCACGTTGCTCTTGCCACTCCTCCTGCAGCAGGGGAAGCAGTGGCGGCACCACTTGCACATCTTGCTCCCAAGCGTCTTCACAGAGGAGTCGTTGTGGTCTCCAGAAGTGCCCACGTTGCTCTTGCCACTCCCCCTGCAGCTGGGGAAGCAGTGGCGGCACCACTTGCCCATCTTGCTCCTGAGTGTCTTCATAGCGGAGTCGTTGTGGTCTCCAGAAGTGCCCACGTTGCTCTTGCCGCTCCCCCTGCAGCAGGGGAAGCAGTGGCAGCACCACTTGCCCATCTTGCTCCTGAGACCAAATGGCTTCTTCACAGAAGAGGCAGCCGGCATTGAATCAACCTCAGCCACCATCTGCTTTTAACAGCCAGGAGAAACCAGTAGTAGCCAGCAGATCGTGTCTACCAACCAGTTTCACCAACTAGCAGGTAACTCCGGGTTTCCAATCTGTTTGAAAAGTCAATCCCAGCCAAAACCTGCCAACCCCAGCAGGGGATCCCAGCACAGCCCATCCCACCCCAGGAAAACCCACACCCACCCGGGGAAAGCCCACGCCCCCTGGGGGCGACCCCACGCCCACCCCAGGAAGGGCCAACCCCCCCCAAGAAAACACCCAGCCCACCCAAAGGAATGCCAAACCCAGCAGAGAAAAGGTCAAGTCCAGCAAAGGAACGCGAAAGAGGAAACGTCAATCCAAGCGACCAACGCCAAGCCAAGCAAAGAATGCAAGCCAAACCAAGCCGCTACAGGCCAGCCAAGCCGTTAACGCGCGTGCAGCATGCACGTGCAAGCCGTTACAGGGCAGCCAAGCCATTAGGCGCGTGCGGCGTGCGCGTGCAAGCCGTTACAGGCCAGTCTGACGGTTATGCGGGGGCGGCGTGCGCGTGCAAGCCGTTACAAGCCAGCCAAGCCGCTGCCGCGCGTGCGGCGTGCGCGTGCGGCTTGCGCGTGCGGCGTGCGGCTTGCGCGTGCGGCGTGCACATCTCAGGGGGCATCAGTGCACGTGGCACAGACACTGGCCGATGCGTGCAACCCGCGTGCTTAAGTCTTGGCGCCAGGAATGTCACGGACAGCCCTGTGTTCCCGGCAAACTTTGTGAGAGTCAGCTGAGCTTTCAGACCATTGAGAAGCCGCTGGTGAAAAAAAAAAAAAGCCTCTTGAAGGAGGACTGGAGCTAAGCAGCTGGAACTTGAGGATGCTGACAGCCTCCCCTGAAGAAAGCCCCCAGGACACTCCTGGCAGTGCTGTTGTGCATGGCAGCAGCTGCAGCTGCAGCTCGGAGCTCGGGCTGGCGGAGCTGGCTGCAAATGGCCTCAAAATCACGGAGCACAAGACGCCCACTAAGCCCAGCGCCTGCCTGAGGTGTCTTCGACACCTGCTCCTCTTTGCTCCGCACCCTCAACAGAACACGAGGCCATCAGCGAGGGGGCATTTGGGGCCACAGGATTGCAGCCAGCTCCTGCCCTGGTGCCCCCTGCCCAGTGTCCAAGCCAGGGCCAACAGCTGTGGGGCTTCTGGCCTGGGGGGCTCTGCTCCACTGGCATGCAATAGGGTCAAGGTGCAGACCGCTGTGTCCAGGCCGGCATGAGGGGGCTTGGAGGAGCACCTACCACTCTGATGGGGAGATGCAGAAAGGCAACCCCATGTGCAGATCCTGGGAACAGGACACTGAGCCTCCCTGGTGCTGGCCTCTGAGCTGGACCAGGGCAAGTAGCACCTCGACCCTCCTACCAGGACCCTCCTGCTGCAAAGCTTTATGCAGCCAGGCTCCAGGCTGCTCCACCCAAACCACAGATGCTTTGCTGTGGGAGGAAAAATGGATTCTGAGCCTGGACACCAACCTACTCTTACCAAAAGAAGTAGAGGGGAAGCCAATCACAAGTGCAAAAAAAAAAAAGTACTATTTTGTAACTGAAGTCTTATGCAGGGTTAAGCTACCTTGCTTGATACTAAAAAGAGGAGCTTGATACTAAAGCTCCTCTTGCTTGATACTAAATTAAATTTTGAATGAAACAAAAAGAAGACACACACACTAAATGTCCTTGTCCCTCTGTGATCCCCTGAGCCAGGAAGCAAGGGGAAGCCTGGCCTCCTGGACTGTCTCCCCAGCTGGGGGCTGAGTAGTTTCCTCCAGGGTCACAGGGAGCAGCTGGGCTCAGTGGGGCCAGGCTGCCCTTCTCCTACATGGGCGTCCTCAAACCTTCCATTGCCCCACACAGAGTGCCATGATCCGGGTTCAAATCCCAGCTCTGGCACTCGCCACCTGTGTTACCTGGCAAATGCCTTACCCCCCAGGCACTTGCTGTCTGTGTCCTTCCTGACAGGAGGGATGGGAGCTGGTGGCCCTGGCATGAAGCACTGTTAACAGTCAAACACAAGCAGGAGCAGACAGACACCTGGGTGGGGGACTGCACTGCTGGGGGTCCTCACCAAAGAGCACCTACCCATCTGCCCACGTGGCCTTGCATGTCTCAACACTTATCAGGCACCTGACTACAGGAAATCCCTGAACAAAACCCTGAGCTGCCCTGGGGAATGTGACCAGGGCGATGGACCAGGAAGGACAGTCTGGGGTGCTTGGCATGAGTGAGGATAGGCTGGGGAAATGCCAACCTCTTCCACCAGCTTTGCATCCCAGGGCACCCTCAGTGGACAGAGAACCCAGAGATGCCACAAGGCTTGAGCTGCATCCTAACCATCCTGAGTTCCAGCCCAGCCATGGCCCCAGCCCGGGGGTACTTTGGGTGCTAAGTTGGGATGATGAGGGGCCAAGTGACACTCCTGTGTTCCAGAATCCGGTCAAGAAGGTGGTACCCTGTCACTGCCTGGCTCCATCTGGTCCCAGTGGAACAAGAAGGGCAGGAAGCCTCTAGCACCCACCCTCTGGGCCACCAACACCCAGGTCCACAGTGTGGCCACCTGAGTCAGCACCACCTGCCTCGGGGACCAGAGCATGAAGGCTCAGATACGAGGAGCATAGTGCAGCAGTGGATGCAGGTATGCAGGATGTGCTGTGCGGATCCAAGGAGCCCCTCTCTGGAGGCTTGGGCATAACCTCTCCATCTTATTGACACATAATATTTTACCTCTTTGTAAGGTACATACAAATACTTGTTACATGCATAAAATGTATATTCTGGTTACTTTGAATATTTACACATAATAATATTACTTAGCCACCACAGCCTGCTGTCAAACATTACAGCCTATTTCTTCTAACTGTAGGTTTGTACCCAATAGCCAACTTCTCTTCATTCTCCATTCCACATACCCAGTCTTCCTGGCCTCTGGTACTGCCATTGTATTCTCTGTATCCATGGGATCAAGTTTTTTTAGCTCTTACGTGAGTGAGAACCCGCAGTATTTGTCCTTCTGTCTCTGAAAATGTTTCTGAAAATGACACGATTTCCTTATTTGTTATGCCAAATAGTATTTTACTGTGTCTATTTAGCATATCTTATCCACTCATCTGTTGATGAATACTTGGATTGATTCTGTGTCTTTGCTATTCTGAATAATGCTGTGATAAACATGAGCATGCAAGTTCCCCTTTGTTACACTGAACTCTTTCCTTTGGATAAATACCCCCCCAGTGAGATTGCTGGACCATAGACTAGTTCTATTTTTTCTTTTTTTAGAATTCTCTATACTGGTTTCCATCATGCTTGTACTGATTTGCATTCCTACTGACAGTGTAGCAGAGTTTCCATTTCTCTTCATTCTCACCAGCATCTGTTATTTTTTGTCTTTTTAATAATACCCATACTGAGGTGAGATAATATCCCACTGTGGTTTTGATTTGCATTTCCCTGATCAATGATGTTGAGCAGTTTCTCATATACATCTTAGCCATTTGTATGTCTCTATTCCTGTCCTTTGCCCATTTTTAATGGCATTGATTTTTTAACTTTTGAGGAGTCTGAGTTCCTTCTATACTCTGCACATTAGTTCCCTGTCAGGTGAGTAATTTGCAAATATTTTCTCCCACTCCAGGGGCTGTCTCTTCACTGTGTTGATTCTTTTGCTGTGCAGAAGTTATAGCCCACTCATCTATTTTTGCTTTTGGTGCCTGTGCTTTTGAGATTTCATCCATAAATTATCTGCCTAAGCTGATGTTCTGAAGAGTTTTCTCTATGTTTTTCTAGTAGTTTTATAGTTTCAGGTCTGACATTTAAGTCTTTTTTTCTTTTTTTGAGACGGAGTCTGGCTCTGTCACCAGATTGGAGTGCAGTGGCACAATCTCAGCTCACTGCAACCTCCGCCCCCCGGGTTCAAGTGGTTCTCCTGCCTCCCGAGTAGCTGGGACTATAGGCACCCACCACCATGCACAGCTAATTTTTGTATTTTTAGTAGAGATGGGCCATGTTGGCCAGGATGGTATTGATCTCTTGACCTCGTGATCCACCCACCTCGGCCTCCCAAAGTGTTGGGATTACAGATATGAGCCATTGCGCCCGGCCCTAAGTCTTTAATCTACCTTGAATTGGTTCCTATTTCCAACCTGAGACAGGGAAGAAGTTCACAATGACTTTGCTGAGATAGTAAGCTGACTGCATAGTTACTAAGGGGACATTTTTATATACTTCTTTCACAGGAACAAAGAAGCCAAGTCATTCCCTACCCGAATTAAATGTATGATTTTTAAAGAGGAAGCCTTGAGAATCTAACCCAATCTAACCATTACTCCAAATTATTTGGTAAACTGTGTCACTTTAGGTGGAGGAAGGTAAGAATTACGGGAAGGTGAATTCTTTAAAAATCCATAAAAATGTACTGTGCTTGGAGACAAACTTGTAAGTTATCGCCCCTTTACAATGATTTGATGTCAAAAATACCGTAATATATTACTACTTTTACTTGATCAGATTTTTAACTGATTAAAGATTTCATCTTAATCACTATTTTACAAAATAAATGCTCACTCTGAGCGTATAGTTCTACAGCCAGTTTTTAGGAACTTGAAATTTTTATATAATTCAAAAGTCACAAGAATAGTACCAAGAATCCTCCTCCTTCTCTTAACCAAGACTCACCAATTTCTAAAATTTGTAGAAATTTGCTCCATTTTGTCCCACTTACTTTGCCTGTTTACATACCTTTTTTAATGATTTCAGTGTAAACTATAGACATAATTACCCCAAAGTGTGCATTTCCTAAGGGTATTCTTTTACACAACTCTAGAATAATTATTAAAATCAGGAATTACTGTTATTATTTTTTGAGACAGGCTGTCACCCAGGCTGGAATGCAGTGGTGCAGTCTTGTCTAACTGCAGCCCCAACCTCCCAGGCTCAAGCAATTCTCCCACCTCAGCCTTCCGAGCAGCTGGGACTACAGGAGTGTGCTGCCATGACTGGCCAAGTTCTGTATTTTTGGTAGAGATGAGGGGCATGTTGTCCAGGCTGGTCTCCACTCTTGGCCTCAAGCGATCCTCCTGCCTCAGGCTCCCAAAAGTGCTAGGATTACAGGCCTGAGCCACCATACCTGGCCTGATCCCAGTTTTAGAAAAACTCTGTAACTAAATTTAGATGAAAATATATGAATATGTTCAGTGATTGCTTTCACATTTTCTAAACTGTGCTTTTTTATATCATCGAGAGTCTTCAATAAATGTACTTTGGTTTGAAGTATTTTCTTGAAGTCAGACATACTTAGCTGTGACCTGCAACAGTTCTCTCACAGCATCCCCTCCCTGCAAACTGCAGGTCTTGAGGTCAGTGGCGCTTGACTCTAGGGACCCTATGTTCTTCCTTGGATCCAGGCCCTAACTCAGGGGATGGTGGCACCACCTCCTGCCCAACTCTCAGCTGCCTGCACTGCTGGTCATGGGTGAGAGGATGGCCTGCCCCAGATGAGTGTCAGTGTGTGTGTTTGTGTGCTTTTGCTGCATTTCTTGTGTCTTGCTTTTGTCATCTCTTTCTCTCTTTCCTCCCTGAGGCCTGCATAGGGCAGCTGTGCTACCCACCTCTGAATGTGGGGTGAGCTGTGGCCCAGGCCTGGATGCCTGCTGGGACCTCCCAGGAGATGTGTGGAAGCAGACACCAGGCGGGCTCAGACACTCTAATGGGTACACTTGTGCCTTGTTCTGTCCCTGTCATTTGAGGCCATTTTGGCCAATGGGAAAGGAGACCCCTCTGGCAGAAAAAGGTCCACTTTGCCTCAGGCTGGGGTGGCAACTCTGCCTGCAGGTTGGACCCGTGGGTCTCATCGTGAACCCCCATGGGCGAGTGACACTGGGAAAAGTAGAGGACGTGTGGGTTCTGCCTGCTGTCTTTGCATGTGGAGACAGGGTCCTGCCAACCAGTCTCCTGGAGGGGGCACTGCCTCCTGTGGGTGCCATGTGTGCCAGAATCCAAGCATGGGTGTGCACAGGGGCTGAGCCCACTCACAACCCAGGACAGAGTTGCTTGGCTGTTTTGGGGCTGGGAGATCTCGAAAAGCCTACCAGACCCAGCATCATCAGTGGCTCTCCCACTCTCAATGCCTTGGTCTTTCTGCTTTTTTGGCTGTCACCTTGGCACATTTCTTGGTGCCACCAAAACAACTCAAAATAATCTCTTTTCAGTCATGCCTGAATAACATAATTGGCTTCAGGTTTCCTGAAAACAGAGAAGGTGAAAATCCAGAAAAAAGGGCTACTTGTTTTCTTCCTCTGATGGTCCAGCCTGTCTTCAACCACAGGACTCCACGCTGACCTGGGGTCTGAGCCTCCTGGTTCAGTCACTGTCTAGCTTTGATCAAAACCATGAGCAACTGAAGCAGAATATGGAAGTGGAAAATGCTCTGGGTTGTCCCCATGTTGGGAAATTATTGTCCAACAAACAAGTAGCTATCCAAAGCACTGCAAGACAACCAGTGTGCCTCAGAGCTTGTCAGAGGAAGCGTTCAAGAGTGCTTTCTGTCTCATTCAGCAAGTCTCACTTCTTTTTTATGTTCTAAATCAGAACATAGAATCACGGGCCAGGCTTGCAAGAAGCAAACATTAACTTCTATCCACATGTACTTAGCCAGGGCTCATTTGAATGGCCACATGTAGCAGCAAAGAGGCTGGAAAGGAGTGTAATGGTGTGACTAGTGGAAAGAGGAGACATGTTTGTTGTTCTTCACCCCATGTATACTAAGGATGTTTTTAGAAAAAAAAGAAAAACTTTTTTTTGCTCAAGCACAGTTTATGCAACAAAATGTGATTCAGAATCTAATTTCACAAAATAAATCCAGAGGAGAGACTTGAAGGAAAAGGGCAAAGATGTAACTCAATAAAGCCCATAACATCACAGAATACGGTGATGGTGATGGTTTCTAACCTTGAGAAAGTAAGTGGGTTCTTCAGTTTCTAAAATTTATTTATCAGTTCTTGAACCCAAGAAATCAAAATAGATCATAACAGAAAAAAATGATCTAGCATTTAGAAAATGCAGAAGTAGCCTGGCAGAACTACAACCATCTGACCTTTGACAAAACCATAGAAATAAGAAATAAAGAAAAGGCTCACTATGCAACGAATGGCGCTCAGATAAATGACTAGCCATGTGCAGGAGAATTAACACTGCAGCCCTGCTTCTCATCATATGGAAAATTAACTCAAGATCAACCAAAGATTGAAACAGAAGACTTCAAATACAAAAGTCCTAACAGACAACCTATCAAACACCTTTCTCAACATAGGCTTTTGCAAACCACTTAGGCAATTTAGTACCCAAAAGAAATGCAAGAAAAAACAAAAAGTACAAGTCTGGCCGAAGAAACTACAGACCTGCTGGACAGCAAAGCAATTGCCAACACAGTAAACACACAGCCTACATGATGGGAGAAAATGTTCCCAAACCAAGCATCTGACCAAGTTCTAAAGACAGAATCTAGAGGACCTTACCTAAATCAAGAAGCAGAAAAATAACACAAGTAAAAAATGGGCAAATGACACAAACACACTAGTCAAAACAAGACTTCAAAAAGACCAACAGACAGGAGAAAATGCTCAACATCCCTAATCATCAGAGATGAGGTACCAGTGCCATCACACACCAGTCAGAATGGCCATTTGTCCAAACACAAAACATATTTGTGTAGCAGTAGATAAAAGCAAACACAGCTACACTCTTGGGGTAATGCAAACTAGGTCTCAAACTGTGGAGAGCAGTTTCAAGATTTCTCAACAACAACAACAAAGAGGGAAAGGAAGCAGAGATACCCTTCGACCCAGCAATCCAACCCTGTGTATCCACCTAAGGGAAAAATACATGTGTCTATCAAAAAGACACAGACATTTGCATGTTCACGGGAGTGCTACTCACAGGAATAAAGATGTGGACCTGACCTAGATGCCCAACAACAGAAAATGAGATGTTTTTAAATGTGATACCTATACACCACAGAATACTAAGAAGCCACCAAGGAAAATCAAACACAGAAACAAAATCATGCCCACAGCATCAACACAGATAGAACTGCAGGCCACTCTGCTAAGCGAACTCAGGCAAGAACAGAAGACCAAACACCTCAGGTTTTCACTTACAGGCAGAAACTCAACACTGAATACACACGAGCGTAAAAATGAAATCAACAGATGCTGGGTACTACCAGACAGAAAAAGGAGGGAGACAGGAAGCCTTGGAGGAAGAATGATCCAACTGGTGCTGTGTTCACCGCCTGGGTGATGGGTACGCTAGGACCTCAAGCATACAAAGTCTGCTGTATAGCCATGTAGTGAAATGAACCTGCAGGCGTACACCCCTCGATCACAATAAAAGTAGCTATCATTTTAGAAAACCCAGTTTTGGAAATAGAAATAGAAAAAAAGGAAGAAAATACAAAAAAAAACACACAAAATGAAAGAAAAAGCCTACAGTGGCCCAATCCATCCATTAGTGGCATGAACACAGAAAGATAACCAAATGGACACAACGAAGGAGCCAAATAATCAGCCCACAATTATAAACACTGAATCCATAGGATTCTTGCTTTTCCCCCAAAAGTACAGCAAAGGCACAATGGTTGAAGAAACTGGGGGGTCACATGCAAAGGACTGAAATAAACCCTTCCCTTACACAAGACACAAAAAGCGACACAAAATCCACTGAACACTAAAGGGCAATTGTGAAACCAAAACCTCCAAGGAAAACACATAGGGTGCATGTCTAGTGTGGGAAAACTTGAACCTGTGCATCTAAGCCACAAACAGAAAACACATAGGAATCAAATACCCATAGACCATACAATGGCTTCGCCATCTCACTTTTCTTCTCAAAGGGACACATAAATCACCGCTAAGAAAAGCTAATGTGACCATGTGAGACTAAGGACAACTTCAGAGCTTCACACAGCTTCAACACAGGACAGAAAACAGTGAACCCAACAGAAGACATCCCACAGACTGGGAGAAAATTATGGAAAACTGTGGATCTGGAAGGGCTTCTTATCTAATATATTCAAGAAACTAATGGTCCCAAGTGGACAAAAACACAAAAACCAATACACATGCTAAAAATGCCCAAAAGACTGGCATAGGCATTTCTGAAAAAACCTGCAACAGACTCGTGGGTAATAGAAGTTTCTCCACATCAGTAATCATCCCCTAAATGCAAATCCCAACCACACTCAGATACTGCCAAACTCCCCAGAGAACGAGTATGACCAGGAACAGCAATAAAACCTTTTGAAGATAAGGGCAGTGTAGATTTGCAGACAGAGAAACTCTCACACACTATTGGTAGGAATGCAAATTTGTATACCCACTGGGAGAGACAGCAGGAGGTTTCTGAAACAACAATACAACTACCAGTTCCCGTAGCCATCCCAACATTGGGTATACCAGCAAAGCCAAGGAACCTTGTAACTTAAGGAGATATTTGCCTTCCCATGTTTGATGAAGTACTCCGGACAATAACCAGGGTATGGAGGTAACCTACCTGTCCATCCAGGGAGGAACAAATGCAGGAAATGAAAGATGCATGCATGATGGTATACTCCTCAGCCATCAAACTTCTGGACAGCAGGTCACTTCCAGCAAGGTGGAGAAAGCTGAAGGACATTAAGTTAAAGGAAATGAGCCAGGCAGAGGAAGACAAACACAAACACAGCAGGATCTCACGCGCATGGAATCTAATGAAATGCATCTCACAAAGGAGCAACGTCAATAGTGGGTACCAGAGGCTGAGGGGAGGCTTGGAAACAGCTACAAAGTGATGCTCAGATGAATGGCAAGAATTCTGGTGTTCTACAGCTTAGCAGGGTGACTAGGCTTCACAGTCTCCTAGCATGATATTCAATATAGCGGGAAGGGGTGATCGGGATACTCTCTCCACCAAGAAATCCTCACTATAGCCTGAAACAGAGACACGAGGTCCTGTAATTTGATCACAACAGCACTGATGGATATGTCAAATGGTCCCTTGCACCCTTAAAGTAAAAGCATAGACCACGTGAAATTTTTGTTTTCAAATAGGATCACAACATATTTCTGAAAGTCCTGTGGGACAATGAAGTGCCGCGCACTCCCAAAGCAGTTCCTACACACACAGAGTCGGTGGAGCCATCACACTCTTCCACTTTAACCTACTTCCCAAAGCTTTAGTTACCCAGATTCTTACACACAAAAAGTCAGTGGAGCCATCACATGCTTCCACTTTAAACTACTTCCCAAAGCTTTAGTTACCCAGATCATTTGTGATAGGCCTTAGCAGAGAAACACAGACCAGGGGACACAATGAGGGTGCCCAGGAGTAAATTCAAATTGGTATAGCCTAAGCACATGTTTAGAAAGAACCACAAACGTCACCACAAGAAGGGAGAGTCTGTCCAATACAGCGTTCTGAGAACTGGATATCCCTAGGCAAAATAACAACATAGGGTTCTTATTGTGTGAAATTCACAATCATCTATTCAACATGAATGAAAGACCTATACCCAAAACTTGAAACTATCACTCTCTGAGAAGAAAGTATATGGTGTGTGGATACCTGGGTCAACCTGGATCTATGCTTACAGTTTGCAAAAAGGAAAATGAAAACAATATGGGGGAAAGAAAAGAATACAAACAACAAACAAGCAAAACTCACAATAGATTGGTATGCTAGTGAATGTCCTTTATTTCATCAGTAACCAACGTAGTGGAAAACCACAACACTACACACCCCTGAATCTGCATCAGACTCATCAGACTATATGGCTTGGGGGAAAGAAAGAATGAAAACAATGAATGAAAAGAAACAAACATCCAACGGATGATAAGAAAGGTATAGGGGAAAACACAGCTAAGGAGACTTTTTTAGAAAAGGTGTAACTAACTAACACTACTAACTAGCAGAAAACAGCAGAAAAGAGAAGGTAATTAGCAAACCAAAATTGGGCAAAGAAACCAAAGAGTCTTTTCTGCAAAGAACACCTAAAACTGAAAACAAATGTACTTAACACCTAGTAGTTAATATCACTAATCATAAGAAAAATGAAAATCAGAACAAGACTCAGATATCGTGTCCCTCTCAAAGGAAAGAGTATTACAAAGAACTTCATGTATCTTAAAAGAAGGGAAACCACAAAAGTTGCTGTGAATTTCCAGAGAGAAGAGCTCTCTTATCCACAACTGTTGACAAGGTAAATTAGTGCGCACACTGCAGAGGCCACCTGGAGGTTCCTCTGAAAACTAAAAATACAACAACCATTTCATTGAGCCGCGCTACCACTGGGTGTGCACTGGCAGCATATGTCATCAGTACACAGAAGACACATCTGCCTTCCCATGCTGCCTGTGGAACCAGTCGCAATAGCCAGGATAAGGAATCAACCTACCTGTCCACCCACAGAGGATGAGATCCAGAAGCCACAATATCCATTCACAAACAAACACTTTTCAGCCAGACACAGGTACTGAAATCACGTCATCTGTGGCAACATAGTGGAACCTGGTAAATGAAACACACTAGGTAATGAAACACACATTATGGTAAATGAAATACTAAGCAGAGAAAGACAAACCTCACATTACCTCACTCATGGGGAATCTAAGACCCTTTAATCTCACATAGACCTACAAAGCACCACAGTGCTTGCCAGGGTTGGAACAGAAGGCTGGGCACGGGTGGGGATAGGAAACAGGTACAAAGTGACATGCTGCATAAGAGGAATGAAACCTGCTGTTCTATTCCTCAGCAGGGTGAGTAGAGAAAACTTTACCAGAGGATAGTTTTCAAGGCAGCCAGAAAGAAGAGTTCTGGCTCTCCTCAACTCAAAGACAGGAACACTCTACAAGGCAAAAAATGACACTATATACCCTGATTTCATCACTATCTGATGCATGCATGGATCCAAATATTCCACTCTACCCTCTACTTGTACACCTTTAGGATGGGTCGATTTTGTTTTTTGAAAGCAATGGGAAGAAACAATGAATACTAAAATTCCCATGGAACCACAAAATGCTCTGAAACTCCAAAGCCATGCTGGGAGATCCAGACGATGTCAGATGGACCACTCTCTCCAATTTCAAATTTCACAGAAATGCTACAGACCCACCTCCACCTAGACAGAATAGGAAACCCAGAAGCAACCCACATACCTGCAACCATCTGACCTTTGAAACACCAAAATTCAGATGTGGAAAGGGCTCACTGTGCGATGAAAGGCACTGGGATAGTGTCTAGCCACTTGCAGATGAACAACACTGGAGCCTCACCTCTCACAAGATGCAAAAACTAACCCAAGGTGAATGAAAGATTTCAGCAGAAGACCGCAAACTATACAAGTCCTACAAGAAAAACTAGGAAATACCTTTCTCAACACAGGCTTTGGTAAAGAATTTAGATGACTTGGTCCCTAAAAACAACAGCAAGAAAAACCAAAATGGACAAGTTGGGCCTAAGAAACTAAAACACTGCCAGATAGCAAAATAAATCACCAGCACAGTAAAAACATAGCCTACAGGATGGGAGAAAATGTTCCCAAGCTATGCTTCTGAAGAAGGTCTAATAGCCAGATTCTAACATGACCTTAAAAAAATCAAGAGGCAGAAAAACAAATAATCAAACAATGGGCAAAAAGACATGGAGACATACTTGTAAAAAAAAGACGTACAAGTGACCAATAGACAAGAAAAAAATATCAACATCACTCATCATCAGAGAAATGCAACTCACACGCACACTGAGATACCATCTCAAGTCAGTCAGAATGGCCATTTGTCCTAAGTCCAAACATTTACATGGTGGCAAGGCAGCAGAGGAAAGCAAACACTGCTACACTCTTGGTAGGAATAAAAACTAGTTCTCCCACTATAAGAAGTAGCTTGGAGGTTCCTCAAAGAACTTAGAAATACCATCCAAATGAGCAATCGCACAACTGGGTATCTACACAAAGGAAAATAAATCATAAATCCTCCTTTCAAAATGACACAGGCATGGGTATGTTCTTGGAAGTGCTATTCACATGAAAAAATGAAAATAAAATCGACCTATGTCCCCCCTTAACAGTTGATTAGATGTTTTAAAGTGTTGTACATAGATACCGCAAAATCCTACACAGCTTAAAAAAAAATTCGTGCTCTCAGCAGCAAGAAGGATGAACCTACAGGCCACTATGCTAAGCAAACTAAGGAAAGAATAGAAAGCCAAATACCACATGTTCTCGCTTAGGGTGAAAATACCCATAGAAAATACAATGACTTTGCCATCTCTTTTTTTCCCTCTCTCTCTCTGTCTCTCTCATGAGACACAGAAATCCATGCTGACAAAAGCAAATATAAACCTGTGAGACCAACGCTTTAGAGCTTCTACATGGGGGAGAAAACATGATCCCAAAGAGAAAGTATTCTACCTTGGCGGAAAAGATGATTGGGGGAAAACTGTGGAAAATCGTAATTTGGAAGGGGTTGCTATCTAACATACTCAAACACTAAAGCTACTAAGTGGGGAAAAGATTTTTAAAAAATACACAAGCTAAAACTACGCAACGGACCTGCGCAACCACTTCTGCAAAGGACATGAAACTGATTCACAGGTGAAACTAAAGATTCTCCACATCTCTAATCACTCCAAACATGTAAGTCAGAATCACACTCCGATATCAGATGCCATCAAACTCCACTGAGAATGAGTATTACCAAAACAGCAATAAAAATTTTGGATGGCAGCAACCTGTGTAGACTTACAGAAAGGGAAACTCGTATATGCTACTGATGTTGATGTAAGTTGGTGTATATACTGTGAAAAAAACTTGGGAGTTTCTCACACTGGGTATGCATTTAAAGCAAAGGCAGCTGGTTCCGTAAAAAACTATCTACCTTCCCATGCTTTATGAAGCACTATTCACAATATAGGAGAGATACGGAATCAACCTACCTACCCAACCACACATCAAGAGATGAAGACACTGCAGTATATCTGCACAACGTAATACTCTTCATCCATAACAAAATAATATAATTTTCATTTGGAGCCATATGGATGAACCTGAAAAATATATTGTTAAATAAAATAAGCCTGGCATAGAAAAACAAGCAAATTCTTCTCACTTATATGGAATCCAAAAACTTTGCTTCATTAAGTAAAAGGTACAGTAGTGGTTTTTGGAGGAGAGGGGAAGGAGGAGATGGAAGGATTGGTTATGGAAACAAAGTTGCAGTTAGTTGGGACAAATACATTCTTGTGTTCTATACCACAGCTGGGTGACTCTGGTTAACGAAATAGGACATTTTTCAAAAAAGCTGGAAGGGAGCAATTTGAATGTTATCACAACAGAGAAACAATACCTGTATGAGAGAACAGATAGAGCAAGTACTCTGATTTGATCATTACTAAAAATATACATTTACCAAAATGTCCCAGAGGAAAAACAGTCCCAGCAGACTCTCTAATTATATACTTTATTATGCACAGAAATTTAAGAAATGTGAATACACAATGCTAATGATCACATGGAAATGGCCCTGAATGTCTAAGGAACCCTGAGAAATAGAAACTAAGTTGGAGGACTCACAATCCCTGATATGCCACTGTGCTCCAGCCTGGGTAAGAGAATGAGACTCTGTCTCAAAAAAAATTGTTAAGAAATTTGAGGGAATCGTAGAAGTGACAAATTGTTGTTACCAAACATGTACACAGAAAAAAGCAATACTAAGTAGCATAAAATACATATCGAAACTCATATTGAGCACAGAACTTGAATAGAGATATCTACAAAGATGACATAAAACTAACAGGTCAGAGAAAAGGTCCTCAACATCACTATTCATCAAAAAAAGTACTTCAAAACCAAACTCAGATGTCATTTCACTCTTATTGAAATGAATGTTACTAAAGAGATTAAAAAATTTTTTTTGAGACAGGGACGCTGTCACTCAGGCTGGAGTGCAGTGGCATGATCATGGCTCACTGCAGCCTTGACCTCTCCAGCACAAGTGATCCTCCCACCTCTGCCTCCTGAATAGCTGGAACTACAGGCACACACCACCATGCCTGGCTAATTTTTCATGTCTTTTTGTAGAGAAGAAGTTTTGCCATGTTGCCTAGGCTGGTCTCAAATTCTTTGGCTCAAGTGATCTGCCCACCTTGGCCTCCCAAAGTGCTTGGATTACAGGCATGAACCATCATGCCTGGCCATAAAAAAACACGCACGGCTACATCAAAGTGAAGTTTTTGCAAGGAAAAGGAAACAATGAGCCCAAAGAGAAAGGCTGGGAGAACGTTTTGAGGAATCACCTATCAGCTAAGGGGTTGTTACAGAAAATATGCCACACACTAACAGTACTAAAATGATCCATCCAAAACCGAGCAGGGAACCTGAATAGACATTTCTGCAAAGAAGACATTAAACCACACGGAAGGGAGCTTCCCCCAGTCAGGTGGCCCTGACTAGAGGGACAGAATTAGGCAGATGCTGCTGGGGCGGGGGTGGGGGGCGGGAGGGTGTTGAGAAAAGTGGCCCCTATGTCCCGACAGCTGGGAAACAAATGTAAAAATTCAGTAGACCACGTGCAGTAGTTCATGCCTGTAATCCCGGCACTTTGGGAAGCCAAGGCGAGAGGACTGCTTTAAGCTCAGAAGTTTGAGACCAGCCTGGGCACCATGGTGAAACCCTGTCTCTATCAAAAATACATGAAAAACAAAATTCAGCAGACCGGGAACAGTAGTTCACACCTGTAATCCCAGCACTTAGGGAAGCCGAAGCAGGAGGATTGCTTTGAGCTCAGAAGTTCGAAAGCTCAAAATGGCCAACATGGTGAAACCCCGTGGCTACCAAAAATACAAAAAAAAAAAAAAAAGTAGCTGGGCATGGTGGCACAGGCCCAGCTACTGGGGAGGCTGAGGCTGGAGAATCCCTTGAGCCCAGAAGGTGGAGGTTGCAGTGAGCTGAGATCTGACACTGCACTCCAGCATGGGCAACAGGGCCAGACCCTATCTCCAAAAAAATAAAAACAATTAAAATATCAGCAAACCCTAGAGGTGGCTGGGATCCTTTCCTTCCACCTGAGGCGTGGATGCAAGGCAGCCTAACTGGAGCCTGGCCCCAAAACCCCACCTGGGCCGGGCTTCCCCCTCCTCCCACAGCCAGAGCTTTCCTCTCTCTCCATCTACAAGGGGAGTCTCCCTCAGAAACAGCCCTAAAGCCCCCTACTGTTTCCAACCTCGAAAGCCCTCAGGGAATGAGTACTACTGTAAAATTCATACTAAGATGGAAAGAGAGAAAAAAGAAAAGGAGAACCTAGCAGGACTACGTAGAACATTCCAGAAAACGAAAGCTTCTGTACTCACTATGAAGGAAGAATTCCCCGAAGAAGCCAGTCGTAGAGAAGCCACACCGAAGCTCTGTCCTCAGCCGTCAGCGCCACGGACAGGAGGTGTTTCTTCCCCAGGATGCAGCCTCAAGTTATCCCGCAGCTGCCGCGGCACACGGTGGCTCCTGAGAACACCCCAGCTCTTCCGGTCTAACACAGGCAAGTCAATAAATGTGATAATCACATAAACAGAATTAAAAGCAACGTCACATAAGCATCTCAACAGACACAGAAAAGGCATTTGACAAAATCCAGCATCCGTTTATAATTAAAACCCTCAGCAAAACATGCATGGAAGGGACATACCTTAAGGTAATAAAAACCACCTATGACAAGCCCACAGCCAACATAATACTAAATGGGGAAAAGTTAGAAGCATTTCCTCTGAGAACTGCAACAATAAATACAAGGATGCCCACTCTCACCACTTCTATTCAACATAGCACTGACAATCCCAGCCAGAGCAATCAAATGAGAGAAAGAAATAAAGGGCATCCAGATCAGTAAAGAGGAAGTCAAATTGTCTCTGTTTGCTGATGATATGGATTGTATACCCAGAAAACCCTAAAGACTCCTCCAAAAAGCTCCTAAAACTGATAAATAATTTTAGCAAAAATTCAGGACACAAAATTAATGTACCCAAATCAAAAGATCTGCTATACACCAACAATGTGCAAGCTGAGAATCAGATCAAGAATTTAACCCCTTTTACAATAGCTGCAAAAAAATAAAATAAAATATTTTGGAATATACCTAACAAGGAAGTAAAAGACCTCTACAAGGAAAACTACAAAACACTGCTGAAAGAAATCACAGATGACGTAAAGAAATGGAAACACCTCTCATGCTCATGGATGGGTAAAATCAATATTGCAAAAATGAGCATAACACCAAAAGCAACTTATAAATTCAAAGCAATTTCCATCAAAGTATCACCATCATCCTTCACAGAACTAAAAAAGATAATTTGAAAATTCATACGGAACCAAAAAAGAGCCCGCATAGCCAAAGCAAGACCAAGCAGAAAGAACAAATCTGGAGGCATTACATTACCTGACTTCAATCTATATTACAAGGCCACAGTCAGCAAAACAGCATGATACTGGTATAAAAATAGGCACAT
Source organism: Pan paniscus (assembly GCF_029289425.2). Taxonomy (NCBI): domain Eukaryota; kingdom Metazoa; phylum Chordata; class Mammalia; order Primates; family Hominidae; genus Pan; species Pan paniscus. The sequence goes on from NC_073262.2 coordinate 43,641,452, forward strand.
AGACCAATGAAACAGAATAGAGAACCCAGAAATAAACCCAAATACTTACAGTCAACTGATCTTTGACAAAGCAAACAAAAACATAAAGTGGGGAAAGGACAATCTACTCAACATATGGTGCTTGGATAATTGGCAAGCCACATGCCAAAAAATGAAACTGGATCCCCATCTCTTACCTTATACAAAAGTCAACTTAAATCTGAGACCTGAAACCATAAAAATTCTAGAAAATAACATTGGAAAAATCCTTCTACACACTGGCTGAGGCAGAGACTTCATGACCAAGAAGCCAAAAGCAAGTGCAACAACAAAATGAATATAAACAGGTGAGACTTAATTAAACCAAAAAGTTTCTGCACAGCAAAAGAAACAATTAGCAGAGTAAACAGACAACCCACAGAATGGGAGAAAATCTTCACAATCTATACATCTGACAAAGGACTAATATCCAGAATCTACAAAGAACTCAGCAGAAAAAAAACCAATCCCTTCAAATAATGGGATAAGGACTTAAATAGACAATTCTCAAAAGAAGATGTAAAAATGGCAACAAACATGAAAAAATGCTCATCATCACTAATGATCAGGGAAATGCAAATCAAAACCACAATGCCATGCCACCTTACTCCTGGCAAGAATGGCCATAATCAAAACATCAAAAAATAATACATGTGGGTGGGGATATGGTGACAAAATAACACTTTTACACCGCTGGTGGGAATGTAAACTAGTACAACCACTACGGTAAACTGCGTGGAAATTTCTTAAAGAACTAGAAGTAGAACTACCATTTAATCCAGCAATTCCAAAGAAGTCATTATATGAAAAAGATACTTGTACACACGTTTACAGCAGCACAATTCACAACTGCAAAAATACTTAACCAGCCCAAATGCCCATCAATCAATGAGATTAAGATACTATGATATATATTATAGATATAGTATACACACACACACCCCCACCCACCCACCATGGAATACTATTCAGCCATAAAAAGGAAAAAAATAATGGCATTCACAGCAAGATGAGATCGGAGACTACTATTCTAAGTAACTTAAGAATGGAAAACCAAACACAGTATGCTCTCACCCACAAGTGGGAGCTAAGCTATGAGGATGCAAAGGCATTAGACTACTACAATGGACTTTGGGGAGTTGGGGGAAAGGGTGGGAAGCGGGTGAGGAATAAAAGACTACAAATTGGATACAGCGTATTCTGCTCAGGTGTTGGGTGCACCAAAATCTCACTAACCACCTCTAAAGAACTTACTCATATAATCAAACACCGCCTATTCCCCAAAAACCTATGGAAATAAAAAAATACAATAAAAAGAAGTTTTTGTGTATCTGTGTATGCATATCACATACTTTTTTACTTTTTTCACAGGTTCATTGAGATATAATTTATATATTAATTCACTCTTTTAAAGTGTAAACTTTAATTTTTTAGAGTATTAAGTAGGTGGATAAACAATCACAATATAATTTTAGAACATTTTTATGCTCCTTAAAAGAAACCTTGCACCCATTAGCAATCTTTCCCCATTTTCCCCACTCTTCCTTTAAACCCCTCCCAGCCCTAGGCAACCATCCATCTACTTCCTAACTAAGGATTTGCCTATTCTGGACATCTCATGTAAATGGAATCATAATAATATATAGTTACGTGTGACTCACTGCTTTCACTTCTGTTTTCAATGTTCATCCTTTTTGGAGCATGTATTAATACCTTTTTCCTTTTTTATTGCCAAATACTATTATATTTTATGGACAGACCACGTTTTATTAATCCATTCTGCAATTCATGGACATTGCTGTTATTTCCTACTTCTTGTTGCTACAAATACTTGTTTGCTACTTTTTGTGTAGGCATTTGTTTTAATTTCTTTTTGGTGTATACACAGGAGTTAATTTACTGAGTCATGTGGTAATTCTGTATTTATCCTTTTGAAGAACTGCCAGACTGTTTTAAAGTCTCATCAGCTGTGTATAAGGGTTTCAATTTTTCACATATTTTTTATCCATTCTTCAGTTGATAAACACTTAGGTTGTTTCTAAATCACAGCTATTATGAATAACTCTGCAATGAACATGAAATTGCAGTTGTCTCTTTGACATACTGATTTTAAGTTCTTTAGACATATATCCAGAAGAAGCACTGATGAATCATAATGTAAATATATTTATAAATTCTTGAGAAAGCTTCATACTATTTTCCAAGTTGGTGGTAATAATTTCAATTCTGACCAACAGTATACAACGGTTTTCTCCACATTCTAATCAACAGTTATATTCCATCATTTTTTAATTTATTTATTTATTTATTTACTGAGATGAAGTCTTGCTCTGTCACCCAGGCTGGAGTGCAGTGGCGCGATCTTGGCTCACTGCAACCTCTACCTCCCAGGTTCAAGCGATTCTTCTGCCTCACCCTCCCGAGTAGCTGGAATTACAGGTGTGTGCCACCACACCCAGCTAATTTTTTCTATTTTTAGTAGAGACGGGGATTCACCATGTTGGCCAGGCTGGTCTGGAACTCCTGACCTCAGGCAATCCACCTGCCTTGGACTCCCAAAGTGCTGGGATTTCAGGTGTGAGCCACCATGCCCGACCACAGCTTTTTTATAATAACCTCAGTAACATCTATGAGGTAATATCTTCGTGGTTTTGACTTCTATTTCTCTAATAATTAGGAATGTTGATTTTTTTATCAACATTTTTAATAAAAATCTGGCCTTCTGTATGTCTGTTTTTAGAAAATGTCTATTCAAGTCCTTTACTTATTTTTTAGTAAGCTTGTTTTCTCATTTCTGGGTTGAGTTCCTTACATATTATTGGTATGAACCCCTTACCTGAGGTATGGTTTAAAAACATTCTCTTCCCATTTGTGGGTTGTCTCTTCACTCTATTACTGTTCCTTTTGCTGTGCAGAGAAGCTTCTTAGTTTTATGGAATCTCGTTTGTGTATTTTTGCTTTTGTTGCCTGTACTTTTGGGGTCATCTGTAGAAAATCATAGCTGAGGCCACTGTCATATGGTTTTCTCCTATCTTTGCTTGTAGTGGTTTTACAGTTTCAAGTTTATATTTAAGTCTTTCATCCATTGCTAATTGATGTTGGTATAAAGAGTGAAATAACGATCCAATTTTATTCTTCTGTATGTGAATAGTCAGTTTTTCTCTACATTATTTATTAAAGAGAATTTTCTTTCCCCATTGTGTATTCTTTGTCCTTTTACCAAAAATCAATTGACCACAGACACATGGATTTATTTATAGGTTCTATATTCCTTCACACTGGTCTAGGTGTCTGTTTTTATGCCAGTGCTATGCTGTTTTAAGTACTATAACTTTTTAATATCATTTGAAATCAAGTAGTCTGATGCCTCTGGCTTTGTTCTTTTTGCTCAAGATTGCTTTGGTTTTTCAGCGTCTTTTGTGGTTCCACTCAGATTTTAGGACTAATTTTTCTATTTCTGTGAAGAATGGCATTGGATTTTGATAGTGATTGCCTTTAATCTGCAGATTGCTTTTGTTAGCATTGAAATTTTGACAATATTAATTTTTCAAATCCATAAATATGGGATGTTTTTCTACTTATTTATGTCACTTTCAATTTCTTTCAACAAAGCTATAAATTTTCAGTATACAAATATTTCACATCCTTCATTAAAATTACTCCTTAGTCTTTTATTTACTTATATTTGTTATGATACTGTTATAAAATGAATTACTTCATTAATTTGTTTTTCAGTTAATAGTTTGTCACTGGTGTATAGAAACAAGAATACTATTTGTATGCTGATTTTGTAATTCTCAACTTTGAATGTGTTTATCAGCTTTAACCCTTTTTTTCTTTTTTATGGAGTCTTTAAGATTATCTCTATGTTGGCTGGCTGCGGTGGCTCATGCCTGTAATCCCAGCACTTTGGGAGGCCAAAGCGGGTGGATCATGAGATCAGGAGTTCGAGACCAGCCTGGCCAATACAGTGAATCCCTGTCTCTACTTAAAAAATACAAAAATTAGAGTTGAAACCAAGAATCATTACATTGGAGACCCGTCTCCCGTCTCCCTCTCCCGTCTCCCTCTCCCGTCTCCCTCTCCCTCTCCCGTCTCCCTCTCCCATCTCCCGTCTCCCGTCTCCCGTCTCCCTCTCCCGTCTCCCTCTCCCGTCTCCCATCTCCCTCTCCCGTCTCCCTCTCCCGTCTCCCTCTCCCGTCTCCCTCTCCCTCTCCCGTCTCCCATCTCCCATCTCCTGTCTCCCTCTCCCTCTCCTTTCCACGGTCTCCCTCTCATGCCAGGCCAAAGCTGGACTGTACTGCTGCCATCTCGGCTCGCTGCAGCCTCCCTGCCTGATTCTCCTGCCCCAGCCTGCCGAGTGCCTGCGATTGCACTCACGCCGCCACGCCTGACTGGTTTTCATGTTTTTTTGGTGGGTTTCACTGTGTTGGCCGGACTGGTCTCCAGCTCCTAGCCACGAGTGATCTGCCAGCCTCGGCCTCCTGAGGGGCCGGGAATGCAGACGGAGTCTCGTTAACTCAGTGCTCAATGGTGCCCAGGCTGGAGTGCAGTGGCGTGATCTCGGCTCGCTACGGCCTCCACCTCCCAGCCGCCTGCCTTGGCCTCCCAAAGTGCCGAGATTGCAGCCTCTGCCCGGCCGCCACCCCGTCTGGGAAGTGAGGAGCGTCTCTGCCCAGCCGCCCATCGTCTGGGATGTGAGGAGCCCCTCTGCCTGGCTGCCCAGTCTGGAAAGTGAGGAGCGTCTCTGCCCAGCCGCCATCCCACCTGGGAAGTGAGGAGTGCCTCTCCCCAGCCGCCATCCCATCTAGGAAGTGAGGAGCGTCTCTGCCCGGCCGCCCATCATCTGAGATGTGGGGAGTGCCTCTGCCCCGCCACCCCATCTGGGATGTGAGGAGCGCCTCGGCCAGGCCGCGACCCCGTCTGGGAGGTGAGGAGCATCTCTGCCCAGCCGCCCCGTCTGAGAAGTGAGGAGACCTTCCGCCTGGCAACCGCCCCATCTGAGAAGTGAGGAGCCCCACCGCCTGGCTGCCACCCCGTCTGGGAAGTGAGGAGCGTCTCCGCCCGGCAGCCACCATGTCCAGGAGGGAGGTGGGGGTCAGCCCCCCGCCAGGCCAGTGCCCCGTCCGGGAGGGAGGTGGGGGGTCAGCCCCCCGCCCGGCCAGCCGCCCCGTCCGGGAGGGAGGTGGGGGGGTCAGCCCCCCGCCCGGCCAGCCGCCCTGTCCGGGAGGGAGGTGGGGGGGCTCAGCCCCCCGCCCGGCCAGCCGCCCCATCCGGGAGGTGAGGGGCGCCTCTGCCCGGCCGCCCCTACTGGGAAGTGAGGAGCCCCTCTGCCCGGCCAGCCACCCCGGCCAGGAGGGAGGTGGGGGGGGTCAGCCCTCCGCCTGGCCAGCCACCCCGTCTGGGAGGTGAGGGGCACCTCTGCCGGGCCGCCCCTACTGGGAAGTGAGGAGCCCCTCTGCCCGGCCAGCCGCCCCGTCCGGGAGGGAGGTGGGGGTGTCAGCCCCCTGCCCGGCCAGCCGCCCCATCCGGGAGGGAGGTTGGGGGGTCAGCCCCCCGCCCGGCCAGCCGCCCCATCCGGGAGGGAGGTGGGGGGCTGAGCCCCCCACCCGGCCAGCCACCCCGTCCGGGAGGTGAGGGGCGCCTCTGCCCGGCCGCCCCTACTGGGAAGTGAGGAGCCCCTCTGCCCGGCCAGCCGCCCCGGCTGGGAGGGAGGTGGGGGGGGGTCAGCCCCCCACCCGGCCAGCTGCCCCGTCCGGGAGGGAGGTGGGGGAGTCAGCCCCCCGCCCGGCCAGCCGCCCCATCTGGGAGGTGAGGGGCGCCTCTGCCCGGCCGCCCCTACTGGGAAGTGAGGAGCCCCTCTGCCCGGCCAGCCGCCCCATCCGGGAGGGAGGTGGGGGGTCAGCCCCCCGCCCGGCCAGCCACCCCATCCGGGAGGGAGGTGGGGGGGTCAGCCCCCCCCGGCCAGCCGCCCCATCCGGGAGGGAGGTGGGGGGCTCAGCCCCCTACCCGGCCAGCCACCCCATCCGGGAGGTGAGGGGTGCCTCTGCCCGGCCACCCCTACTGGGAAGTGAGGAGCCCCTCTGCCCAGCCAGCCGCCCCGGCCGGGAGGGAGGTGGGGGGGTCAGCCCCCCCGCCCGGCCAGCCGCCCCGTCCGGGAGGGAGGTGGGGGGCTCAGCTCCCCACCCGGCCAACTGCCCTGTCCGGGAGGGAGGTTGGGGGGTCAGCACCCCACCCGGCCAGCCGTCCTGTCCAGGAGGGAGGTGGGGGGGTCAGCCCCCCGCCCAGCCAGCCGCCTCGTCTGGGAGGTGAGGGGCGCCTCTGCCCGGCCGCCCCTACTGGGAAGTGAGGAGCCCCTCTGCCCAGCCACCACCCCGTCTGGGAGGTGTACCCAACAGCTCATTGAGAACGGGCCATGATGACAATGGCGGTTTTGTGGAATAGAAAGAAGGGGGAAAGGTGGCGAAAAGATTGAGAAATCGGATGGTTGCCGTGTCTGTGTAGAAAGAGGTAGACATGGTAGACTTTTCATTTTGTTCTGTACTAAGAAAAATTCTTCTGCCTTGGGCTCATGTTGATCTGTGACCTTGCCCCCAACCCTGTGCTCTCTGAAACATGTGCTGTGTCCACTCAGGGTTGAATGGATTAAGGGTGGTGCAAGATGTGCTTTGTTAAACAGATGCTTGAAGGCAGCATGCTCGTTAAGAGTCATCGCCACTCCCTAATCTCAAGTACCCAGGGACACAAACACTGCGGAAGGCCGCAGGGTCCTCTGCCTAGGAAAATCAGAGACCTTTGTTCACTTGTTTATCTGCTGACTTTCCCTCCACTATTGTCCTGTGACCCTGCCAGATCCCCCTCTGCGAGAAACACCCAAGAATGATCAATAAAAAAAAAAAAAATACAAAAATTAGCCAGGCGTGGTGGCACACGCCTGTAGTCCCAGCTACTTGGGAAGCTGAGGCAGGAAAATCACTTGAACCCGGGAGGTGGAGGTTGCAGTGAGCTGAGATGGTGCCACTGCACTCCAGCCTCGTTCCTATTTGGATGCCTTTCCTTTCTTTACCTTGTATAATTACTCTGGCTACATGATTACATATAACATTTTCAGCATTTGTAATCTGACATCACATCCATCTGTTGTAATACACTGATTGTTACTTTTCAACTTGAAAACCTGGACATTTATCACTACTCTCCCTTTCTCTTTGTCTAGGTCTTATCCAAGAAAACAACCTATCAACATAAACCAAGTTAGATAATTATTTTTCTATAAAACCACTTGAAATGCATTAAAAATTTTTTAATCTAACAATTTTTATACTTTGTATGTCAATGATTTTTAACTGTGGTCTCTCAAAACAAATCCAATACTTTTAGTAGGAAAAATTATGTTAATTCCTACACTACCATTGGGGCTACCCAAGAGTTGACCAAAGGTGGTATTAATACATATGCTTACTTATTACCTTGTTCGCACAGTTCTAGTGTAAGTCTTGAAAATCAAGTAAATTTGGAAACATAGTTGCACAAACTCTCTCATGAGTCACACAGTTAATCCAGAATATTATTTCTAAGTTATCATAAAGCCAACAAGCAAATATGATGTACTGTTTAAAAAAAATCATAACTTCATATTATATACATGAAACATGTATTCAATACTATTTACTGAACATCGCAAGTATATTTATTTACTTAGAAACAAAGGAATCAAAAGCATATGTATTATAATGTTTAAATTACTAAAAATACTTTAGATAGCATTGCTCCATAAATGCTAGCATAAATGCTGATGAAAGTAAAAATGTCATTCCCTACATTTTCTAAATATATTGTAACACATTTTAAGTGTTTTTAAAACATATCACTAAGGGGCAAAATAAGTAGGCAAAAATAATTCTAAGTATTTATTTATGGAAAAATTTAGTACACAGCATAGTATTCACGTGATGGAAGGATTTTAAATGGAACCCAGAGATTAGCAGCAGCAGGAAGTTTCTATCATACTTAGGACTGGGAAAACAACAGAAGTTACTGGAACACAAAAGCAGGGTCATGTTATTAAAAACTGGGGCCATGGTGAGTGGCTGTGACCATTACCTAATATGTCACAGTGAATAAAGACAGATAGCACATGACCTGAGACTTTTTTCTTCCACAGATGCCTTCCATTGGCCAGAATTAGCCAGTATTTAGACTGCACTGAAGACTGGGAGGGTCTATTCTCTGTAACGGAGTGAAGAGAAGGAGAAGGTGAGATGCTCACTACCTTAGTGATGGCTTCAATCGTACCCCAAAACTCAGTATCACACAATAAACCTGCACATTTTTATTCAATCTAAAATAAAAGTTGAATTAAAAAAATACACAGAAAGCAGTTTAGACTTTACTAATCAGTAGTAAAGTCTTTAGGGCTGCTCTTCCAAAAGTAAGCCATTGCACTGAGAAAATTGTCCATTTTATTCATCAGAAGAAAAATTCAATGAATTTTACTCACTGACAATAGTGAGAATCAGAATGAATGAATCAGAATGTCTGTCCTAACTACTCCCTCTGGTTCTACTGCAATTCCTGCTGTCTCCATATGGTTCATCAGTGTGTGGGAGATGAATGTGGTAAAACTGAAGTGGCTGCTTGTACTTGGAGAACAACAACAACACACTGAAAATTCACTGCTTAGAAGCTGTTGAAAGAGTTTGGCAATAAATACAACCTAATATTCACAATAAAGAGCAAGGTTCTATAAGCCCATTTTCACATCTATTGTAAAGGCCAACCATGTGTTTCAGCCAAAACAAACTGATTTTATTAATACAATGACCAGACATATATAAAGAATAATTTGAGTTTATTTTACCAGAGGACTTGGCTCTCACACTTGCATTCTATTGTAGGTTTTTACACTTATCCAATTCTAACAAGAGTTGGATAGACTCAGGGTTTTCCTAAAGTAACAATGACTATTCTTCACAAAAGAGTCACAAGCAAAGTCTACACTTGAAAATGTGTAGATTGCCTTCCATGTCCTGTGTGCATTAAGAAATGTTTTATTTTTAGACCGGGTATACGGACATCATGGATGAATATGTTGGCTAATTAGAACAAGTTTATCAAGTTCTTTGAAAGCCTTAGTAGACAAAGTAAAGTAATTCAAGGATTCAATCCAGACTAAATAGTGTGAAACCCTGCAAGGAACTAAGCTGTAGAAAAGTAATAATGTAAATACAAATGTGATTTCAATCTCTGCTTGGCGACTGACCTCCCTCAGACCACTAAACTCTGTGCATCAGATGCACTAACAATGAGACATTGGTCACTCACTGAGGAGGTGGGCATGGTGAAAGCCTTTTTTACCCATAGATCCATGGGAACTGCTTAAAAGCCTGAAATGCATTCAGTTGATGCACCAGACATCAGTTACTGAAGAAGCAGAGGCGATGAAATTCCCTTAACATTGACCTAAGTGGATAAATGCATGGCAACATGCTGAGTGACTTCAACAATGCAGACACATCCAAAGTCAAAATGCCACAGGGCTACCCAGTGCTGCAAGGCTGGGACTGGGTTCCCGTGAGAGTGTCTTAAGGCAGTGGGATTTCTGATGGAACTGTGGGCATAAGCATATGTCCCCATACCCCACTCCCACTACTCACTGTAGGAACAGCAGTGTAACATTTGTCCTGGCTAACAACGACAAACAATCCCCAAGTCCCAATGCAAACCAACAGTGCTGGGGCCACACAGTGGCCTGAGCAACATACATATGGGTAGTAACTGAGAAGACATTTCCAACGGATTGCCATTCCAAGAGGCATGGGAAACGCTCAACATCACTAATCATCAAAGATGAGGTACCAGTACCATCACACGCTGGTCAGAGTGGCCATTTGTCCCAAGTCAAAATATAACATGCTACGGTGTGGCAGCAGAGAAAAGCAAACATGGCTATTCTCTTGGAGGTAATGCAAACTAGATCTCAAACTGTGGAAACCAGTCTGAAGATTTCTGGAAAAAAAAAAAGGATGGAAGGCAGAGCTATGTTTTGACCCAGCAATCCTACCCCATGCATCTACCCCAGGGAAAACACATGCATCTATCAAAAAGACACATGACACTCACATGTCCACGGGAGTGTTACTGACAGCAATAAAGATGTGGAACTGATCTAGATGCCCACGAACAGAAAACTGGATTTTTAAAAATATGGTTCCTATACATCACAGAATGCTAAAAAGCCACTAAGGAAAATCAAACACAGAAACAAAATCATGCCCTTGGTAGGAACATGGGTGGAACTGGAGGCCACTCTGCTAAGCAACAGAGGCAAGAACAGAAGACCAAACACTGCAGGTTCTCATTTATAAGTGGAAGCTCAACACCCAATACACATCAACATAAAGATGAAATCAAGAGACGCTGGGTACTTCCAGACAGAAAAAAAAGGGAGACAGGGAGCCTTGGAGGAAGAAAGACCCAACTGGTGCTGTGTTCACCGCCTGGGTGACAGGTACGTTAGGACCCCAAGCATCAAAATTCTACTGTATAGCCATGTAGTGAAATGAACCTGCAGGCGTACCCCTTGATCACAATAAAAGTAGCTATCATTTTAGAAAACCCAGCTTTGGAAATAAAAATAGAAAAAAGGAAGAAAACACACAAAACAAAACAAAAAGCCTACAGTGACCCAATCCATCCATTAGTGGCATGAACACAGAAAGACAACCGAATGGACACAACGAAGAAGCCAAATAATCAACCCACAATTATGAGCACTGAACCCATGGGATTCTTGTTGTTCCTCCGAAAGCACACCAAAGGCGCAATGGTTGAGGAAACTGAGGGGTCACGTGCAAAGGACCGAACCCTTCCTTTACCCAAGACACAAAAAGCGACACAAAATCTACTGAACACCTAAGTTCAATCCTGAAACCAAAATCTCCAAGGAAAACACGTAGGGTGTGTGTCTACTGTGGGTAAACTTGAACCTGTGAACCTAAGCCACAAACAGAAAAGGAAGACATAGGAACCAAATACCCATAGACCATACAATGGCTTCGCCATCTCACTTTTCTTCTCAAAGGGACACAGAAATCACCACTAACAAAAGCTAATGTGACCATGTGAGACTAAGGACAACTTCAGAGCTTCACACAGCTTCAACACAGGACAGAAAATACTGAACCCAAATAAAAGGCATCTTGCAGACTAGAAGAAAATTATGAAAAACTGTGGATCTGGAAGGGCTTCTTATCTAACATACTCAAGAAACTAATGGTCCTAAGTGGACAAAAACACAAAAACCAAAACACATGCTAAAAATGCCCAAAGGACTGGCATAGGCATTTCTGAAAAAACCTGAAACAGAATCTCAGGTAATAGAAAAGTTTGTCCACATCAGAAGAGTTTCTTCCCAGAGAACGAGTATGACCAGAAACAGCAATAAAACTTTGGAAGATAAGGGCAGTGTAGATTTGCAGACAGAGGAACTATTACACACTACTGGTTTGAATGCAAATTCGTATACCTGCTGGGAGACAGCTGGAGGTTTCTGAAACAATTAACACAACCACCAGTTCCTCTAGCCATCCCAACACTGGGTATACCTGCAAAGCCAACGAAACCTACCTTCAGGAGGTATCTCCCTCTCATGTTTCATGAAGCACTCTGGACAATAACTAAGATGGGGAATCAACCTACTTGTCTTTCTACAGATGAAAAAATGCAGGAATTGAAGGATATATGCACAACGGTATACTCTTCAGCCATCAAACTTCCGGACATCAGTTCACTACTAGCAAGATGGAAAAACCTGGAAGACATTAAGTTAAAAAACATGAACCAGGCAGAGGAAGACAAACACAAATACTGCACAATCTCATGAATGTGGAATCTAACAAAGTCAATCTCATAGAGTAGCAATGTCAACAGTGGGTACCAGAGGCTGGGGGGAGGATTGGAAATGGCTACAAAGGGATGTTCAGATGAGACGCAGTTACTCTGGTGTTGTACGGCACAGCAGGGTGACTAGGCTTAACAGTATCATAACATAATATTCAATATTGCTGGAAAGGATTTGGAATGCTCTCTCCATCAAGAAATCCTCACTGTAGCATGAAACAGACGCTAGGTCCTGCAGTTTCATTGATTCATGTAAAAAGGTCCGTTGCACCCTTTAAATAAAAAAACACAGACCATGTCCTATTTTTGTTTTCCATATAGGATCACAACACACTACTAAAAATCCCGTGGGACAATCAAATGCCCCGCATTCCCAAAGCAGTTCCTACACACACAAAGTCGGTGGAGTGCCATCACACTCTTCCACTTTACATTACTTTCCAAAGCTTTAGTTACCCAAGCCATTCGTGATAGGCATTAACAGAGAAACAGGACAATAAACACAATGAGGGTGTCCAGCAGCAAACTCAAATGAAGGTCTCAGTTAATTTAGAAAGTTTATTTTGCCAAGGTTGGGAACACACTCGTGACACAGCCTCAGGGTCATGATGACATGAGCCCAAGGTGGTCAGGGCACAGCTTGGTTTTATACATTTTAGGGAGACATGAGACAACAATCAATATATGTAAGAAGTACATTGCTTTGGTCTAGAAAGATGTGACAACTTGAAGCAAAGGCAGGAAGACTGGAAGCAGGGAGGGAGCTTCCAGGTCACAGATGAGTGATACACACATGGTTACATTCTTTTGATTTTCTGATTAGTCTCCAAAGGAGGCAATCAGAAATGCATCTATCTCAGGGAGCAGAGGGGCGACTTTAAATAGAATGGGAGGCAGGTTGGCCCTAAGCAGTTTCCAGCCTGAGTTTTCCTTAGTGATTTTAGGGGCCCAAGATATTTTCCTTTCACATCTCTCCCCTTTTCTTTTTAAAAAATCTTTTGGAAAAAACATTTTACAAGAAAATGAATCTCTGGTCTCGGGTTTCATCTGATCTCTCATGGCTAGGAGGGTTTATTCCTAGATAGGTAGGTCCTAAATGCTCATTCTTAGCAGGTTGTGACGTCTCACATCCTGTGAAGTTAAAATAGGGGGGAGGAAGGCAGAAAAAACAACAACAAACAAAAGAACAATCCTGGAAAAATCAATATAAGCCACGTTACTCTGCAGTCCATACCTTAGTAGGCAGGTATGAAAGTGGCTTATGTATGTAAACAGGTTGCTGTTATTTTCTTCTGAAGTTTAAGTGGTCTGGCTTCAGTTTGCAGGGTTTTAAGAAAGCACCGCTTTGTTTAGGAATAATTGAAAAAAAATTGAAAACATTATTTTAAAGACTCATAGGCAAGAAAAATTAGAATTCGGTCCAAACTGTAGAAAATAATAAAAATTGAAAAAACATTAGGCAAGACTAGAATCTAAAAACAAGTCTACTATAGTTTTGAAAAATAATTTTTTTCTCTCTCCAGTTTTCAAATTTCTACTAAAGATAAATCATGTTAGAACTGATTTGCTTTATTATACTTGGCCTAATTATCTGCATACAGTGCAACAATCATTATTTTTTACATAGGCTTTTAAACTGGCTTTGATGGAACTTTATTCCATAGCAGGAATCTTAGATAAGACTTTTTCAAAGCCAAGCCCAGCCATGGATTTGTGCCATCAAATACCTATGATTTCAGTGAATTTCCTCTCCTCTTGAGGTTCCAAGATAAACCTGGGGCTTCTGCACCTCTCAGAAAATGACATTCTTTATTTACCACAGGTCAAAATCCTATACAGGGACTGTGTACACAAAATATGAGGCCAGTTTTTCCAAGGGCTTTATTGGCTTGATAAGTCAGTTTTGATTCCTTAAAGGAAAGCACACCATTTCAGTCAAACCCTTGATAAAATAACCAAATTCTCCAACTGTGTCCTATTCCAAAATAAAACAGATTCTTCTTGCACTTATGCAAGTAACTATACTGCCATAAATTAAGAATACTCATAGTTTCCAAATTCTGGAGAAATTAGGTAGAGAAAAACAAACATGCTCCAAATTTTGTTCACAGGAATATACAATAATTTATTGTTAAAAGCTGTAAATAAAAGTTTCCTTAACTCTGAAAAACTAAAAGTATTAGCAATGTTTTAAGCAAAAAGTCAAAAAGATAACTTCAGTTTTCTATTGGTTCAGTTATCTCAGTTAACTCCTGTTCTGTTTGATAGTCATGAACACTTCAGCTCTCCATGAGAATTTTGAAATTTTTTGCTTTATTCCAGTGTAACAATTTCCAAAATTATCAGAAAACCTGAACTTAAGTGCACCTGTTAGAGTCCTATAGCTGATTATAAACCCACCTTATAAAGAGGGTTTAAAATGAGACAAAACAAGACAATTATCTGTGGATGAAAAAAAATTTAAGGCAGCCATAGTTAAAAGACACAACTGACAAGTGAATTTGTTACCTCCGTGGCACACAATAATTTTAACATAACAATTATGATTATTACAAATAAAGTACACCAAGTTATATCAGAATTACAGGAGTTTCCCATCATTTTGGAAATATACCAAAAACATATACAAATGGATCTGAAAGAAAGCCAAACACCATTTCATATTTGACAATGTTTCCAAACGTTTTATAGCAGGTAAGCCAAATTACGTCATTTTTAGACTTTAGAGAACCTAATGTCTTAAAGGATTACTTAGGATAGAAAAAGACATAATATATAATTTGATTTTGGAAAGTTTGTCAAATATAAAATGTTTAAAACACTTGATGTTAAAAATAGGATTACAGGTCATTGTAAAGTCATTTATTTAACCAAAGTGATAATTTAAGAATTTTTTAAAAACAGCATGAAGCCAATTACATTTGTTTGCGGCATTATTCACAATAGCAAAGACTTGGAACCAACCCAAATGTCCAACAATGATAGACTGGATTAAGAAAATGTGGCACATATACACCATGGAATACCATGCAGCCATAAAAAATGATGAGTTCATGTCCTTTGTAGGGACATGGATGAAATTGGAAATCATCATTCTCAGTAAACTATCGCAAGAACAAAAAACCAAACACCACATATTCTCACTCATAGGTGGGAATTGTACAATGAGATCACATGGACACAGGAAGGGGAATATCACACTCTGGGGACTGTGGTGGGGTGGGGAGAGGGTGGAGGGATAGCACTGGGAGATATACCTAATGCTAGATGACGAGTTAGTGGGTGCAGCGCACCAGCATGGCACATGTATACATATGTAACTAACCTGTACAATGTGCACATGTACCCTAAAACTTAAAGTATAATAAAAAAATTTTAAAAAAATTTTTGTAAACAATCTATAAAATGTAATCTTGATTACAAAATATAATTCCATCAGCCTTTTATAACCTGTACTAAGCAGTTGGTTAATGCTTCAAGAAAACCTTGTTAATCTGACACAAGCGTCCATATACTGGTTTTGCATCATTGTGCCTTTGACATTAATAATGCATAGAGAAACTGAACCTACTTTATTTTTCAAAATCGGCCCTTACAATCTTATGCTCCCACCTCTTTCACAATAGTCCCTGGGTCTTGAGGAGTTGAATAGCTTTCATCATTTCTTGCCCTGTGTCTCAGGAATGCAGCAGTTTATTTGAATTGGCATCTTCTATGGGGCCTGAAGACGAGCCTTTAATTGCTGTGGGTGTTTAAGATTAGCAGGACTTAGTGTCCTTTTTAGACCTAGGAGTTAAAAGCCCTGTAACTCAATGTTGCAAGGATTTTAAAAGCATATACAGGAAGACACATGGATGTAATGACCTCAATTTTTTAAAAATCTCAGGTTTTTTTTCCTAAGCAAACCAAAACTTAATATGACAACTTTATCATATAAAAGTTTTTGGGTTTTTTAAACATATAAATCCTTGTTGTGACTTTACACTGACTGTTTACGACATGGTCAGACTTTCTGATTTATTCTGAACACCCCCTCTTTTTAAACAACCAAGTATTTTACTTTAGGACTAAACTTACTAGACGGGATTCTTTCTTAGTTAATAGTATTTCTCTTTAAGCTCTTTTTACCTCAAAAACAACCTCTTTACAACTTTCTTTACATCTTTTTTTTATTTCCTGGTTCTTTTTACCTTGTTTTATACATAACTTTAAATAAGCTTTGAATTACACAAAACTTGTTCAACTTTTTTTTTTTTTTTTTAGAAAAGAAGACACACTTTTTTTGGCAAGAATGTTTTCCTACAATATGTTTATTGGAAAATACCCAAATAATGAAATATCTATTATTTAATTTTACTTTATATTCTAAATTATGACGTTTGTCTACAAGTACTTATCCCATTACATTTACCTAATTGTTTACCTAGATTATTTATGAAATCTGTGATAGTCATGATTTAAAGTTATGAAACCACCACTGCAAAATTATAACTGAGACAGTGAAAAAAGATTTGGCCTAACTGGCTCCATCTTGCTCATAACCTCCAAACCGTCTTTGTTCATTCCTGCACATAGGCCGAACTGACACTGGGAGGAACCTGGTTTATAGTTTAGCTTTGAAACAAAGGCAGTAACAGTCCTTTCCTTACTGTCTATGGACTAGACTGCCAAAAGCCACAGGATTAGAAGTGCTAGTAATCTTACTAAATTCAACATGCAGCTATTTTTATTAAACCCATATCAATGTCTTACTTATTAAAAATTACTCAAGTAAAGATCATTCCATTTTGGGCTGGGTTTATAGTTTTGAAAACCCCCCGATGCCAAATTTTGACACCTTATAGTATTTGGCAGGAATATGTATGAAATCGGTTGATTACTAAATGTAAACAAAAATGTATGCTGCCAATTCTTAAGACATTTCTAATATTGTTTTACAATAATTTTAAAGCTAGCTTATTTATTAAAGATTTTACTTAAGTTACATAAAGTTGAAAAACCATTTGACTAGTCTTTTTTAGTATCTAACTTAAGTACTTTTATTTTTCTTTAAGCCAATTAATTAGAGCTCTTTTATATATTTTTGGTAGTGGAACATCCTGTATACAACACACAAATACATATAAAAATCTATTAGGCATATCGATGGAAGTACTGAAACCGCCTTTACAAAATTATAACTAATGAAATTATGACAGTGAAAGAAATCAGACCTAACCTACTCTATCTTGCTTCTAACCCTTAAGCTGTCCTTGTTCATTCTTGGGTGTAAGCTCAACTAACTTTGGGAAGGAATTTGGTCCACGGTTCGACTCTGAAAGCAAATTGGTAATAGCCCTTTCCTGAAAAGAACCCTTCTTGCCTGGGGAGCAGTCTGCCTTTGCAGGACTAACATATTAGCTACAAGATTAGAATGTACAGTTTAGGGGTCATGCAGTCTCTGGCTCCAAAAGTCTGAACCTCCCCAAACTGCTCCTGCAGGTAACATCACATCACTACTGTAAAACCTAAGATCAGGGCTTATTATGTGTTGCAGACCCTGCCCAGGCTGGTAATCTGGCCCAACCAGTTGTGCCATCACACCCATGAATAGAAGACAGCAAGAAAAGCTAACTTCAACCCCCTATGATTCCATCTCCAACCTGACTAATCAGCACTCCCCAATTCCCAAGCCCCTACCCACCAAATATCTTTAAAAACTCTGATCCCCAAATGCTCGGGGAGACCGATTTGAGTGATAAACTTTGGTCTGCCACACAGCCGGCTCTGCGTGAGTTACTCCTTCTCCACTGCAATTCCTCTGTCTTGATAAATCGGTTCTGTCTAGGCAGCGGGCAAGGTGAATGCATTGGGCTGTCACAGTACATTTTATAGATTTAAAGACCTCCGCCCTTTTTTTCTATCTTAGACTTTCAGATTCTTGATAACTTGTTTCACAACCCTAGGCAGCTGTCAAACTAAACA
Source organism: Pan paniscus (assembly GCF_029289425.2). Lineage (NCBI taxonomy): Eukaryota > Metazoa > Chordata > Mammalia > Primates > Hominidae > Pan > Pan paniscus. The sequence goes on from NC_073262.2 coordinate 43,659,335, forward strand.
GCCTTAAATTTAAACATTAAAGGAAACAACTCAGGTGAAAATCAAATAGCAAAATTTACTTCATAAAGCACAGAAAGAGTCCGATGGTGCTACAGGAAGACACTAATATTTTTCTTTGAGCCAAATTAAACTACACTCTTCCTTAAAAACCCAAGAGTAGTAGCCTCTGTTGCAATAACTATTTTAGTCAAAAAAAAAAATCAAGTGAAAACAGAATTCAGTCAACTGAGAAGAAAAAGACAAAAAATAAAATAAACACATTTGCTCAACAACAACAAAAAGACAAGGTCCTAGAAGAGTAAAAAAACAAACAGAACAAAAACAACAACATGAAGGTCTTCCAAATACAAACACACACATGCACACACATCTGGATGTTACCCTTTTAATTCAGCTTTTACACAATTGTGCTCCTTTAAACAAAACTCTTTTAATCTTATTACCATATTTCAGCGAGGACAAAATGCTGCTAAACTAACAATGGTCACAAAAATTATTATTTCTGAGCACTCTAAGTGTAAGCACAAATTAACACCAGCTGTTGTTAAATGTTAACTTTATTCTTTAAAAGGAATTTGCAAGACAGAATCCAAAACCAGTTTCTTACCTAGCAATGGGTCTCAGGCTGTAAACTGCTCTCTACCATCCTAGAAGCATATGCTAGTGAATTTCTTTAACTTCATCAGTCACCAACATAATGGAAAACCAGAACACTGCACACACCTGAAACTTCATCAGACTACATGGCTTGTGGGCAAGAAAGAATGAAAAACATGAATGAAAAGAAAGAAACATACAAAGGATCATAAGAAGCGTTTGGAGAAAAACACAGCTGATGAGCCATTTTTTGGAAAAGGTGTAAGTAACTAACATTACTAACTAGCAAAAAACACCAGAAAACAGAAATTAATTACCAAACCAAAACTGGATAAAGAAACCAAAGAGGCTTTTCTGCAAAGAACACATAAAACTGAAAACAAGTATGCTTGTTAACACCTGGTTAACAACACTAATCATGGCAAAAATGAAAATCAGAACAAGACTCAGATACTGTGTCTCTCTCGGTGGAATGAGTATAACAAAGACCTTCATGTATCTTAAAAGAAGGGAAACCACAAACGCTGCCGTGAATTTCCAAAGAGGAGAGCTCTCTTATCCACAACTGTTAACAGGTAAATTGGTACGCACACTACAGAGGCAGGAGGTTCCTCAGAAAACTAAAAATATGACGACCATTTCACTGAGCTGTGCTGCTACTGGAATCACATGAATCAGTACACGGAAGACACATCTGCCTTCCCACGCTGACTGCGGAACCAGTCGCAATAGCCAAGATAAGGAATCAATCTACCTGTCCACCCACAGAGGATGAGATCCAGAAACTGCAGTATCCAGTCATGACCAGATACTCTACAGCCAGACACGGGTACTGAAATCAGGTCATCCGTGGCAACACTGTGGAACCTGGAGGACATTATGGTAAATGAAACACACTAGGCAGGGAAAGACAAACCTCGCATCACCTCACTCATGAGGAATCTAGGAAACTTTATCTCACACAGACCTACAAAGCACCATCGTGCTTGCCAGGGTTGGAACAGAAGGCTGGGCATGGGTGGGCATAGGAAACAGGTACAAAGTGACACGTTGCGTAAGAGGAATGAAACCTGCTTTTCTATTCCTCAGCAGGATGATTATGGAAAACTTTACCAAAGGGTAGTTTTCAAGACAGCCAGAAAGGAGGGTTCTCGCTCTCCTTACTCAAAGACATGAAAACTCTACAAGGCAAAAAATGATGCTAAATACCCTGATTTCATCCCTATACGATGCATGCATGGACCCAAATGTCCCACTCGACCCTCTAGTTGTCCATCTTTAGGACAGGGCTAATTTTGTTTCTTGAAAGCAACATAGAGAAACAATGCTAAAATTCCCATGGGACCACAAAATGCCCTGAAACTCCAAAGCCATGCTGAAACACCAAAGGTCAGATGGACAAAAGGCTCGCTATGCAGTGAAGGGCACTGGGCTAGGTGGCTAGACACATGCAGATAAACAACACTGGAGCCTTAACTCTCATCAGATGCAAAAACTAACCCAAGGTCAATGAAACATTTCAGCAGAAGACCTCAAACTATTAAAAGTCCTACAAGGAAACCTAGGACATATCTTTCTCAATACGGACTTTGGAAAGCATTTAGACAAAAAGCAACAGCAAGAAAAACCAAAAGGACAAGCTGGGCCTAAGAAACTATAACACTGCCAGATAGCAAAATACATCACCGGCACAGTAAACATACAGGCTACAGGATGGGAGAAAATGTTCCCAAACTATGCTTCTCACCAAGGTCTAATAGCCAGACTCTAACGTGACCTTAAAAAAATCAAGAGGCAGAAAAACAAACCATTCAAACAATGGGTAGAGAACATGAACAAAGACCTCAACATCACTCATCATCAGAGAAATGCAACTCTCACGAACAGAGATATCATCTCACATCGGTCAGAATGGCCATTTGTCCTAAGTCCAAATATTTACATGGTGGCAAGGCAGTGGAGGAAAGCAAACCCCGCTACACTCTTGGGAATAGAAACTAGTTCTCACACTATGAGAAGTGGTTTGGAGGTTCCTCAAAGAACTTAGAACTACCATCCAAATGAGCAATCGCATAACTGGGTATCTACACAAAGGAAAACAAATCATAAATCCTCCTTTCAAAATGACACAGGCATGGGTATGTTCTTGAAAGTGCTATTCACATGGAAATATAAAATAACATCGACCTATGTCCCCCCTTAACAGTTGATTACATGTTTTAAAAGTGCTGTACATAGATACCACAACATCCTACATAGCTTAAAAAAACTTAATGGCTTTGGCAGCAATAAGGATGGATCTGCAGGTCACTATGCTAAGCAAACTAACACAGTAACAGAAAACCAAATACCACATGGACTCACAGGCAAAATACCTATACACAATACAATGACTTTGTGATCTCTCTTCTCCCCTCTCTGATTGGACACAGAAATCCCTGCTGACAAAAGCAAATATACACCTGTGAGACCAACACTTCAGAGCTTCTGCATTGGGGAGAAAACAATGAACCCAAAGAGAAAGCATCTTACCTTGGCGGAAAGGATGATTGGGTTAAAATTGTGGAAAATCGCAATTTTGGAAGGGGTTGTTATCTAACATATTCAAGCACTAAAGCTACTAAGTGGAGAAAAGATTTTTAAAAAAATACACAAGCTAAAAATATGCAAAGGACCTGCACAACCACTTCTGCAAAGGCCATGAGACTGATTCACAGGTGAAAAAAAAAGTTTCTCCACATCACTAAATACTCCAAACATGTGAGTCAGAATCACACTCCAACATCAGATACCATCAAACTCCACTGAGAATGAATATTACCAAAAACAGCAACAACATTTTTGGAAAGTAGCAGCCAATGTAGATTTACAGAAAGGGAAACTCATATATGCTGTTGATGCCAATGTGAATTAGTGAATATACTGTGAAAAAGTTGGGATGTTCCTCACACTGAGTATGCATTTAAAGCAAAGGAAACCAGTACCTTAAGGAGTGACCTGCCTTCCCATGTTTCATGACAGTATTCACAATATAGAAGATATGGAATCAACCTACCTGTTCATCCACAGATGGAGGGATGAGGAAACTGCAGTATTTATCTGCACAACGCAATACTCTTCAACAATAACAAACTAACGTAATTTTCATTTGGAGCCATATGGATGAACCTGGAAAATATGTTAAAAAAAATAAGCCAGGCATAGAAAAACAAGCAGATTCGTCTCACTTATATGGAATCCAGAAAACTTTGCCTTCGATAAGTAGACGGCACAGTAGCAGTTTTCTGAGGAGAAGGAAGGAGGGAATGGGAGGATTGGTTATGGAAACAAAGTTGCAGTTAGTTAAGACAAATACATTCTTGTGTTCTATACCACAGCTCGGTGATTCTGGTTAACAAAATACTATATTTTTCAAAAAAGCTAGAAGGGAGCAATTCCAATGTTCTCACAAAAGAAGAATACCTGTATGAGAGAACAGATATGCCACGTACCCTGATCTGATCATTATTAAAAAATACATGAATCAAAATGTCCCAGAGGAACAACAGTCCCAGCATACTCTCTAATTATATACTTTATTATGCACAGAAATTTAAGAAATGTGAATACACAATGCTGATGATCACATGGAACCACAAATGGCCCTGAATGTCTAAGGAACCCTGAGAAATAGAAACTAAGTTGGAGGACTCACAATCCCTGATATGCCGCTGTGCTCCAGCCTGGGTAAGAGAATGAGACTCTGTCTCAAAAAAATTGTTAGAAAATTTGAGGGAATCATAGAAGTGATAACTATAGGGACTCTGTCACTCAGGCTGGAGTGCAGTGGCATGATCATGGCTCACTGCAGCCTTGACCTCTCCAGCACAAGAGATCCTCCTACCTCTGCCTCCTGAATAGCTGGAAGAACTACAGGCACACACCACCATGCCTGGCTAATTTTTTTGTATTTTTTGTAGAGATGAAGTTATGCCATGTTGCCTAGGCTGGTCTCAAATTCTTTGGCTCAAGTGATCTGCCCACCTCGGCCTTGCAAAGTGCTTGGATTACAGGCATGAGCCATCATGCCTGGCCATAAGAAAACATGCATGGCTACATCAAAGTGAAAAGCTTTTCCAAGGAAAAGGAAAAAATGAACCCAAAAAGAAAGGCTGGGAGAACGTTTTGAGGAATCACCTATTGGCTAAGGGGTTGTTACGGAAAATACACAACACATTAACAGTACTAAGTTGCAACAAAAAAACCAATGATCCACCCAAAACTGAGCAGGGACCCTGAATAGACATTTCTGCCAAGAGGACAGTAAACCACATGTAAGGTCCCTTCCCCCAGTCAGGTGGCCATGACTAGAGGGACAGAGTTAGGCAGGCACTGCAGGGAGTGGAGAAATGTGACCCCTGTGTCCCGACGTCAGGGACACAGATTTAAAAATTCAGCAGACCAGGAGCAGTAGTTCACGCCTGTAATCCCAGCACTTTGGTAAGCTGAGGCGGGAGGATTGCTTTGAGCTCAGACGTTTGAGACAAGCCTAGGCAACATGGCGAAACCCCGTGGCTACCAAAAATACAAAAAAAAAAAAAATAGCTGGGTGTGGGGCATAGGCCCAGATACTGGAAAGGCTAAGGCTGGAGAATCCCTTGAGCCCAGAAAATGGAGGTTGCAGTGAACTGAGATCCACCACTGCACGCCAGCCTGGGCAACAGGGTGACACCGTATCTCCAAATCAGGGCGAGACCGTATCTCCAAAATTAGCAAACCCTGGAGGCTAAGTTGGATCCTTTCCTTCCACCTGAGGCTTGAAAGCAAGGCAGCCAAACTGGGGCCTGGCCCCTACACCCCACCTGGGCCGGGCTTCCCCTTCCTCCCACAGCCAGAGCTTTCCTCTCTCTCCACCTACATGGGGAGTCTCCCTCAGAAACAGCCCTAAAGCCTCCTAAACATTCCAACCTCAAAAGCCCTCAGGGAATGAGTATTACTGTAAAATTAATGGTAAGATATCAAGAGAGAAAAGAAAAAGGAGTGAGAATCTAGCAGAAATACACAGGACATTCCAGAAAACGAAAGCTTCTGTACTCACCATGAAAGAAAAATGCACCAAAGAAGCTGGGCCACGGAGAAGGCATGCCGAAGCGCTGTCCTCAGCAGTCAGCACCACGGACGGGAGGTGTTTCTTCCCCAGGATGCGCCCTCAAGTTATCCCAAAGCTGCCACGGTGCCGACTCCTGATAATTCTAAAATTCATATGGAATCAAAACAGAGCCCACATAGCCAAAGTAAGACTAAGCAGAAAGAACAAATCTGGAGGCATTATATTACCTGACTTCAATCTATACTACAAGGCCATAGTCAGCAAAACAGCATAATACTGGTATAAAAATAAGCACACAGACCAATGGAATAGAATAGAGAACCCAGAAACAAACCCAAATACTTACAGCCAACTGGTCTTTGACAAAGCAAACAACAATATAAAGTGGGGAAACGACACCCTACTCAACATATGGTGCTTGGATAATTAGCAAGCTACATCCCAAGAAATGAAACTGGATCCCCATCTCTTACCTTATTCAAAAGTCAACTTAAATCTGAGACCTGAAACCATAAAAATTCTAGAAGGTAACATTGGAAAACCCTTTCTACACATTGGCTTAGGCAGAGACTTCATGACCAAGAACCCAAAAGCAACTGTGACAACAAAATGAAGATAAACAGGCGAGACTTAATTAAGCCAAAAAGTTTCTGCACAGCAAAAGAAACAATTAGCAGAGTAAACAGACAACCCACAGAAAGGGAGAAAAATCTTCACAATCTATATATCTGACAAAGGACTAATATCCAGAATCTACAAGGTACTCAAATTAGCAGGAAAAAAAACCAATCCCTTCAAATAATGGGCTAAATACTTGAATAGACAATTCTCAAAAGGAGATATAAAAAATGGCCAACAAGCATGAAGAAATGCTCATCATCACTAATGATCAGGGAAATGCAAATCAAAACCACAATGTCAGGCCGGGAGTGGTGGCTCACGCCTGAAATCCAACACTTTGGAAGACTGAGGTGGGTGGATCACAAGGCCAAGAGATCAAGACCACCCTGGCGAACATGGGGAAAACCATACAAAAATTAGCCAGGCGTGGTGGCAGGCACCTGTAGTCCCAGCTACTCGGGAGGCTGAGGCAGGAGAATCACTTGAACCCGGGAGGTGGAAGCTGTAGTAAACCAAGGTTGCACCACTGCACTCCAGCCTGGCAACAGAGCAGACACCATCTCAAAAAAAACACCCAATGCCATGCCACCTTACTCCTACAAGAACGGCCATAATCAAAACATCAAAAAATAAAAAATATTGGTGGGCATTTGGTGAAAAGGGAACACTTTTATACTGCTAGTGGTAAACTAGTACAACCACTATGGTAAACATACTTCTTAAAGAACTAAAAGGAGAACTACCATTTAATCCAGCAATTCCATTACTGGGTATCTACCCAGAGGGGAAAAGAAATCATTATATAAAAAAGATGCTTGCATATGCAAGTTTGTAACAGCACAATTCACAATAGCAAAAGTATGTAACCAGCCCAAATGCCCATCAATGAGTAGATTAAGAAATTGTGATATATATATATACACATATACATACATACATATATCTTATGGAATACTATTTAGTCATAAAAAGGAAAAAAATAATGGCATTCACAGCAACCTGGATGGGCTCAGAGACTATTATTCTAAGTGAAGTAACGTAAGCATGGAAAAGCAAACCATATGCTCTCGCTAGAAGAGGGCGCTAAGCTATAAGGATGCAAAGGCATTAGAATACTAGAACTTTGGGGACTTGGGAGAAAGGGTGGGAGGGGGTAAGGAATATAAGGCTACAAATTGTATACAGTGTATACTGCACAGGTGTTGGGTGCACCAAAATCTCAGGAATCACCTCTAAAGAACTTACTCATATAATCAAACACCACCTTTTCCCCAAAACCCTATGGAAATAAAACGAAGAACTTTTTGTTTATGCATACCACATATTTTTTAACTTTTTTCACAGGTTCATTGAGATATAATTTATATATTATTTAACTCACCCATTTAAAGTATAAAATTCACTTTTTTTAAACTGTATTAACTGGGTAAACAATCGCCACAATGTAATTTTAGAACATTTTCACGCTCCTTAAAAGAAACCTTGCACCCACTAGCAATCTTTTCCCATTTTCCCCATTCTTCCTTTAAACCCCTCCCAGCCCTAGGCAATCATCCATCTACTTCCTAACTAAGAATTTGCCTATTGTGGAAGAATTTGCCTATTCTGGAAGGATTTGCCTATTCTGGACATTTCATGTAAGTGGAATCATAATAACATAGTTACATGTGACTCACTACTTTCATTTATCATGTTTTCAATGTTCATCCATTTTGGAGCATGTATTAATATGTTTTTCTTTTTCATTGCCAAATAATATTTTATTTTATGGACAGACCACATTTTATTAATCCACTCCAAAATTCATGGACATTTCTGTTATTTCCTACTTTTTGTTGCTATAAATACTTGTATGTGTAAGGCATTTGTTTTAATTTATTTTTAGTGTATACATAGGACTGAATTTACTGAGTCATGTGGTAATTCCGTATTTAACCTTTTGAAGAATGGTTTCATTTTTCTGCATGTGGCTTGCCAATTATGCCAGCACCATATTTGAATAGGGTGTCCTTTCCCATTTTCTTTTGTTTGCTTTGTCAAATATTAGGTAGTCTGATGCCTCCAGGTTTGTTCTTTTTGCTAAAGATTGCTTTGGTTTTTCAGCGTCTTTTGTGGTTCCATTCAGATTTTAGGACTAATTTTTCTATTTCTGTGAAGAATGACATTGGAATTTGATAGTGGTTGCATTTAATCTGTAGAATGCTTTGAATAGCATTGAAATTTTAACAATATTAATTTTTTCAATTGATAAATATAGGATGTTTTTCTATTTGTCACTTTCAATTTCTTTCATCAATGTGCTATAATTTTCAGTATACAAATTGTTCACATCCTTCATTAAAATTACTCTTTGCTCTTTTATTTATATATTTGTTTTGTTGCTACTATAAATGGAATTATCTTATTTTTCAGATAATAGTTTGTCATTGGTGTATAGAAACCAGAATACTATTTGTATGTTAATTTTGTAACTTTCAACTTTATTGAATATAGTGTTTATCAGCTATAGGGGGTTTTTTGTGGAGTCTAAAACACAGACAATCTCACCCCTTCCTTTCCTATTTAGATGCCTTTCCTTTCTTTGCCTTGTATAATTACTCTGGCAAGTCAATTACATATAATGTTCTCAGCATTTGTAATTTGACATCAAATCCATCTGTTGTAATACACTGTTACTTTTCAACTTGAAAACATGGACATTTATCACTACTCTCCCTTTCTCTTGATCTAGTTCTTATAAAAAAAAAAACCTATCAATGTAAACCAGGATATTTTTCTACAAAACAATTTCAAACGCACTATAAGTTTTTAATCTAATGATTTTTAAACTTTGTCAATGACTTTGTGGTCTCTCAGAACAAATCCAACACCTTTAGTAGGAAAAGTTATGTTAATTCCTACATTATCATTGGGTCTAGCCAAGAGTTGACCAAAGGTGATATTAACAGATATGCTTATTTATTACCTTGTTCTCACAGTTCTAGCGTTAAGTCCTGAAAAATCTAGTAAAAATTTGGAAAGACTATACTTGCACAAACTCCCTCTCATGAGTCACAGTTAATCCAGAATATTATTTCTAAGTTATTGTAAAGCCAACAAGTAAATATGATGTAGCATATAAAAATAATCCTAACTTTATTAGTATATTCTATAAGTGAAACATGTAATTGATACTATTTACTAAATATCTCATAATTATATTTACATAGAAACAAAGGAATCAAAAGCATATCTATTATCTAACATTTAAATGACTAAAAATACTTGAGATAGCATTGCTACATAAATGCTATGTAAATGCTGACAGAAGTAAAAACGTCATTCCCTACATTTGCTAAATATATTGTGACACATTATAAGCGTTTTTAAAATATATCACTAATGATTGGGTCAAGTCAGCAAAAATGATTCTAAGTATTTAATTATGGAAAAATTTAGTACAGGGGATAGTATTCATGTGATGGAAGGATTTTAAATGGAACCCAGAGATTAGCAGCAGCGTAAGTTTTAATTGCATACCAGGCGCAGAGTCTAGGATACAAGACAGAACTGCAGATAAAATCTGACTCCTTCCAGCATAGCTAGGAGACATGGCTAACTCCACCTGTCCGGAGACCTTATCTACAAATCTAACGGCTCCAAACCAGGTAAATGAAACTATTTTCCAAAGTCAAAGAATCAATTTATGACATTAAAGCGCTTCTAAAACTTAACTTCTGACTTCAATTAGACCAAATGGATAAATTTTGAAGATATTTTTATTTTACCACTGATTTTAACTGATTTAACACTGTCTTTATTTCCCAAAGATCACTGAAGTCACATGAAATAAAAGGCATTACAGCTTCTATTTTTCTGACAAAATATTTAAGAGCTTTCATTTTCTTTTAAGCCGAGCCATTATATATACATCACATACACAACACTTCTAGACAAGAAAAGATCTAGCAGTTGTTCAGTTTTTCTTTCCCATTTTATGAACCATAACACAACTTCCACAGACTATCTATGACATGATTAAATTTATCTGACCTGTCCTGTATTTCCCTCTTTCGTAATTAGTCATTCTACTTTAGGACAACCATTTGCCATATAAGATCCTCTCTCATATAACATTTCTTTCCTTCATAACATTTCTTACAATAAATACATCTTCATATCCACCATTTTCTTTAGATCTCTCTCCCCTACTAATTTCTGATGCCCACCCAAACCAAAAAGGTCAGACAACGCAAGGCAAAACAGGGGAGAGCCTTAGATTTTTGAGAGAGACCTGTCTGCTTAAAGTTATTGGGGTTCCATGGCGAAAACAGGTTTCTCCTAAAACGGGGTTTGTGGAATCTTGTTTTTCCTTAAGGAGTCCCAGGTGTCAGAAATTACCTTAGATCCTCTCGTGTGGGCATCAAGAGTGGCAACAAGACAGACCGGGGTAATAATTCAGACAACTGAGCAGAAAAAAACTTACTACTGTCCCCACTGCAATGATGGATAAACTGAGGCACCATGCAGTTGAAAAATTCATGTTCACATAATCAGGATCCACAGCTCACTTTTTTACATAATTTTGCCAACTCTATGCCCAGTCACTGATGCACCTGTATGGTAGCTCATGGCCCCCTTGGAACTCAGAACCTGGGTTTCATTCCTGCTCTACAGCTATATAATTTAACAATTTTCCTTTGAATTTGTTGGATTCTAACCCTGTATATCTCAAATTTTGTTAGTATTACTGTATGTTAAAGGGAGCTGTGACGCCTTTAGTCTTTAGAAATATTAAACCTATAAACAAGGACTATATGAGGTTAAACAGTATTCAAATTTCTATATGCTTTAAAACATGGACACAATGTATTAAGAAACACCGCTACGAAACTGCACCCAATCAACTCTGGACAAAAATTTAGATATTATCTCTTCAATATAACCTATCTAGTGGTATTTATACATATTCTTCCATGTATCAACAGTATATTACATGCTCATAACCTTAAAAATAACAAGTGTCCAAATTATAGGCATTACACATTTCTATGGGCTTGAAAAATGATACAATATAGATTGTCTTTAAAGCAGTCAAGAAAATGCATAAACTTCTAAAGGAGTCAGTAAAATAAAAATAAAAAGTTCACACCAAAAGTAGTAATACTAGGAATAAAAGAGGGCTCAACACTGCAAGTTCCTAGAGACAGAAGTCAATAAAGCCTTGTTTTTTGGTTGTGAATCTTTGCCTTAAAACATACATGGCTGGGTGCAGTGGCTCATGCCTCTAATCCCAGCACTTTGGGAGGCCACGGTGGGTGGATCACCTGAGGTCAGGTGTTCTAGACCAGCCTGGCCAACATGGTGAAACCCCATCTCTACTAAAAATACAAAAATTAGCCAGGTGTGGTGGCAGGCACCTATAATCCCAGCTACTCAGGGGGCCAAGGCAGAAGAACTGCTTTCACCCAGGAGGCGGGGGTTGCAGTGAGCCGAGATCGAGCCATCGTACTCCAGCCTGGGGGAAAAGAGTGAGACTTCATCTCAAAAAAAAAGAAAAGAAAAAAATTACACAGGATTCTCCCCACTTCTTTTTCTCTTGCAAAGAGGTGGTGATGAACCAGGTTTGCTCAGGCAGATGACAATACTCTTGAAAGTGGTGGCAGAGAGCCAGGTGTGGTGGCTCACACGTCCAATCCCAGCACTTGGGAAGCTGAGGCAGGTGGATCACTTGAGGTCGGGAGTTCAAGACCAGCCTGACCAACACAGAGAAACCCCATCTCTTCTAAAAACACAAAGTTAGCTGGGCATGGTGGTGCATGCCTACAATCCCAGTTACTGGGGAGGCTGATGCAGGAGACTTGCTTGAACCCGGGAGGCGGAGATTGCAGTGAGCCGAGATCGCCCCATTGCACTCCAGCCTGGGCAATAAGAGCAAAAACTCCATCTCAAAAAAAAAAAAAAAAAGAAAAGAAAAGAAAGGAAATGGTGGCAGAGAAAGAAAATGAAGACAATATGGTTCACTTAATAATCTCATAAATTAGAACTTACCCCGTGACTCTTGCATAGCTCCAAATATGTGAGAGAGATGAAATGGCTGTTTGCTACCCATATTTTATGTGATGCTTCATTTTTTGATTCTCTGAATAACTACTTACAATGCATTACCCCATTTATGCCAGAGGCTGTAATTTTTTGAATTTTTGCCTGAGTGAATAATCAGACCTTGTCAATGACCTTGAGCAGTAGGATGTAAGTAACTCCCTCATGCTTAGCGTTCCAATAATGGAACATTATTGGAACATAGCGTTCCAATAATGGAACATTATTGGAACATAGCGTTCCAATAATGGAACACTAAGCATAAGCGGGTTAACACGATCATGAAAGCATAGCTATTCAAGTAACTAATTATACAACTGATTTTTTTTCTCATCCCTAAAACACAGTAAGGGACCAGTTATTCTAAAAATACAACACAATGACAATTTTGGCTTGTTGTTTGTTAAGGCCATTGCTTGGCATAAAGAAAACAAAAAGAGGAGGAGAAACAAGAATAGAAACATGAAATAGAAGCAGCAGCAAAAGAAAATGAAGAGGAACAAGAAGATGAGAAGAATATACAGACTAGGAAAAGCAAAAAGAACAGGTGCAGGAATTAGAAGGCCTATTATGACACCTTTTATCCCCTCCTCAATTCACGAAATTTGAAAAAGTCCAAGACTATCACAACAAAAAAGAAGGAAAAAATGGCCGGGTGCAGTGGCTCACGCCTGTAATCCTAGCACTTTGGGAGGCCAAGGTGGGTGGATCATGAGGTCAGGAGATCTAGACCATCCTGGCTAACACTGTGAAACCCCGTCTCTACTAAAAATACAAAAATAAAATTAGCTGGGCGTGGTGGCAGGCACCTGTAGTCCCAGCTACTAGGGAGGCTGAGGCAGGAGGATGGCATGAACCCAGGAAGCGGAGCTTGCAGTGAGCCAAGATCGCGCCACTGCACTCCAGCCTGGGCAAAAGAGCAAGACTCTGTCTCAAAAGAAAAGGAAAAAAAAAAAACACACACACACACACTGTGACCCCCTAAACTTTGTTAAGAATGAGACAATGCTGCCACTCATGCCTAGCTCAGAAGGAGGGCACTCTCCAGAGATTGCAAAAGAAGGGGGAGGACCCCTTTCCCTAAGTGCACCTCCACCACTGCCACCGAGGCCCATGGTACAGCACCCGCAGGTTCCTCCCCACCCCAGGTTGGGCTGGGCCCTGCAGCGCTCCTACTCCCCCTTCCTGGCCCCCAGACTTGCTGCCACTACCACCACTAGCACCAATGCCAATACAATTGCTGTCGCCGTCAATGCAGCAGCTCACCCTACAAGGTTCCTACCACCTTGCCCCCGCGGGCACCCTCCTACCACTCCTGTCAAGCTGCAGTCTCTGTGGCTGCCACCAATCACATGAGGCGAGCTGCAGAGTCACACCATATGCAGGCTCCACTGTATCACAGGTGATTCCTTCTTCTCCTCCTCCAGCCTGGCTTGGAGGAGCTAGACGGGCAAAGCCAAAAAAGCCTAGAATGGGATGCAGGGAGTGGTAGCGTTAAAGCCCCACCTTGTGACGCTGGCCACTGGGTGGCAGGGACCAGCTTCAGCTAAGGCACTCGCACCCACCCTCCAAAGTCCAGCCTCTCTTTCTGGCAAAAGCTGGCCAGGAACTGGGGCCTGGGGTGTGTGTGAGTGCCTTTGCTGAAACCGCCCCAATCCAGGTGCAACTGGCCAGAAATTGCTGGGCCCACCAGGGCTGCACTCCTCAGGGAGCAGAAGTAGGAGAAACTCAGACCCAGCCAGCCCTCCCCACTCAACTGCTGATTCCCGTTCCTGACACCTCCACCCACAGTGCCCTGTTCCCACAGTCCCCCGTGATGCCCACTAATCCCCACCCAGTAGTCCCAGGTGGTCTCCCCAACACAGAACATGAGGTGTGGGCAGGAGGTGCAGGCCGGAGAACCACAGTGGGTGTGGGGGCCCTGCCATGCTCAAGATTGCACAAGCAGGAAGAGATCACCCTCTAGAGTCTGGAGTACGGAAAGGAGAAGAGTCACCCGAAGGAGCAAGGAGACCATGGCTGTTGCTGTTGCCACCACCTCCGCAGCCGACCAACACCACTGGCAGTATAGCCCCCATAGCACCCCTAACCTGACCCCTGTCGTCAACAGTGTAGCCCCCGGACAACACACCCAACACACCCTGTGCCAGCTGCAGGCAGTGTAACCCCAATACCCCCCCAACCACCCCCTCCACAGGCAGTGTAGCACCCAATAGTGCCCACAACCTGACCCAGCCACAGGTGTTGCTGCACAAGACAGTGCCTCAAAATCGCCACCCCCACCCCGCCACGGGTAGGGGAGCTCCTGATAGTGCACCCTGAGTAAGGGCAGTGCAACACCCGACAACACTCCTAAACCACCCCCCACTACCAGCATTGTAGCTCCAAATAACCACCCAACCCACTCCTTGCCCTGGGCAGTGCAGCAGAAAATAGCGCCCCTAACCCATCCCCCGCCACCAGCAGTACACGTTAGTGCACACAACCTGCCTCCCCCGCCCACCACCCCCGCCACTGTGGGCAGTGTAGCCCCAGATAGCCAGCCAACACCGCCCCCCCACCGCCAGCAATGCAACCTCGGAGAGTGCCCCCAACCAGCCCCCTGACACAGGCAGTGCAGCCTCGGGGAGTGAGCCCCAATAGGACACCCAACCCCTGCCCCCACAGGCGGGCAGTGCATCCCCAGATGACTCACCTACACCAGGACATTTCTACCACTCTGGGCGAGCTGCAGTGTCCGAGGTCACCACCAACCGCAGCGAGGCGAGCCGGGGTGGCTCAGGCTCCAGCCTCCAGCATGCCTCGGTGCCGCTCCCTTCTACTCATCTTCCTGCCCAGCAGGAGAAGCTCCCGCTGCCCACCGCCCTCCTACCGCTCTGTCGACACCACCAACTGCAGTGAGCCAGTGTCCGAGGCTCCAGCCAGAAACAGGTGGCAGCCATGCCGGATACCAAACGCGAAACTGAAGAGCCTAAAATGACCTGATGCCGCCTCAGCATGCTTTACGTACTGAGGTCGTGCACATGCAGTTCCTGGACTACATGTTCTGATTGGATGAGAGAAAAAACCTCTAGGCCTACTCTGATTGGACTTTATTTTCATGCTGTGATTGGTTGTCTCAAGACTTGCTCTCATCCAATCAGAACATGATAATAAAGTCCAATCAGAGTAACCCTGGAGGGTTTTTCTCATCCAATCAGAACATGCAGTCCAGGAACCCTCATATATATATAACCTCAGTGTATGAATGCTCCCGAAGGGAAGGCAGGCCCTTCCAGGTTCCCGTACTTTCTTATGGAGCTGCTCAGTGACGAGCTTAGAGGACCGGGAATGGGTAATTGGAGGCTGGAGCCGCTCCACTGTGGTTCGCCTCGCTGCAACTGGTGGTGACCGCGACCGAGACGGCAGTGCGGCGGGAGCGGTAAGAAGAGGAAAATAGTTTTGGGATAGATGGAGGGGGTAAAGAGGGTGGTTAGTCCCAAAGGGAAAAGAAGTTAGCGAGCAGGAGAACGCGTTGCAAAAAGACGGTGGGGAAAAGATGGTGGGAAAAAGTTTTTGGGTAGATGGTGGGGGAAAAACAGGGTGGGGAGCGCGAAGGAGGGAAGGTGTTGCAGAAAGATGGTGGGTAAAAAGTTTATGGGTAGATGGAGGAGGAAAAGAGGGTGTCAAGGGGAGGAGGAAAGAGGATGGTCGGGGGGAGAAACAGCGTTGAGCAGTAGGGAGAGAAGGTTTTGTGAAAAGACAGTGGGGAGAAAAGGTTTTGGGTAGATAGAGGGGGAAAAGAGGGTAAGAGGTGGGGGAAGGGAAAAGGGTAGCCAGCGGGAGAAAGACAAGGTTTTGCAAAAGACAGTGGGCAGAAAAGAAAGATGGTGGAGAAAAAAAAGACAGTGGGTAAAAAGTGTTTGGGTAGATGGAGGGGGGAAAGAGGGTAACGAGGAGGAGGAAAGAGGGTGATGAGAGGGAGCAGGGAAAGAGAGTTGGGAAAAAATGGGAAAGTAGTTTGGGGTAGATGGAAGGCAAAAAAGAGAGTGGCAAGCAGGATAGGGCAAAGAAGAGGACGAATGGGAATGGGGGAAGACTGAAAAGACGGTGGGGAATATTCTGGGGGATAGATGGAGAGAGAAAAGAGGGAGGTGAGCAGGAGTGGGGAGAAGGCTTTGCGAAAAGACTATGGGGAAATGTTTTCGGGTAGATGGAGAAGTGGCAAGGAGGAGCGGGGGGAAAAGACGATGAGGAAAACAGTTTTTGGGTAGATGAAGGGCGAAAAGACAGTGTTGAGCGGCAGGAGTGGGGAGAAGGCTTTGGGAAAAGACGGGAGAAAACGTTTTTGCTTAGATGAAGGAGCAAAAGAGGGTGATGAGAGTGGGATGGGGAAAAAGAAGGTGGCCAGGGAGAAGGGGAAAAGACGGTGGGAAAAAAACAGTGGGGAAAGTGTTTGGGTAAATGGATGGGGAAAAGGGTGGTGAGTGAGAGAGCAGAGAAGGCTTTGCAAAATGATGGTGGGGAAAAAGTTTTGGGGTAGATGGAGGAAGAAAACGGGTGGCGAGGGAGAGGAGGCCAAAGGCGGTCGGGAAAAGAAGGTGGGAAAATAATGGTGGGAGACAAAGATTTGGGGTAGATTTTTTTAAATCAGATTATTTGTATTTTTGCTTTTGAGTAGTTATTTATATATTTTGTGTATTAACCCCTTGGCTGATGGATAGTTTGCAAATACTTTCTTCCATTCTCTGGGTTGTTTCTTCGTTCTACTGATTTCTTCCTGTGCTTTGCAGAAGTTTTTAAGTTTTATGTAATTACATCTTTGCTTTTGTTGATTGTGATTTTGACAAGTTTAATGTAATTACATCTTTGTTTTTGTTGCTTGTGCTTTTGATGTCTATTTGAAAATTCCTTGTCCTAACCAGTTTCATGAAGGATTTATCCTATGTTTTCTTCTCTAGTAGTTTTATAGTTTCAGGTCCTACATTTAAATCTTTATTTTGAGTAGATTTTTGTATATGGTAAGATAACGGCCTAGATGTATTCCTGTATATGTGGGTGTTGAGTTATCCTAGCAGTTTATTGAAGAGATTGTCCTTCCTTCACGAATGTGTGTTCTTGGTGCCTTTGTTAAAAATGAGTACACCATAAATGCGTGAATTTATTTCTGATTTCTCTATTCTGTTTCACTTGTCTATGTCTGTCATTCCTTCGTTTCTCTGTTTCTCCCTCGCCCCTTTTTTTGATAGTATTATGCTGTTTTGGTATTACCATGCTTACTACAGATTTGTAGTATGTTTTGAAGTCAGGTGTGATGCCTCCAGCTTTTCTTTTTATTCCAGATTCTTTTGTCTATCTGAGATATTTTGCTTTTCCATGTGAATTTTAGGATATTTTTTTCTATTTCTATGAAGAATGTCTTTTGTAATTTAACATGGATTGCATATTTTAACAATATTCTTCTAGTGCATGGACATGGGATATCTTTCCATTTACTTGTGTCTGCTTTAATAGCTTTCATCTGTGTTTTATAGTTTTCATTGTGGGATCTTTTGTCTTTTTGGTTAAGTTTATCCCTAGATATAATTTTTTGGTAATGAAATAGCTTTCTTGATTTCTTAGGTATTTCACTATTGGTGCATGAGTGTGCTACTCATTTTTATATGTTGATATTGTATCTTGCAACTTGACTAAATTATTTCTAGTAGGTGATTTTGTGGAATCTTTAGGGTTCTCTCTTTCTCTATGTATATATATATGATCATGTCACCTGAAAACAGAGAGAGCTTGACTTTCTTTTTTCCAATTTGGATGCCTTTTATTGCATTCTCTTGTCTAATTGCGCTACCTAGGACTTCCAGTACTATGATGAATAAAAGTGGTGTAAAAGTAGCCACACTCGTTCCAGGCCTTAGAGGAAGAGTTTTAACCTTTCCCCATTGATTATGATGTTAGCTGTGGGTTTGTCATATATGGCCTTTATTGCACTGAGATATGTTCCTTCTGTACTCATGTTGTTCAGTTTTTGTCATGAAGGAATGTTTTTTTATTTTTTTCAGCATCTACTGAAATGATTATATGGTTTTTGTTCTTGATTCGCTGAATGTGATGTCGCACATTTATTTATTTGTGTTTTATTGAATCATCCTCATATTCCTGGGATGAATCCCACTTGATCATGGCAGATCATCTTTTTATTGTGTTGTCAAGTGCAATTTTCAAGTATTTTGCTGAGGATTTTTTTGCATCTGTGTTCATCAGGGATATTTAAAATGCCTGTGGTTTTCTTTTTGTGTTGTTTCCTGGTCTGGTTTTTGTACCAGGGTCATGCTCTCCTCATAGAACAAGTTTCGAAGACTTACTTTGTCTTCATTTTTTGGGGCATATTTTGAGGAAAATTGGTGTTAGCTCTTTTAAAAACGTTTGGTAGAATTCAGCAGTAAAACCGTGATTCTTGTGTTTTTGTTTGACAGAAGACTTTATTACTGCTTTGATTACATTACTCATTATTGATCTGTTCCGGTTTTTTGTTTATCATTCTATCTTGGGAATTTGTTATGTGTCCAGAAATTTATCACTTCTCCTAGATTTTCCAACTTGTTTTTATATAGGTGTTTTTAGTAATCTCGTATAATCCTTCATATTTCTGTTATCAATTGTAATGTCTCGTTTTTCATCTATGATTTTGTTTTTCTTTTCCTTAGTCTAGTTAAAGCTTGTCAGTTTTGATTTTTTTCTAAAAAATCCAGCTCTTTGTTCCATTGACTTTTTGTATTTTTTGTTTCTATTTTTAAAATTTCTTCTCTAATCTTTATGATATTTTTTGTACTAATTTTAGCATTTTTCTCGTTTTTCTCATTACTTCAGGTATACTGTCAGGTTAGCTATTTGAGATCTTTCTACTTCTCTGATGTAGGCATTTATACCTATGCCCTTTTCCTCTTACAACTGCTTTTGCTGCATCCCACAGGATTTGTTATGTTGTGTTTCTATTCTTTTTTCAATAAATTTTTAATTTTCTTTTTATTTTTTTCATTTATTTATTTGTTGTTCATGAGCATGTATTTTAATTTCCATGTATTTGTACAGTTTTTCCTCCTGTTATTGATTTCTAGTACTATTCCACTGTGGTCAGAAAAGATACTTGATATGATTTCAGGTTTTGTTTTGTTTTGTTTTGTTTTTGAGACGGAGTCTCGCTCCATCACCTAGGCTGGAATGCAGTGGCGCGATCTTGGCTCACTGCAAGCTCCACCTCCTGGGTTCACGGCATTCTACTGCCTCAGCCTCCCCAGCAGCTAGGACTACAGGTGCACACCGCCACGCCCAGCTAATTTTTGTATTTTTAGTAGAGACGGGTTTTCACTGTGTTAGCCAGGATGTGATCCACCCCCCTCGGCCTCCCAAAGTCCTGGGATTACAGGCATGAGCCACCGCGCCCGGCCATGATTTCAGTTTTTAAAAATGTGTTGTGACTTGTTTTTTGGCCTAACACATAGTCTGTTGTGGAGAATAATCCTCATGCTATTCAGTGGAATGTGCATTGTGCAGTTGCGGAGTGGAAAGCTGTGCAAATGTTAGGTCTATTCAGTATAGAGTACAGTTTAACTGATGATGTTTTGTTGTCTGGATGATCTGTCCGTTGAAGATAGTGGGGTGTTGATTATAGCGGAGCATTGAGGCATTCTGTTACTGTATTGCAGTCTATCCTTTAAGGTCTGTTAATATTTGCTACTGTATTTAGTTGCTTGAGTGCTGGTTGCATATGCACTTATAATTGTTATGCTGCTGTTTACTTTTTCTCATTATATAATTATCTTCATATTTTTCTTTTTTTGACTGAAAGTCTATATAATCTAAGTAGAGCTACTCCTGGTTTTTTGTTTCCACTGGTATGGGATATCATTTATCATGTCTTCACTTTCAGTCTATGTATGTCTATAGGTGAACTGAGTTTCTTGTAGGCAGTATATAATTGGGTCTTGTCTTTTAATCCACTCAGCCATTCTGTCTTAATTGGAGAATTTAATTCATTTATATTCAAGATTATTATTAATGGTTAAAAACATACTACTGCCATTTGTTACTTGTTTTCTGGTTGTTTTGCTATTTTCTCTTTTTTCTTTTGTTCTTTCTCCCTTCCTTCCTCTTTCTCTTCTCTCTGATCTCTCTCTTTCTTTCTTTTCTTTCCTCCTTCCCATCCTTCCTGCCTTTATTTGTAGTAAGGTAATTTTTTCTGATAGTGTGTTTCAATTGCTTGCTTTTCATTTTTAGGGTATCTATTATTGATTTTTGTTTTCTGGTTACCATGAGGCTAAACAACATAATTATAACAAGTTATTTTAAACTGAAGAAAACTTAACTTTGATTTGTCCCAGCTACTCCAGAGGCTCAGGTGGGAGGATTGCTTGACCCTGGGAGGCTGAGGTTACAGTGAGTTGAGATCGTGCCACTGCGAATATAAATAAATAAATAAACAAACAATAGCTTATAATGAATTCTGATTGTAAATTTTGAGATGATGATTGATAAGGTATAAAGAAGAAAGTGAAATTCATTCATGATCTCATTACTCTAACATAACTACTCCTAATGTTTTGGTGCATATGCTTTCTAATTCATAATTCTCTCTCTCTCACACACACACACATACACACACAGGTACACATAAAATAGATACATTTTACACACAGATAACATTTTATTGTAACATTTTAAGAAAAACAGCTTTGTAATTTTTTATTTAAAAATATTGGCCGGGCGCGGTGGCTCATGCCTGTAATCCTAGCACTATGGGAGGCCAAGGCGGGCAGATCACGAGGTCAGGAGATCGAGACCATCCTGGCTAACATGGTGAAACCTCGTCTCTACTAAAAATACAAAAAAAAAATTAGCCAGGCGTGGTGGCGGGCACCTGTAGTCCCAGCTACTCGAGAGGCTGAGGTAGGAGAATGGCGTGAACCCGGGAGGTGGAGCTTGCAGTGAGCCGAGATGGCGCCACTGCACTCCAGCCTGGGTGACAGAGTGAGACTCGGTCTCAAAAAAAAAAAAAAAAAAAACTCGACTGACATGGCAGTGGTGAGTGGGATCCTGGGCATCCCTGGGAGAATTGGGGCTCCCCCAGGAGCTCCTGGGAGCACCGCTGGGAGGGGCCTTCAAGGTTAGGGTGGCCGGGTAGGGGCTGGGCCTGACCTGAGACCCTGCCCACCAGGCCTCTTCCAGGCCAGGTTTGCTGTGCTGGGTGGGAACGTGGGAGAAGTCACTCTCTGTTTGCGGCCCCCATCGGTGCCTCTGCCACCCGGCCCAGAGGGGGCAGGGACTCTGGGGAGGACAAGGCTGTGGGGGTAGGGATTATACCCAGGATCAGCCAACATTGTCTGCACAAGGGTGGAGGCTGAGAGAGAGGCCTCGGGAATCTGGCTGTGAGGACGGGCCTGGGGTGGGAAAGCCCCCTACATGGGGAACCCTCAGGTTCCGGGCTGCTGACCGTGCCCATCCTGCTCCAGCCCACTCCCCCACTGCCCCCGGTGCCACCGACCGAACAGCAGTACCTATGCCAGCTGCTCCTGGATGCCATCCTGGCCAACATCCGCTCACCCTCTTCAACCATTCCCTGTACCGCATATTCATGCCAACCGTGATTGCCATCCACAGCCCACCTATCACGTACATCCAGCTGGGCTGGGCTTCGCGGAGGGTGGCTGCCTGGCCCTGGGCCATGTGTGCCCAGTGTGGTCACCATGGTGCCTCCCCAAGGCCCCAGTGGTATGCACCCGGAAGCACAGGCTTGAGGACAATGAGCAGCAGAGCATCCCCAGCGTGCTCCAGGGCCTGGTGGCCAGGCTGGAGCCCAGGTGCATGATAAACCTGGACCCTTCTCACTGCAGCAACAAT
This sequence comes from Pan paniscus, assembly GCF_029289425.2. NCBI lineage: Eukaryota > Metazoa > Chordata > Mammalia > Primates > Hominidae > Pan > Pan paniscus. The sequence goes on from NC_073262.2 coordinate 43,681,596, forward strand.
GGCACCGTCCGCCCGAACTGCAAGCTGGGCGAGTGTCCAGGAGGGCCAGGCTGGCGCAGGAGAGCAACCCCCGACCGCAGCCCCAGGCCTCTGCTGTCCAAGCCAGAGGGCACAGTGCCCAGACCCCATCCTGTGTTCACGTGCCGGCAGGCTGTCTGCTCTGTCTTCACATACACTGGGCCCAGGACAGACTGGCCATTGCCTCTGCCCCCACCCCTGGAGCCCACGCACCCTCACCTCCTCAACACAGATGCGGCTCTGCTTGCCTGGGGCCCTAGGGAGGTGGCAGGCAGGACCTCTGGGCACCCATTGATGCAGGTCACTCTGGCTTCAGGTTTGGAAATCCGAGAGTCAGAGAGACATCCAGGCTTTGCCGCACGCCTCACCAGAACCTCCCTGGGTATGAAGAGTCCTGTTCGGGAGCAGGGCTGTGAGGCGGGGCAGGCCAGGGCTTGTCCAGGTCACAGGTACAGCCTTGTGTGTTGCAAATGACAAGGACCTCCCAAGTGTGCCACCATGTGCCCACCCACTACCCTACCCAGAGTCCACTGTGGATGGACTGGCAGTGGCTATACAGTGGGCAGACCCAGAGGGAGCTGTCTGGGGGCCCAGGGCAGGCAGGGGTCATTCTGGAACACCAGGCTTCCAGTGCTGCAGGGACAGCCTCTGTGCACTCCAGCCCCTCCCAGCTCAGGCCCCTCCCTCCCCTCTTCTGACTCCCCCTGCACGGGCAGTCGCTGGTTTTCCAGTGGTCACATGAGAGATAGGGGTCTCTGCTCTTCTTCTGTGTCCCTTTGCCCCTTCATCTTGTGTCAGGTCAGTTGTCCAGGGTGGCTGTGTTCAGTGGCTGAAGGGTGAGAAAGCCTATGGCTCAAGGACAGACCTTGATTTTCCCAGAGGCCACCAGGGAGCTCAGCGGGGCTGACAGGTCCTGCCAGTAGGTTGGGCACACAAGGCCCCATCTGGGTGATGTGGCTCCAGAGAGAGTCATGTTGACAGGGGTCAGTCTCCCTGAGCCCAGAGCTGGCACACAGCAGAGCCAGGGCTGGGTCCCCAAGGTTGTCAGAGGCAAAGCCCTGGGCTCCAAATCCCATTCAGATTCAGTTCTTCACTGACAAGGCTCTGGGAGGAGAGGCCGATGGCCAGGCAGGCAGCGTGCAGGGCTCCTCCTGGTGCTTCAGCCAGTCCTGGGGCTGCTGCTTCCCAGAGCACTGCGGGTGTGCAGGCCGTGGGTGCAGCACCAGCTGCTTCAGGCTCATGCCCACTGTTCTGTTGCAGGCACCAACCCCTTCCTCAGGTCGGTGCACCACTGTGTGACCTCCAGGCAGCCACAGCCTGGAAAAGCACTCGGTTACCACCTTGCTCAACACCTGTGCCCGGAGCATCCACAAGGCCTGCCTCTCAGCTGCTTAGCCAGGACTGCAGGGATGGCCCGCAGCCTCATCGGGGCCAAGGACGCATGCCTCCTGTCAGACACTTCTAGGTGTTGGCGTCCATGGAGAGCCTGGAGTTAGGTTAGCTTTCCTCCTTTTCTCTCCTGCCTTGGGGATCTGCCAAATGAAATCCCACACTTGTACAGACTGAGATGGGCGCGGTGGAGCAGGCTGCTCGCTGTGGCCTGTCCAGGGTCCGGGTCCATCTCAGCAGCATGAGGGTGCGCTCAGGGTGTTGTTAGAGCATCTTGTGTGTGCTCGACACACCCCTGCTCCTTTCTATAGGAGAACACAGAGGACATAGGAAACCCTTCAAACACACATTGGATTCTCTGCTCACAGTTTTGGGTTCAGGCTGTGCTGCTTTGGGCAGGTGGGGCACCCCCCAGAGAAGCCACTAAGTCCAGGGCACAGGCTGCCTATCGGAGGGAGGGCTGGCCCATGGCTGCTGCCAGCTCCCCACCACCAGCTGGGCCTCAGCCCTCACGGCATTCCTGCTGAGCACTGTGGGGCCCCCAGGGAGCAGGGGCACGGGGGATCCTGCTGCCGGCACCCCTGTGTCACTCGTGTGAGGGCCATGTCCCCATTGTGAAGGATGAAGAGCCAGGCCCTCTGGACCCGCGTCCTCAGAACACTACGCGCGGCCACCCAGAGAGAGCGGGCCTGGCGGTGGGTGGGGCCATGCGGTGAGCGCCTCCCTATGTTGCCCACTGCCCTGGGCACCGGCCAGCAGCCCTTTGGTGACAAGAGTCGCCCCTTTTAATGCATACCACCCCATCATCTGTGATTGTTATAATCTTGTTATTCCTGTGTTTGTCAGGACTTGTCACTGTGTCCCCCACTCCATGAAACTGGGCCTGCTGTCCTGTTAGGATGCTGTAAGCCCCCGGGCCTGGGCTGTCCTTTCTGACACACTGTCCCATTCCTTGGCCTGGTTCATCCCCAGCTTCCTGGCAAAGTTCTGCTCCCTGAAGCAGGAAGAGGCTGAGATTAATGCCAACGAAGTGGGGCTGTGGGCCTGGGAAGACTGTGTGGCTGGCTGGGGGTGGGCACTAAGCTGGCCACCCCACCCCCGACATGGACATGTCTGTGCTGTGGCGGAAGGGGTGGTGCGGGCATGGCCACGGCACTCGAGACAGCCCTCCGAGGAGGAGGGCGAGCCTGGCTGGACCCCCTGTCTGCGGTGCTGTGTCAGGGCAGGAGAGGACAGCCTCTTGCCCCCAGGAGTGTGCAGTGTGGGCAAGAGACAGAGTGATCATGTGTTTGGAACGCAGCTCCAGCCCAGCCTGGGGACCAGAAAAGCCCTCCCGCTTCCAGGGAGGATGTGCATGGCTCTGCCAATGCCTGTCTCCCAGGGCCGCTGGCAGGTCCCAGGATGTGCAAGACTGGGCTGCCCAGGCAGGTCCCTGCACACAGCGGGCGCTGGGCTAGAGGCCAAGGGCTGGGACTGGGAAGGGACGCGACGCCTGATAGCCAGTGAGGAAGCAGGCACACAACTTGGAAATAAACAAGCTTTATTTTCAGTTTCAATAGGTAAGACGATACCTGCTTCATCATGTGCTTTTATGTAAATGCCAAATAGCAAAATAACAGCTAGAAAATAAACAGTTTGTCAGTTTGGAGATCAAGTACTTTATCTATCTTGAGTGTTATCTATCTTGGAATTTAGCCAGGCCTAAAAGTAGTGGAAGTATCAGGAAATGCTATAGAGAGCCAGTCTCCAGCTGCAGGTTGGTGGGCCTGGCACTGACCAGATGCGGGTAGCTCAAAGCACTGAGTGATGCAGGCGCCGTTTCTGCATTGCCTGCAGCCTCTTCTGCCTCTCGGCAAAGTTGTTCTTCGGGGTCTGCTTCAGTGCGGGCAGGATGGCACGCTCCGCCACAGGTGGGCTCAGAAGCAGGCTGGGGGCGGGTAGAGGGACTGTCACTGTGAGCATCCCCGGGAGTGGAGTGCGTGGGGAGTGCGGCCTGCATGGCCCTCACGGGGGCACAGAGAGGCCTCAGCGAGCTCTGCTTCTGGGCTGCCACCCTCCCTTCCCCACTCCCTCCCTGGGGCCCAGGCTGCAGGGCTGCCCCACTGTCCCCATGCCTGTGGGACTTACCATTTCTTGGAGAGGCTCTTGGTGGAGACCTTGGGGAAATGCGTGGCTTCTTGGTCCCTGGGTGAAGGAAGAGTCAGCAGTGAGCTGTGGATAGGCCCCCAGGGATGGGGCAGGGGTGCACCAGGCACTCACCTGGGAAAGCTAGCTTCCTCTGGGGCCGCCTGGGGCCTCTGGCTCCCTTCCAGGAGGGACTTGAGGTGCTGCAGCTGAAAGGCAGGGGCAGGGGCATGGTGGGGCCTGTGGCGGTGCCAGACTGCCCAGGGCCACCCCCACCACCCAGGGCCTCACCTCTTGGGTCTGCAGGAGGTTGGTATTCCACAGCTCGCGGATGAGCACTTCGCACTGCCTAAGTGTGGTGGGCTTTCGCAGGGGAAGGGGCAGGATCATTGGGGGGTGTGCCCCTGCCCCCATCTGCCTGCCCTGGTGCTGGCTGTTCCCCATACAGGCAGCTCCTGCGTTAGAGGCCTCTGCTTTCTCCTTTCTGAAACAGTCATTGCAGCAGCCAGAGGTGACCTGCCCAGGTGCGTCTAACCACCCACCCAGCATACCTCCCCAGGCAGCGCCCAGGCCAATGTGGGGAAGAGGGCCTGGTTCCCCTCTCCCACTGAGCAGGGTGCTCTGGGCACCAGGTGGGGGTCTCTGGGACTGGGGCCTGTCCCTTTCTCCCCTCTGAAGGTGCCCTAAGGGTCAGATGGGCTTCAGTGGGTGACCGGCTAGCTGCCAGGCTGCTCTTGGTCGTGACCCCACACGCAGTGGGGCATCTTGCTCCAGGCCTGGTCTCGGGATGTGCAGATGCAGGAGCCTGTCCTGCTGGTTGCGCTGCTGAAAGTGTGCGCTCTGTAGCATCCCAGGGCAGTCCCAGAAACTCAGGGATCACCAGAACCTGGTCCTGCTCTGACCTGCTGGCCTAGTGCACTCCAAAGGCAGGCTGTGGCCAGGGGCAGCAGGAATGCAACTCACTTTTCTTGGTAAGAATATTACTTTACTTTTCTCTGAGGAAGTGGTTTAGGGGCTGCTACTGGCCCCCCTTGTGTGCTCAGGTCAGCACAGGTACTCTGCAGGACCCCCAGGGGAGGGGAGGAAGACAGTGCCCACCGATGGGTAGAGCGTGGCCGTCATCTGCTATCATGAGCCCAGGAGACAGGCCCCTGGAGCTAGGGGCAGAGCAGTTGGCTGACTGCAGGGTGTGAGCCTAGTAAATGTAGTCATGGGGCCCTTAGGGTGCAGGCAAGACTTACCTGGCCTGCCCTTGCACCCCAGGAACACCCAAGCCTTACCTGGCCTGCCCTTGTACCCCAGGAACCTTGTCCAGCTTGCTGTTGTGAAGTAGGGGCTCCTTTTCCAGGTCCGCCTTCTGGGGGACGTCAGCTTTTGAATCTTGCTTGTTGAAGGAGCCGGGCTGGGGCCTGGCCTTGCCTTGAAAGTTGGCTGCAAGTCAGACCCTACAAGGCCGGTCACTGCAGGCACCAACAGTCACTGCCCAAGTTTTCCAGGAACAGCTGTGTGTACCCAAGAAGCCCCTGTCCCTGCCTCAGTTTCCTCCTCTGTAAAGGGAAGCCTGCCTTGGAGGGTTCTGGGGGCAAACAATGAGGTTCTGAGGGTGAAGCCCATGGGTGGTGCCTGTGAACACTCTAGAACAATCAACATAGTGGAAGCTGGCCCCATCTTGGGTAAAATGAAACTGCATGAGAGGCTTGGGACCCAGCCTGCATGGGTTTCCTTGGCAAGGACAAGGCTCGTCTAGCACCTGGGCCCATCACAGGAATGGTGGGGGTTAGGGCAGGGCTGAGGAAAATGCCCGGCCTCACAGAGTGGGGAAAAGAGGCTCTCTGCTCCCGGCTCACTCTGCAGAAGGTGCCATGAGCCCAGGGCTCCGTGGGCAGTGCCATCCCTCCTGTGTCCTGCCTGCTTGTGGCGGGGACACGGCCAAGCAGGGCTGCTGCTGGGCAGCCAGGGTACGTCCTCCCTAGAAGGCCACCCGGGGAGGCCCCTCCTGCCTGCTTGCTGCCCCACCCTGGGGTGCCTGCTGTGAGGCCTTACTGCCCTGTGACTGGTCCCTGGTCCTGCCCACCCCCCCTTAATCCCTTCCCGGTGGCTTCAGCTTGCAGGGCTCTTTTCAGCTGCACCTTCATCCCCAAATCCTGGAGCTTGGCCCAGCAGAGGGTGCCTGGTCAGCACCCCTAGAGGCCACCCAGGCTGGGGTCCCCGTGGGGCACTCAACCCTGTGAGCACATGGACGCCAGCCTGCTCACCTGAATTAGAGATGGACTTGACAGACTGGAAGCTTGACGTGGAGAGGCTGTCTGCAGGAGAGCGCACAGTGTCGGCGCTACCGGCTGCAAGACGCCCACGCTTGCCTCCTGGCCTGTGTGTCCGTGAGGAGCCCTCCTTCAGCCTGGCAGGGCTGGGTCCTCCCAGCTCTACCCACACTCCGTTGATGCAGACCCAGCGAGCGCCCAAGGGAGCAGAGGCCCTGGAAAGGTGGTTTCCTGAGGGGCCATCTGGAAAGCAGGAGGGCTTGGGACACATGGAACAGCAGGTCCCGAGGGAGAGCATGGCCTCTTCCCGTGTCCTGTCAGCGTCCCCGGCACTGCAGGGCTGGGGCTGCCGACTTGGGCCACACTTTGCCCAGAACAGCTCACTGGAGTTGCCACAGCGGCTAGGGAAGGGCCCTCCCTCAACCCCCTTCTCCATGTCTCCCTGGGAAGGGAGAGCCCTAGGCACTGCCCCAGCTGCGATGTTCCCAGGCTGGCTCCATCCACCAGTCAGATGTCCTCCTGATGTCAGCCCCAGCCCCAAAGATAATGGGAAGTGAGCTCGAGACCACAACCCAGAATCCTGGGCTGGGTGGGGGCCGCTGTCAGGATGGGGAAGTGCCTTGGACAAGTGGCAAGGAAACAGGACTCTGCTTCCTCCCTTTGTCCCCATGGTTGCTGCCCAGATGGCAGGAAGGGATCCCTGGATGGAGTGTGTCCAGAGCCCCTGGGCCCCCAGCATGTCAGGACTCAGAGCCATAGGGCTGAAAATCCTGGGCCTGGCCACAGCAGCAATCTGAGGCAAAGATCTAGCAGGGCAGGGGCTGTCCCAGGGGTTCCTTCCCATTTCAGCTCTACTTGGAGGAGGGAGGTCTCGGGAGCACCCTGTGCCCACCTCCTCACTGCAATGACCTCAGGCCCTGGGCTTCCTGAGAGCAGCACGTGCTGTGCTTGGCTGCGTAACATCATCCAGCCACGGCTAGAGGTAGCGGCATCTGTCCAGGTCCCCCAGAACCTGTCCCCACTGGGTTGGCATACAGGGGCCAGTGCAGCCAGGTGGGCAAGGACAGTCTGGAGGGGCTCCCCTGGGTGGCAAAAGCATCCCATCAGGCACTGAAGGGCCCAGTTCTCACCTTTCTTCTGTGATGTCTGATTCATTATGAGCTTGTAACGGAGATCTGAAAGCAAGCACACGCTCTCCTCAGCACTTGTGAAACCACAGCCATTCTGAGAGAAGAAGCCTGGCCTGTCCTCTCCTGGCTGCTGAGCCCGAAAGTCCTGCCCCCCCCACTGGCTGATTGGGCCCTGCCCCATGGGTCCTGCTCTCCACCACGCCTTTGTCGTGGGCGTCAGGCCAGGAGTGGCCCCTGCCTGTTCCCTAGGCAGAGCCCACCTGGCATATCAGCCTCATCCATCTGAGATGACTGGAGGGCGTCCACACTGCCAGGGAGAACCTGGGCTTTAGGGGTACAGAGGTGAACTCTGGAATCCCTGGCTATGGCGGTGTCATGATCCCGTGGGCATCAGGGACTGGGGGGAGGCTCAAGAAGATATGAGGAACGGGGCGTCCTGAGGCTTATTAAGACATGGGGAAGGGGGGTCCTGACAAAACAGACACTTGGAGATGGGATACTCGGCACTCAGGTAAGGCAGCACCAGGGAACGGGGCGGGAGAGGAGGCCGCGGGCACTGGTGCCCTTGCTGGAGCCCTCCTGAAGCAAGAGCGAGGAGCGGAGCCACATCCCACATCCTGGCGGGCCCTCCTTCTGCTCGGGGCAGGAGGGGTGGGGGAGGAGGGAGGGAGAAAGGGGGGCGTGGGGGTGAGGAGCAGCTAAGGGTGCAGTTGGGAAGGCCCCGCCAGAGGACGGCATGGACACAGGCGAAGCGGGGACGGGGTGGGGGGCGGGGGAATGCCTGCTCCTGATCCGATGTGTTTAGCTGGAAGAAATTCATTGAGCTGCGCACTCGCACTTGGGCACGTTTCCCTGTATAAAGTTTTTGTTTGTTTTTGTTTTTTTTGAGACGGAGTCTCGCTCTGTCACCGAGGCTGGAGTGCAGTGGCAAGATCTCGGCTCACTGCAAGCTCCGCCTCCCGGGTTCACGCCATTCTCCTGCCTCAGCCTCCCCAGTAGCTGGGACTACAGACGCCCACCACCACACCCAGCTAATTTTTTGTATTTTTAGTAGAGACGGGGTTTCACCGTGTTAGCCAGGACGGTCTCGATCTCCTGACCTCGCGATCCGCCCGCCTCGACCTCCCAAAGTACTAGAGTTACAGGCGTGAGCCGCCACGCCCGGCCCCATCTATAAAGTTTTTAACAGAGGTGTGTCTGACCCTGCCTGGAGAGGAGAGGACTGGCGGAGTCAGCATCTGAAATGCTGCTGCCCTACGAGACAGGCAGACAGGTTCGGCACTGCCCGGGGGCCACGCGGGTCTCCCTCTGGGAGGAGGGGACAGCTCAGCGTGGCAGGGCGGGCTTACTGTCCTGTGTTCCCCCTGAGCCCAGGCGTGTGCTGGAGTTCATGGCTGTGTTTCTGTGCTGCGGGAGCGGCAGTGTTGAGTGTGCCAGGGGAGGCAGGGCCGGCCTAGGGCCCCGCGCCGGCTCACCCTTGTTCTCCCGCTTCAGGTGCTCGATCTCCTCATGGAGCTTGGCCAGCATCTCCGAGTGCTGCTGCTGCAGGAACTGCAGGCTCTTCTCCAGGTCCAGGTTCCGTTTCTGCGGGTCGCTCTGCCTGAGCTGCGGGCTCTGCGGCCTAAAGGACTGGACGCCCACAGAGGGGCGCTGGCGCCGGCGCCGAGAGCCCGGGGTCGGCGAGCTGGGGGGCCGCGTCCCAGCCGCCACCCCCGCACCGCTCATATCGCCATCGCCAGGTACCCTCCCGCTGCCACTGCACCCCGGCTCAGTGGCCAGGCCGCCCTAGCCTGGCGCCCCGTCACCATGGAAACCGGGCGACGGAGGGCGCGAGGCGGTTGGCGGGGGCGGGGCCTGTCGCTGGCTTTTCCTGGGTGAGTAGTGATTTACAAGGCATCCAGGGCTGGGCGCCTGGGCTCACGCCTGTAATCCCCGAACTTTGGGAGGCCGAGGCGGACGGATCACTTGAGGTCAGGAGTTCGTGACCAGCCTGACCAACATGGCGAAACCCCGACTCTACTAAAAATACAAAATTTAGCCGGGCGTAGTGGCGGGAGCCAGTAATCCCAGCTACTCGGGAGGCTAAGGCAGGAGAATAGCTTGAACCGGGAGGCAGAGGTTGCAGTGAGCCGAGATCGCACCGCTGCACTCCAACCTGGGCGACAGAGACTCTATCTAAAATAATAATAATAATAATAAAAAGGCATCCAGGCATCCTTTCCAGCCTGGATGGAAAGTGAGCCCCTGTCTCTATAAAAATTAAAAGAAAAAAACCTGGGCATGGTGTCTTGCGCCTGTAGTCCCAACTGCTCGGGAGGCTGAGGTGGGAGGATTGCTGGAACCCCGGAGGTCGAGGCTGCAGTGAGCTATGATGGCACCACTGAACTCCAGCCTAAGTGACAGAGTGAGATGCTGCCTAAAAATAAGAGGCCGGACGCAGTGGCTCACACCTGTAATCCCAGCTACTCCGGAGGCTGAGGCAGGAGAATCACTTGAACCCAGGAGGTGGAGGTTGCAGTGAGCCAAGATCGCGCCATTGCACTCCAGCCTGGGCGACAGGGTGAGACTCTGTCTCAAAAAATAATAATAATAATTAATAAATAAATAAATTTAAAAATAATAAAAATAAAAAGTCTTTTTTTTTTTTTTACAAGGCCTGCCCTCAAAAAAAAAAAAAAATCACAGCCAGGCCAATCATAATTTTGCCAGATACCAGCAAACCTGGAGGAAGGGAACATAGCTAACCCCAGCCTGCTCTGGCTCTCCTTCCCCACATCTTACTGCCACATCAGCGGGGCTCCTGTATAATAACAGGGGGTACAAGTGAAAGAACTGCTCATCTCAGAGCTTATTCGAGAAATCTCTAGGAAACCGTAAAGACAACAGGGAGACAAAAACTAAGACACTAGAGGAGGTTTAAGCCTCTGACACCTCCAGTTAACAAACAGCACACATGGCGCAACCCCTAACCAGACCAACATAAAACTTCACACAGAAAGTCCATTTACTGGTTGAGCATGACCAGCCCTCAACAAAAACTTGCAAGGCATAATAAAAAACAACACAGTTCGAAGACACAGCAAACATCAGAGCCATACTTAAATATGGCAGAGATGTTGGAATTATCAGACCAAGAAATGGAATATGACTATGATTAATATGCTAAGGGCTCTAACGGAAAAAGTGGACAACATGAGATTACAGACTGATAATGGGAACAGAGAGGTAGACATTCTAAGAAATAATCTAAAGAAAATGTGAAGGCCAGGCAGGGTGGCTCATGTCTGTAATCCCAGCACTTTGGGAGGCTGAGTTGGGCAGATCATTTGAGGTCAGGAGCTCAAGACCAGCCTGGCCAACATGGTGATACCCCATCTCTACTAAAAAATACAAAAATTAACTAGTGTGGTGGCATGCACCTGTAATTCCAGCTACTTGGGAGGCTAAGGTGGGAGGATTGCTTGAATCCAGGAGGCGGAGGTTGCAGTGAGCCGAGATCATGCCACTGCCTTCAAGCCTGGGCAACAGAGTAAGACTCCATCTCAAAAAAAAGAGGAAAAAAAAGAAAAGAAAATGCGAGAAGTTGGCCAGGCACAGTGGCTCACACCTCTAATCCCAATACTTTGGGAGGCTGAGGTGGGCGAATCACTTGAGGTCAGGAGTTCAAGACCAGCCTGGGCAACATGGTGAAAACCCATCTCTACTAAAAATACAAAATTTATTGGGAGGCCGAGGCAGGCGGATCACGAGGTCAGGAGATTGAGACCATCCTGGCTAACACGGTGAAACCCCATCTCTACTAAAAATACAAAAAATTAGCCGGGCATGGTGGTGGGCGCCTGTGGTCCCAGCTACTCGGGAAGCTGAGGTAGGAGAATGGCGTGAACCCGGGAGGCGGAGCTTGCAGTGAGCCAAGATCGTACCACTGCACTCCAGCCTGGGCGACAGAACAAGACTCCATCTCAAAAAAAAAAAAAAAAAAAAAGGCAGGCATAGTGGTTTATGTCTGTACTCCCAACTACTCAGGAGGCCGAGGCCGAAGAATTGCTTGAACTCAGGAGGTGGAGTTTCCAGCAAGCTGGGATCCTGCCACTGCACTCCATCCCGAGCAACAGAGTGAGATTCTGTCTCAAAAAACTAAAAGAAAATGTAAGAAGTCAAAAACACAACAGAAATGAAAAGTCAGGTGCATGGCTGATGCCTGTAATCCCAGCACTTTGAGAGGCCAAAGCAGGAGCATCTCTTGAGCCCAAGAGTTGGAGACCAGCCTGGGCAATATAGCCAGACCCTGTCTCCACAAAGAACTAAAAAATTTGCCTGCGTGGTGGTGCACACCTGCAGTCCCAGTTACTGAGAAGGCTGAGATGCAGCGAGCCATGATTGCACCACTGCACTCCAGCTTGGGCAACACAGAGAGACCTTGTTTCAAAAAAAGAAGGAAAATGATATAGGAAATTTGGATCTAAAAAAAGGGAAGTGCATTAGAGAAGGAATAAATTAAGATAAAATATAATCTTTATTATTATTTTTAACAGATGACAGGTTGCTCAAAAAAATTATGGCAACATGTATTCAGTAATTATGGTTTATGGACAGCTGGAATGAATGGCAGCAATATTATTGCTGGGAGGGAGGATATCCTGAGTGGAGAGAAATTCATCCAGGCAGGAGTGCAGTGGCGCGATTATAGGTCACTTGCAGCCTGGAACTCCTGGGCTCAAGTCATCCGCCTGCCTCAGCTTCCCTAGTAACTGGGATTACAGGCACACACCACCACGCCTGGCTAATTTTTTTTTTTTTTTTTGTCTTACTATGTTGCCCAGACTGGTCTCAAACTCCTGGGCTGAGGCTCTCTTCCTCCCTCAGCCTCCAGAAGTGTTGAAATTACAGGTATGAGCCACTGTGCCTGGTATGTGGTTGCTTTTGAATGTCCTAGTCCTAAACATCTGGTTCCCAAGAAGGAGAAAAGAAAAATGAAGGCAGGAGGAGGTGCTGATCCATAAAAACCTCCTGGAAGGTGTGTCCCTGGGGAGGCAGTGAGGGTTGAGGAGGGACGTTGCAAACATAGCAGTGGAGATTGCAGCAGTGGCTGCCTGCCTCTTTGTCTGCATTTTCACAATCAACAGCAGCCATCATCAATCAGAGCACAGATCCCCAGTATTTGGAGGATGGGGCTCTTATTGCCCGCTCTGGTTCCTGCAAGCTATAGGGAAGCTACTCCGGAAATGCATGCATGGCTGCTTGCACCACCAATTTAAATGCCACTTTCTTCTGAAAACACCCTTACAGACCTGCCAGGAAATAATGTGTAACCAGATATGAGTGCATCCAGTGGCCCAGACGAGTTGACATATAGAATTAACCATCACCAGTCCACCCCTTGTCAACCTGGCACCCATACACATCTCCTTAAACCATACTTACTCTCCAAATAAACACAATAACCCAGTGTTATTGTGTTAGCAGTGGAAGGTGTCCAAGTTAATAGTGTTAGCAGTGGAAGGTGTCCAAATCACTGGCAGTGAATCCGGATGGGTCTTCAGCAACCACAATTCTTGGCTCCTCAGAAGAAGGAATTCGACTGAGGGGCATAAGGCAGAAAAAGAGACCGAAGCAAGTTTCAGAGCAGGAGTGGAAGTGTATTTTAAAAGGCTTTAGAACAGGAAAGAAAGGAAAGTACGCTTGGAAGAGACCTAAGTGGGCACATGAAAGTCAAGTGTGGTGTTTAACCTTGATCCTAGGACTTTCTAGACTGGCCCCTTTCCCATGATCCTTCCCTTAGGGTGGGCTGCCCACATGTACAGTACCCTCCTTACCCTTGGGAGTTGAGCATATGCAGTGTGTTTAGGAAACTGTATGCATGCCCATCTGAGGTTTTTGGGTGGGGTGCCCCCCGAAGGTCATACTCCACCACTTTGTCTCTTAATGCACATGCCTGGGAAGTTGATTCTCCCTGGAATCTGCATTCAATTAACACTTTAGTGAAATAGGTGTGGCCCATCAGGAAATGGCCTGTCCCTGGCGCCAGCTGCCAATTTATCACTTTTTTTATTTATTTTTTGAGAAGGAGTCTCTTGTCACCCAGGCTGGAGTACAGTGGTACGATCTCGGCTTACTGCAACCTCTACATCCCAGGTTCAAGCGATTTTCCTGCCTCAGCCTCCCAAGTAACTGAGATTAGAGGCATGCGCCACCACACTAGCTAATTTTTGTATTTTCAGTAGAGACGGGATTTCAGCATGTTGGCCAGGCTGGTCTCAAACTCCTGACGTCAAGTGATCTTCCTGCCTCAGCCTCCTAAAGTGCTGGGATTACAGGCATGAGCCACTGCGCCTGGCCAAAAGTAGGAATTCTTGACTGGGAAATAATTTGATATATTTTCGCACCTTGTGACTTGAGAAAATTATGCTAGGAATTCTGGTTTTGGGAGTCAAGGGAAGCTAGCTTAATTTTTACAGTGAAGGCTACGTAAGAGTCCGCTCTCCAGTGTGGTGGCTCACACCTGTAACCCTAGCACTTCAGGATGCGGAGGCGGTCGGATCACTTGAGCCTAGGAGTTCAAGACCAGCCTGGCAACACAGTGAGACCCCGTCTCTACAAAGAAATTTAAAAATTAGCAGGGTGCGGTGGCGCATGCCTGTAGTCCTGGCTACTTGGGATGCTGAGGCAGAAGGATTGCTTAAGCCCAGGAGTTAAGAGGCTGCAGTGAGCCGTGATGGTGCAGTGCACTCCAGCCTGGGCAATATAGCAAGACCTTGTCTCAAAACAGAGAGAGTTCTCTCTCATTTATATTGGAAATGTCAGGGTTATTGGTGAGAGCTGGCCTTTAGGGGATCTAAGTTGCTCTTGGATGTCCAAGGGGAAAGGTATAGATTTCTCCTGACTGCACAGGGCCTCTGCTTGTGAGTTGCTTGCACAAGATGATCGGAATCTGACTTACCTCAGATCACCGGGGCGCTGGTATATCCTAGCGGTAGATCATGGAAGGGAGTGGGCCACGAATGGGATCCAGGGAACGGGATTGCCTCGGGGCAAGGAGGCTGATGCAGAGGTGCAGGGGGCAGGGGGCAGGGGTGGTGTCAGGACAGCCTGAAGCTGCGCTGCCAGAGGCTCTGGGCCACGTGGTCAGAAAAGCATCGGATTTGGCCTGTTAGCAGGGGAGTGTGGCCCAATGGCAAAAAGTCAAGGGCATCCTAGGAGCTGAGGAGGCGGTGGCAGTGGCAGTTAGGGCAAACCACTCTGGAAGCATCCAGGGGTGGAGACGAGAATGTGCAGGAGCTCCTGCCTCCAGCCTGGCCTCCCTCCTCCTTGTGCCCCAGACAGAACTGCTTCCCCTCAGTTGCTCCAACTCGTCCTTCCCCGGAAGTCCCTCACAAGTGCCTCCTGGCCGGGCCCCCCCAACTGCATTTTGCTGTCGTCCCAGCAGTCCCATTTTCTCTACAGTGAGAGTTCTTGGCAAAATTTAAATCCCATTTTATTGGCGAGGTCCCTACCCCCCACCTGGAAGTGGCTGGAACCCAGCTGCCCGCTGCTGCCCTCACTCCCCAGGCAGAAGCCACTGAGCACCAGCTGGCCTTATGGCCATCGCTGTCCAGGTCCCAGCCACCAAGACCCTGACCCCTCACTCAGCTTTGCTGTTCTCGGTTCTCAATGCATTTTTGTCTGCCCCCCGCTCCTGGCCAGACAGTTCAGCCGCCAGCAACTCCCGCAATCCTCAGAGCTTCTGGAAGCCATAGACTTGGCGGCACATGTTCCCGGTGGTCAGCTTTTCTTTGAGAACAGGGTCTCACTCTGTCACCCAGGCTGGAGTATAGTGGCATGATGAAGGCTCACTACAGCCTTGACCTCCTGGACCCTGATGATCCTCCAAACTCAGCATCCCAAGTAGCTGGGACCACACATGTGAACCACCATGCCTAATTTTTTGAATCTTTTGTAAAGACAGGGCAAAGTCTACTGTGCCTCTGAGAGAGGAAAGCATAGGAAGCCAGAGGCCCAGGCCTGTGGACACTAGCGGGAGGGGCCGACAGGGTGCCCAACAGTGGTTTCTGCAGCCCCCGTGTGCTCAGAGACTCTGTACAGGTGAACCTCCTAAAGACTGAGCCCAGGTGCCAGAAGACTCAGAAGCAAGGACATGTTTATTCAGATCCATGGTCGTTACAAGCTTCATTTTTGGTCACAGGCCCTAAAATGCCATTATTCTCAGTTTACATCAAAATACAAAGCCCAACATTTACAATTTTAAAAACATTAAAGCAAACCCCCAAAACCCCACACCGAAAACAAAGGCTTGGTTTGGAAATCACCACTGAGATGCTGTTCTCCCTCGCATGTCGTCTGTGGGGTGAATGAAGGTGAAGACCCCGTGCTGGTTTCTGTCAGAGAATCTGTAGAATACTTAAGTACCATTGAACGGTTGCCATGTCTTTGAGCACTTGATGTTACTGAAGTGACAATGCTTCTCACCATCTTTGGCTGCAGAGCAGAAACTGGCAGAATCCGACCCCATCGACCCAGCAGTGTCCCCAACGCCTGAGGACCAGCACCCATCTGTGACAAGGCACAGGGGTCCGCGATGTTGGCCACTGCTTTGGGTGATGTGCTCAATGGCTTGGGGTCTGCGGTGAAGCACCTGGGCTCTGGGAGGGTCTTAGGCTCCTGAAACATGGAATTCTACGGCCCAGTCTTGGAACAGCTGGGAGAACATGAACGCCCCTCACGGTGAAGAATCAGGACAGCCACTCTCTAGTTTTCTCACAACTCTAGAAACTTTGATTCTTTCCTGGAGTGGAGATTTGAGCCACCGTCCTGGTCCCACACAGAGAGAGGAGGCGCCACAACCCACTCTGCCCACCTCAAGGCCAGCCAGTGGGGAGGCCAGGCCCAGGTGGCTGTTGGCAGGCTGGCTCCCAAGCTTGGTGCAGCAGAGTAGCCAAATGGGCAATGGAAAAAAGGCCCCGAGAGCTGGCTTGGCCATGAGTCCTTGGCAGAGGGAGGGAAAGGCCAGCGCTGAGCTCTGTGCTGTCACAGAGCGTAGCTGTTGAGCCCTGGTAGCTACTCCTTTGCTGAGGCCCACCTGCCTTCCTTTCTTGGTTGCGTTTCCTCCAGATGCCTCTGCGGCTGCAGGAACCCCGCTCCAGAAGCCCGAGGATAACCATGTTCCCTCCTGGAGGGGCTTCCCAGGTCCTCTCAGCCCAAGGGTGGGGCTGTGTGGCAAATCCCTCCAGCCTGCTCTGAAAGCAGCTGACACCTTCAGGGCTGGTGCAGCTTCCCCCGCTCGGTCAGCAGTGTCATGGCAGAGGCGTAGAGGACATAGCCCAGGGTGAGCAGCAGCGTGCATGGGAGGGGCCCGACGCAGAACAGAGAGGCCACAAAGAAGGCCAGCAGCAGCGAGACCAGCGTCCGGTAACTGCCCAGGAAGCGCAGGCTGAGCCTGGGGCCGCGGGTGTGGCCGGCCACCTGCCTCCGCCCCACAGGGCTCAGCAGGTGCCTGCTGGCCAGCCCAGGTTCTGTGAGGTGGTAGCGACAGAAGCTGCCGAGGAAGTCATCCCGGGAACACAGAGCCGCCATCTGTCCTGCAAACTGAAGCACAGACAGAAGCACGGGGGTGTGGGGTGGTGGCACCACAGGCCTCAGGACAGCAGTACCCCACCCTCACAGGCCACCCCGGGACTGCACCCCAGGCAGGAGCATCTAGAACCCTCTCTGAAGACGCCAGGCCAGCCCTCCTGCCCACTCACTCTGTGGTTGATGGCAGACGACAGCCTGAAGAGTGTGCGGACCAAGCTGGCGATCTCATAGCTCCGGATGGGCTGCAGCTCCGGGTCCCCCTGGTACTCAATTTCAAACCTTCGCAGCCCATTGATGATCTAGAAAGCCAGGCCATAGGGATGGGTCAGAAAACACAGCCCCACACATAACTCAGAGGAGCCTGATGGCCTCTGCTCACGAGGGAGGAGGGAGCTGGGGACGGGTCAGGGCCCAGCCCATGCGCCTCTGAGACACGGGCCTCTCACCTGGTACCGCCCCAGGGGCGTAAGGATGAGTCCGTCCTCACCCACGATGCAGTCGGGGAGTTGCTTTTTTCCATTCTCATCCTGGGTGGTGCCCAAGGCGAGTGTGAACTGCCTGAGCTGCGCTTCGCTGAGCTGCCAGAGAGAAATGCCACTGCCCTCAGCATCAAGATGAAGAGAGGGGACCAGTCTTCACCCCACCAGCCTACAACAGTGGCAACAAGGGGACCCAGCTATGATGCTCGGGGTGTGGGCCTGCCTCCCACAACACTGGGTCCATATGTGTGGGGCCTGGGACTGGTACGTGGCTGACCACAGGCTGGGTGGAGTGGATCCTTCAGGGAAGGGGACCCTGATGGCGGTGGGGCAGGCCCCATAGCTCGTACCCGGAATATCTGGCGCAGGTACTCCAGGGCCTTCTCCAGGTATTCATCTGTCTTCCGGACGCTGTCTTGCCCCATCTCGTCCAGGTCGTTGGCTGTGTAGGAGCCGTTGGTGTCCATGGAGCTAAAGCCCAGCCATGAGAGGAAGGAGTGGCCAGCCGGGCTCTCCGCACACTGGTCGGAGATGGACTTGGCTGTGTGTTTGGCCTGTGTGATGAGCTGAGCGAGGCGCAGGACCTGCAAGGGAGGCGCGGGCAGGTCACCAGCAGGACAGGCCTGTGCTGCCACCCAGGCAGCCCCAAGAGCAATGCACAGCCAGACTGCTGAGCGTCAGGAGGAGTGGCTTCTGCCAGAGGACTTTTAAAGACTAAAGGATGATCTTCTACATTTGAAATTTCCCAACAAACACTGCCTTCGTTATCAGGAAAAAATTAGACTTTACTAAAACGGGGGAAGGAGATGTGGCGTGAAATCTACACCCAGCCTCCCTCCTTCCTGCCGGATCACAGCACTTCCCGGGTTCTGCTCAGCCCCATGGCTCCAGGGGCCCTGAGGACAGGCACCGCCGACCCACTCACCAGGGTGCGGGCCTCGGGCCCAAACATCGGGGTGTACTTGCAGTCCTGGCCCTCCAGGCTGTAGACGTGGCTCTTCACCTTGAAGGAGGCATCAGTGACCGCTGGTGGCCAGGGTGACAGGAAGCTCCCAGTGAATGTGGGGGCCGTGAAGAGTCGGTGCTGGCGGTGGGGGATGACCAGCTCTGGCTCCAGGAATAGCTGCTCACCTAGAAGGCAGGAGACGAACCTGGCACCCACTTCCCGGAGGCAGAGTACCCGACTGCTGCCCTTAGGATTCTGGGGTGTCTCTGAGGTGTCTGGGGAGCCATGACCCAGGGGTGTCCTCCTGAGGCCCTGCCTGGCAGCATCTCCCACACAGTAGGTGGCTGACATGGGGAGGGCGGATGGGGGAGCTGCTGGCTCACAGAGCCCCTAGCAGTGTCTGCAGGAGGTAAACAACAGGAGGATCGAAAGAAACCAACGCCCAACCCAGCCAGGATGAATGCAAGGCAGAGACCAGGCTCACCTCCTGAAGCGGCCACCACGAGTTGCCAGGGAGAAACGGCGGTGTCATGGGGCCGCACTTGGACCGTGCCGGCCCGCTCTGTGGGCACACCTGCGATCCCCCACCCAGTGCCTGGTGGCTGCAGGGCAGGCAGGATCCAGCTGGTTTCAGACCTCACCACACAGATGTGTCCCAGGAGTCTCCACAGCACCCTTTGCCGGGGCCCACTCCGGGCGTGTGGGTCCCTCTTAAAGACCAGCCACCCCCAGCTAAGGGCCTGGCCCTGGTCTGGCTGGGTTGACGTCTACCCGGCTGGCCCAGGCTGAGGACTTACCTTTCTGAATCATCTCAGCCAGGTTGGGCTGGGCAAAGACTTTGGCCACTCGGAACACCATGAGCGCGTGCTTGGGGCTAACCAGGTCTGTGCGGAGCGCGCGGTTCAGGAAGCCCACAAACAACTTGGTGTACATCAGCAGGTTCTCCTGGACAAAGGGTGCCCTGGGGACCGAGGTGGCAGGTTGGGGCCAGCCTTCCAACTGGAAGCATGCCCCTAATGCCCGGTCCATGCCCCTAATGCCCTTGCTCACCCTTGGGCTTTCAGACTCTCCCTAGCCAAGGTGACAAGCTGTCACAGATGACAGCTCAGGGGGCCACGGGCAGGCAGGGAGGACAGGACAGAGGCAGGTAAGACCCAGGCCCTCTGAGGATGCCACATCCTTAGCAAGGCTGAGGCCCCTTTCCAAGTGGATGGAGGCCACCATGGCAGAGGCCAACCCAGAGCCTGAGGGGGCTCAGGGAGGATCCCCCAGAGGGTCCAAAGGGGAATGCCTTGGGCAAGGAGGGGAGGGATCAGTGGCCATGCCAGGTGCCACGGAAGCCTGGGGTCCGCTGTGAGGATCAAGCAGGGGATGAGGGGAAGACAGCCTCCCTCATCCCCTGCTTGATCACCGCTGCTCTGCTCTGTGCTGATGAAGATCAAGGGATAGTTTGGGGGTGGCTAAACACTCGTCTGGGACAGAAGGGAGAGGGGACAGGGCAGGATGGGTCACCCACAGCTTCCATAAAAAACCAATTCTAGGGCCTGGCAAAGTTGAGCCTAGGAAAGGCTGTGTTCCGCTCGGCAGGGGCTGGGAGAGGACTTCAGGAGGCCACGGGGGCCAGGGCCAGGCTGACCCCAGCACAGGCCGCTGGCTTGGCCTCCACCCACTGGAACAATATCCACCTGGGGGAGCCAGTGGCACGTCTGTGAGAGGAGCTGAGGCTCACCATTTCTCCGACACACACCGGGGCTGGGAGTCGCTGCCCGGAGCCTGCTTGTCAGGCGCGTACCGCCACGGCTGCAGGTAGCTCAGCCACATCTCCAGGACCTGTGGGGGAGGTGTGTGCTAAGGGCTCAGTGGCTGGGGGCCAAATACTCGGTGGCCTGGAGCCCAGATACCAGGCGGCAGCTGGGTGGGACTGACTCTTCTCACTTCCTCCAGAGGGCGCAGGAGAGACATGCACAGCCCTGTGAGGTTTGGCTCTTGCTGGCCCTCCAGAAGCCAGGGTGGGCTTTTCCCAGCCCAGGGGGCAGAGTACTCCCTGGTCAGGTAAGGGTAGGAACCTGCCCTGCACCAGACAGGTGGGACAGGGCAGGGCTTTCCTGAGGGCTGGCTTTGGAAACTCAAACAGAAAGAACAATGTGGCCCTCCAAGACCCCCTCCTTGCCAAGGCCTCTGTAGTAACACTTGCTCTCCTCCTTTATCTGCCCCGAAGGACCTCCCACCTCAAGGCACACAGAGGACACAGGCACACGTGTGACAGGGCCAACACTCACAGCTCTGAACGATGCGTCCAGGGGCCAGTGGCCAAAGCAATGCTGCAAGAAGAGGTAGAGTTTCTGCTGGACAAACCTCGGGACAGCAGCCCTGCAGGGGATGGGGAGGGTCACCTGCTGCTTGCCCAGTAAGGAGGCCCTGCTCACAGATGACCCCAGGGCTCCCATCAGTGAGGGTTGGCTCCGCCGGGGGAGAGCACTGGGCACCTCCGGGAGGTTCAGCCCCATTCTTCAGAGGAAGAAATCAAGGTTCAGAGAGGTTAGGGAACATCCCAAGGACACACAGCACGCAGGCGGCCGAGTCAGCACAACTCCTGCACACACCTCACCCTCCGTCCCATACAAACAGCCCACTCTGCTGGCCCTGGTGGGCCTGGCAGTCAGGGCCACCCCAGCTCTTCTGACAGGGTTGAAGAATATGAGATGCAAGAGATGGCAGCACAATGGGGCCTCTCTGGCCAGTCTGGAGAGAGAGGCTCTGGGAGCCAACTGGGCGGGGTGAGAGGACACCTGCCTAGGCCTGGAGAGGCCTCACGTGCTCTGTGAACAGAAAGGGAGTCCCCTCACCCTGCCCTCCATGCCCTGGGGAGAGGTCGCTGTGGGCGACACCTTAGGAGGGGCAAGTGGGGGAGACGGCAGCGGTGGGAAGTCGCAAGGGCCACCCACCGTTTGAACTCCTCCAGGGGGCTGGTGGCGTGGGAGTGAGCGGAGGGTGAGGCCTGCTCTGGCTTCAGGCTGTTGGCAAAGGCGTGCAGGTGCTTCAGCAGCAGGCGCACCACCAACACATGCTCCTCAGTAGGCGTGAACGACTCCTGGGTGGAGAAGGAGGGGTGAGGGCCTGGGAAGGAGCGCGGCACCCATAGCACTCGGCCTCCAGGTCTGACCACATCCCGCCCTGAGCCAGTTGCTCTGCTTCCCCCACGGGAGACACGAGCCAGGCCGGGAGTGGGGCCACCCCATGGGGCACCACTGTGCCTGGCACCCAGCAGACGTGCCTTGCACTGCTTGGTCTGAACTGTGACCAGCTTGTGGTATGGAAGTGCTTGGCCCAGCGCCCACACAGCCCTGGGGAGGCCTCACTAAGACAGACACATCTGCAGAGGGCCTCCCAGCCCTGCTTCTGCACCGCTGCAAATCCGCAGCGGGTGGCACAGGCTGTGCCCTTGGGCACTGGTGCCTGTCTTGATCCCCAGGGCAGGAGAAAGCCAGCATCACCCACAAGCTCTGGATCCAGGGTCTCCCACCTGCCTCCCAAGTGTGTGCAGAAAGCACATGGAACCCAGGTGTGGTGCCTCAGACCTGTAATTCCAGCACTTTGGGAGGCCGAGGTGGAAAGATCGCTAAGAAGTAGTTCGAGATTAGCCTAGACAACATAGGGACACCCTGTCTCTACAAAAAATTTTTAAAAGTTAGCTGGGTGTGGTGGTGCACACCTATAGTCCTAATGACTCAGGAGGCTAGGGTGGGAGGATCAGTTCAGCCCAGGAGTTTGAGGCTGCAGTGAGCTAGGATCGTGCCACTGCACTCCAGCCTGGGTGAGAGTAAGACCTGGTTCAAAAATAAGAACCCCATGGCTTCACTTTCCTCCCCAATTCCTCCCACCTGCTCCTCATCCTGGACACAGCCAGATGAGAACTCGGCCCAGTAGAAGCCCCGGGCGTCACTTCCTCTGTTGCCCAGGGACCTGTGGTCAGGAAAACCCCAAGACAAAAGCACAGTCAAGCATATTAGGCCAAACTTTTTTTTTTTTCTTGAGACAACGTCTCCCTCTGTCGCCCAGGCTGGAGCACAGTGGCGCAATCTCGGCTCACTGCAACCTCCGCCTCCAGGTTCAAGCAATTCTCCTGACACAGCCTCCTGAGTAGCTGGGATGACAAGTGTGTGCCACCATGCCCAGCTAATTTTTATTTTTCATAGAGATGGGGTTTCACCATGTTGGCCAGACCTCAGGTCTCCCAAAGTGCTGGGAATACAGGCGTGAGCCACTGTGTCCAGCCTAGGCCAAACTTTTGATTTGTAACATACAAGCAGGATCCTGGAGATCTAGCCAGAGAGGAAAGCCTTTTTGGTGGCCATGGGCTTCCTCTGGTTGTTTAGCATTGGGAGGGCAGGTGGGCGCATCGAGAGTAGACGAGGGCAGGGAAGTGGGGGTGCTGAGGGCAGGACCCTGAGTCTGAGTGGACATGCTCGCCTCTCCACACTTGTCCCCTAGCCCTTTGGGCCTTAACACATCTGTGCTGCTGAGGCTGGTGCAGGGCCCGGCCTCCAGGTATATCCTGGGATGCTGTAGACCCCACACGGGCCACTGCCCATATCGCTACCCACTCAAGTCTCCCCGTCAGGAAACTGTCCCCACAGGTCCAAGTGACACACCCCAGAGATAAGTGGCTGAGTCTGAAGATGGAGCTATGGGGTGGGAGGCATTTTCTTTTTTTTGAGACAGGGTCTCACTCTGTCACCCGCGCTGTAGTGTCGTGGTCTCGGCTCACTGCAGCCTCTGCCTCCAGGGCTTAAGGGATCCTCCCATCTCAGCCTCCCGGGTAGCTGGGAACACAGGCGCACACACCACCACACCAGGCTAATTTTTGTATTTGTAGAGACAGGGGTTTCGCCATGTTGCCCAGGCTGGTCTCAAACTCCTGAGCTCAAGCAATCCGCCTGCCTCAACCTCCCAAAGTGCTGGGATTACAAGCATGAGCCATCGTGGCTGGCTATTTTTCTCTATCTGTATTGTTAAGTCTTTGGGCAATGAATTTGCATTGTTTTGGAAGAAAGGGCCAGGTGCGGTGGCTCACGCCTATAATCCCAACACTTTGGGAGGCCAAGGCAGGCAGATCACTTGAGGTCAGGAGTTTGAGACCAGCCTGGCCAACATGGTGAAACTACGTCTCTACTAAAAATACAAAAATTAGCCGGGTGGGTGGCACATGCCTGTAATCCCAGCTACTCAAGAGGCTGAGGCAGAAGAATCACTTCAATCTGGGAGGTGGAGATTGCAGTGAGCCGAGACCATGTCAATGCATTCCAGCCTGGGCAACGGAGTGAGACTCCATCTCAAAAAAAAAAACAAAAAAAGACAGAAGGAGAAAAGTATGAGACATAATACCTGTACCCATACTGCCCAACTAGAAGGGCACCAGTGGGGTGGGAAGTTAGACCAGGGTCTTTCTCCTCCTCCAGTCTCAGCCCAGGCCCTCCCTCCAATCCTGGCCTGGGATCCTGAGCCGTAACATCCTTCCTGCAGCTAAGGGGAGGGGAAGACCTCCACATGCGAACTGGAAAACTGCCTTCCCCTGCTGGTGCACTTGACCCACCTCACCTGGTCCTTCCGAAGGGTCTGGAGGGCCCACTGTCCGCCCCTGCCGCCGGCAGTCACATGGAACCCTCTCAGGCTATTTTCCCATAGGTTTGCTGAGCCAAACTTCTCCCTCAGCTCTGCACCCCTCCTAGGCCATGTTCCCACATGGAGTCCCTGGCCACAGTCACCTGCTTGCTTCTTTTTTTTTTTTTTTTTTGAGACGGAGTCTCGCTCTGTCGCCCAGGCTGGAGTGCAGTGGCGCGATCTCGGCTCACTGCAAGCTCCGCCTCCCGGGTTCACGCCATTCTCCTGCCTCAGCCTCCCGAGTAGCTGGGACTACAGGCGCCCGCCACCACGCCCGGCTAATTTTTTGTATTTTTAGTAGAGACGGGGTTTCACCGTGTTAGCCAGGATGGTCTCGATCTCCTGACCTCGTGATCCGCCCGCCTCGGCCTCCCAAAGTGCACCTGCTTGCTTCTTAAGGATGTGTCCCCAAAGCCGCACATTTCCCACTGGGCTGAGACTCACAGCACCTCAGCTCACCCCACCTGGGTCTCGCTGGTCACCCTCCCACCATGGGATTTGCCAGATGCTTTCTGGACACTGTCCTCCCTCCCTGGCGCAAGCCCTCAGGTTCCTCCTCTCCTCTGCAGTGGCTCCTGCGGAATAAGGTGCTCCCGTGTGCTGTGGCCGCCATCCAGCCCACCAGCGCTAAGGGGCCAACACATTTTCTCATCTTATGCTCAAATTCCTGTTCAATCATGTGTGCTCCTTCCCAGGTGAACGGGACAGATCACTGGCTGTGAGCACAGCCCGTCTCCCCCGGCTCTCACAGATTCCTCTGTCATCCCTGAAGTTCCCTACAGGTCTGAACTCTGCTTCACTGACCTCAAATCCATCCACACACTTGTCATTTCTGCCTAGGCAGCTGCAACCTCTATGAGGTCACCACCCACTCTAATCTGCCTCTGGAGGTGTGTATGAGCGGCCAGGTCTCCCCAGGTGAAGGCCGGGTCCTGGCTGGGCTGTCAAGGACTGACAGCTTCTGTGGGCTATAGGGTCAAGCCCCAGGTCCTTCCCACCCCCCTGCCTCACACACAGGCTCTGGGTCACAGCACCTCCAGGCTGGGTGACAGTTCTGAACAAGGCAGAACCCACACCACCCGTTAAGTCCCAGGCCTCTGCGTCTTCAGCTCCGTCCTGAGCGCCAGACCCTGCAGAATGCAGTGAACCCAGCCACTGCTGAGGCCTGAGGACTCCAGCTCTTCAAACCAGGGCCAAGCACGGGGCCTCCAACACTGGAGAGCTTGTGACACCTCCACTGGCCAGGAGCCTGGACAGCCAGGGCCACATGCCCACATGCCTCGTTCTGCCACAAAGCCACCACCCCCACCCCCAACCAAACTAGTCTACAAAGCCAGGGGCCAAGCCAGGCTGGAGGCTGACCCCTGCCTCCCCCCGACACAGGGGCTTCGTTCTGCTTGGAACTAGCCTCTGAGTCACCAGCGGCCGGCCCCGGCGGCCCCTTGCTTTGCCAGGCATGGACATGCACTCTGGGCAGGAGGAAGGGAACGAATGAGCCAGTACTTGGTAGGCGTGGAGGGCCTGGAGGCTGGGTTGGGCGGGGCTGTAGAGGGCGCTGGAGACACTGAGTCGGTAGTGCAGAACCTCCAGCTGAGACAAGGAACAGAGAGATGCCGGAAGAGGCCGAAGAGCAGAGGACAAGAGAATGGGGTGGGGAAGGGGAGAGATAGGACCAGACACGGGAGGGGGAAGCGGAGAGAGAAAGAAAGCAATGAGAACGAGCCCAGGAGTGAGGAGAAAAAAAACAAAAACAAAGCACGGTCAGTGACAATCCAAACAATTGCAGTCCCAGCAGCCGCGGGCCAGTGCAGCACCCCCCTCCACAACCAGGCCAGGGCTGTGGCCACACTCTCCTCGCTTTGAAGGCCCGGGCAGAGGGGCCTCCAGGTCACCTGGGTGGCCCCTCAGTATTGCTAGGGCCTAAAGGCCTCTCTAGCTCCTTGGAAGGGCCCAACTCACTGCCCTTCAAGATGGGACCCACTCTCCCCAGTGACTCTGAGGTCACACTATGTGTGGCACATGCAAACCAGAGCCCTCCAAGAGCCCAGGGCCCTCGCTGGGACATGCTGCCAGCCACCAAGACCTCAAGATCCTGAGGCTCAGAAAAGAAACCAGCGGAGCATGTTCCAGGAGGAGGACTCTGCCCAGAAAACACATGTGGAATTGACTGGATTTCCCTGGGTTGTCTTAAGAAATTTACCAAACTGGTATAAGACATGATTGATTCCTATGTGTCTAAAACTCAAATCAATGTCCCCTCCATGACTGGCTCTCTGAGAACTGAGGGCGAGGACAGGTCCCCAAGGGTAGCACAGAGACGAGCACAGGCTCAGGCCACCAGGCCCTGCCCTCCACCCTCATAGTCTGGACGTCAGCTAAGGTGGTGTGCACATCAGCTCTGACTCCTGGAGGCAGCCTCTCCTACCGCAGCAGAAACTCCCACCCTCCAGATACAGTGGGTTCCCAAGGGCGGGAGCCCCCGAGGATCTGGCACAGCCACACACACCCAGAGGCAGCAGGAACCTGAGGCTGAGCTGGCTCCTAGCCAGGACCCTCCGACCTGCTGCCCTACAGCACCACGGCCTGCCGAAGCACCCCTTCAGCCCAGTGCAGCCACAGCCGGCCTGGTGCACATCCTGCCCCGCCAGCAGCATGCCTCCTGCCCAAGCAGCACACCCACTGGCCTCCACACAGGAGAAATCAGAACACACACCAGTCGCCATGACACGCAGAGCAGGGAGTGAAGGAGCAGGGCAGGGAGGTGTTGCCCTCCACAGCCTTCCTCTGTGCCAGACCTGGGGCTCAGGGAGGAATCAGACACATAGTTCCCCAGTGTGGCTCTGCCCTTGCTTGCAGGAACACAGTGGCCTACAGCGCCATGGCCATCCTTACTGCCCACAGGGCCACTGGGGAGCAAGCACGCATCCTGGACTCAAGCAGGGTGAGGAGGATGACCCCAGGAGCCTCACTTCCTGCATCTGAAAATAAGGGCTAGTGGGGACGGGCAGGGATTTCTGCATGGCAGTACGTGTAGCACAGGCCTGGACAAGCGGCAAGAAGCCTTGGGAGACACAGACTTCCACAGCTGCCTTTCTCTGACTCCCACCCACCAAGTTTTCTTGCGTTTTGTGTTTTGCCTGAACTGGAAGAGGCGAAGAGTGGAGTGTCTCTGGGTACTTGGTCCGGCCACTGCAAGGTATTCTGAGCAGGGTCCACCCACCCCAAGGTCTGGCCAAGAGGAAGCAAATGTGGGGAAGAAGGGAACTGCACCTCCTGCCCTCCACAGGGACAGCCCCCTGCCCTTCCTCTGGCCCGTGAGGACACAGAATCCTCACAGGTGACAGCCTCAAAGAGCCTTTCTGGCTGACTCTTGAAAGTAGGTGTGCTTCCACTCCCTCAGAAGGCAGAAGGAGCAACAGAAACACAATGCGGTGCAGTGGCCCCTGCCCCTGCCAGGCCACGCCACGCCACGCCACATGCACGAGTGCTGAGTGTCCCAGAGCCCCGCGGGAGGAGCGGGCCCAGGGAATAACCAGGCCCCCAGGCACCAGCCAGGAACATGCAGCAAGTCTGCTCTGGAAGCAGGAAGGGCACTGCAGGCTCTTTGTGACTCAAGAGGCCCAAGATGGGGTCCTCAGCTTTTCCCCATTCTCCGCCCATGTGATTCTGAGGGTGAGGATTTGGGGGACCCTATGCTCTGAGAGAGCCTCCACATGGCAAAGCATGGGGCCATGGAACTGGCTGCAGACTGTGGCAGAAGCAGACCCACAGCTCTTCACCAGAACCAGAGGAAAAATGACTGGATGCTCTTCTGAAGTTTAACTCCATCACCCACATTCTGGAGGAAGCCCTCAATAATTCTGTCAGTGACAAAGCCAAAGTTTCCCAAGCATACTGATGCACAGACGCCATGGGCACCAGACTACGTAGCTGATGCCACTTCAGGCAAGGGCCCAGATGGGCATGAGTCAAGCTGCTCCATGGAGGATGACTGACTGGAGATCTAAGGTTCACCTAGCTGCTTTCTCACTCTGACCGGTCCAGGGGTGGTGCTAGCTCCAGGAACAGCAACAGCAGGAATGACCCAGGGCCTCCGCCACCTCCATGCATCTGAAAGCAGCGTGCTGCCCAGAGAGAGAGAACAGGGACAGGCGAGGCGGAGGGAGAGGAGGCAAGCCAGGCTGCATGCAGGAGGGCACCAGGTGCCACTCGCCACGAGAAGGGCTGCTTGCTCATGCTCTGGAGAAGGTGGGGGAGTAGGGCGAGCAGGCAAAGGAGGCTCCAGGCCACCCCTTCATGGGAAAGCACAAAGGCACTGCTGATGGTCGAGGAGACAGACAAGAAAGTGGCTCCCAGAGGCATCGCAGCTCCCCCACTCCCAAAGCAAGAGCACCACAACCTCATCTGTTCCCGCTGCCAGGGAGGGGGCTCAGGAAGCTGCACAGGGAGGGCCCCGGAGAGGCCAGACTTCCAGGCCTCAAGTGTCTACACATCAGGGTGCAATGCCCCCTGCCCGCCACCGGAAACTAGAGAACGATGCCCACTTCTTATTTGGCTTCTGAGTGACAGGTGGGTGGTGGGTTTCTGCTTCCCACCATCCAGCCTGTGAAAACTCACTCAGAGGCAGGATAAGAAGCAGCAGGCTGAGCAGGGTCAGAAGCAGGAGGTGGGAAGAAAAACTGTGGAAACATACCTTGGCATGAGGGGACTGCATTTTTTGATACATCTCCAAGGAATAGTGATGAAGCCACATTTCAACAAAAACCTGCAAAAAAGCATTAGCTAGTCAAACCATTCTTGACAATGGTGTCAGACCATCCAGTGGGGAAAGGACAGTGTCTCCAACAAGCAGAGCTGGGAACACAGAATACCCATGTGCAGAACAGTGAAGCTGGGCCCTTCCTTCACACCATCACCAAAAAATAACTCAAAATGGGTAAGCGACCTGAGGATAAGCACTAAAACCATACACTCTCAGAAGAAAACATGGGAGAAAACTTCATAACACTAGATTTGGCAATGATTAATTAGATATGATGCCCAAAGCACAGGCAACAAAAGGAAAAAAAATAGACAACTGGACTTCATCAAAATCAACACTCTTGAGCATGAAAAAATACTATAGATAGAGTAAAAAGGCAACCAACAGGCATGGTGGCTCAACCCTGTCATCCCAGCACTTTGGGAGGCCGAGGTGGGTGGGATTACCTGAGGCCAGGAGTTCCAGACCAGCCTGGCCAGCATAATGAAAATCTGTCTCTACAAAAAATACAAAAATTAGCTGGGTGTGGTGAGGCATCACACCTATAATCCCAGCTACTTGGGAGTCTGAGGTGGGAGGATTGCTTGTGCCCAGGAGTTTGAGACTGCAGTGAGCCTGGCAACAAAGACAGACTCTGATTTAAAAAAAAAGGGCTGGGCACAGTGGCTCACACCTGTAATCCCAACACTTTGGGAGGCCAAGGCAGGTGGATCACCTGAGGTCAGGAGTTCGAGACCAGCCTGACCCAACATGGAGAAACAGTGTCTCTACTAAAAATACAAAATTAGCCGGGCGTGGTGGTGCATGCCTGTAATTCCAGCTCAGCTACTCAGGAGGCTGAGGTAGGAGAATCGCTTGAACCCAAGAGGCAGAGGTTGTGGTAAGCCAAAATCGTGCCACTCCACTCCAACCTGGGCAACAAGAACAAAACTCGGTCTCAAAAAAAAAAAACAGCAACTCAAGTGTCTACTGAGAGATGAATGAATAAACACAATGTGGTACATCCACACAATGGAACACTATTCAGCCCTAAAAAGCAAGGAAATTCTGACACATGCTGTAACATGGATTAATCTTTAGTCCATTATGCTAAGTGAAGCATGCTAGTCACACACAAATAAGTACTATGTGCTACGCATACTCTGGGTATGAGATCTAGGAGTCAAATCCATAGAAACAGAGAGCAGAATAGTGGTTGACAGGTGCTGGGTGGGGAATTGTTTAATGGTTTGATTTCTTTGTTTTTCATTAAAAGAGATGGGGTCTCACTATGCTGGCCAGATTGGTCTTGAACTCCCGGCCTTGAGCAATCCTTTCCTGCTGGGCCTCCCAACGCACTAAGATTAGAGGTGTGAGGCCCCTGCGCCCGGGCTGGTTCAGTTTCAGTTTTGCAAGATGAAAAGCATTCTGGAGATTGCATGCACAACAACATGACTGTAATCAACACTACTGACTGTACACTTGGAAATAGTTAAGACAATAAGTTTCATGTTATATATATCTTGTAATTAATTTTTTTCTTAGTTAAAAAAACAGAAAGGGCCGGGCACGGTGGCTCACGCCTGTAATCCCAACACTTTGGGAGGCCAAAGCAAATGGATCACTTGAGGTCAGGAGTTCGAGACATGGTGAAACCCCATCTCTACTAAAAATGCAAAAATTAGCTGAGCGTGACAGTGGGCACCTGTAATCCTAGCTACTCGGGAGGCTGAGGCGGGAGAATCACCTGAACCTGAGAGGTGAAGGTTGCACGGAGCCAAGATTGAGCCACTGCACTCCAGCCTGGACAACAGAGGGAGACTCCATCTCAAAAAAAAAAAAAAAAAAAAAAAATGCTTTGGTCCAGGGAACAGCAGAACCTTCCAGTTCTTCCCTATAAGCGCTGTGTCATGATCTTCTGCCCTCTTCATGGCCAGCACAGCCTACGGTCCACACAGCCAAGAGCCATCTGGGCATCATGGTCCCCTCTGTGAACAGGGGCAACAGTTCTTACCATTCCACCCTGCGAGGATGCTGTGAAATGGTATGGAGGCTTCAAAAAGTGCAGCACCCCAAATACTAGGAGTTACATATAAGATGGGAGATAGAATCCTATCTTATCTACATGCCAGGCTGTAAAGCAAGGCTGTGGCTACCAAGTCAGCCCCAGGATCCAGCGTCAGAAGCAGCACCTGCTGAATCTCTCTGATGTGTGCCTAGAAGACACAGCCAGGACCTGGGAGTTGGCCAACACTCAGGAAGTGAGCCAGCCCATACCATCCTGACAGGCTGGAGCCCCTCTGGGCAGACAAGGAAATCTGTCACCTACTACTTGGATCCCCTGAATCAATGGAAGGCCTGTGGAGGCTGCACAGACCCCTCACCATTCAGTGTCATGGAAACCAAAAGCCTCTGCAACAATTTTGCCTCACCACAGGCAAAACGAAACAACTTCCATGGACAGGGGATCCTGGGATGAAAAACGCCATCAATGACATACAAGTTAGAAGGGTGGGCAGATTTATTTTCATGTTTTCTAAATGTCACAGCAGGAAAATACCAACAATTTAGAATCAGCCCCGGGCTGAGGGGCCGCCTCTGGGACTCTGCCCCACATAGTGGAAGGTGGCAACAGTTTCTTTTCTTTTTCTTTTTTTTTTTTTTGAGATGGAGTCTAGTTCAGTCACCCAGGCTGGAGTACAATGGCACGATCTCAGCTTACTGCAGCCTCCACCTCCTGGGTTCAAGCGATTCTCCCACCTCAGCCTCCCGAGTAGCTGGGATTACAGGCGCCTGCCACCACGCCCAACTAATTTTTGTGTTTTTAGTAGAGACATGGTTTCACCATGCTGGCCAGGTTGGTCCCAAACTCCTGACCTCAGGTCATCTCCCCACCTCGGCCTCGCAAAGTGCTCGGGATTATAGGCATGAGCCACCGTGCCTGGCTGGCTGAACAGTTTCTTTTGACCAGCTCAACTCTCACCTGGAGCAGAGTTTCTGACCTCCAGATCTCGTGGGAGGCGGGGTCTGCATTCACAGACGTCTGATGAGAGATGTGTCGCTTTAGGAGGCTAGTGTGGTGGAGGCCATAGGAAGCAAAGGGTATGGCTGGTGTCCTGAGGGAGACACAGAAACAGGCCCGAGTTACAGGCTCCCGCTGTAACTCGCTCCCGCTGTAACAGGGGCAATCTGGATATCAAAATCAACGAGAGCAGGGACAGATTACAACTTGTTCAATAGCACAATGCACACCTCCCCCCAGCCCCCTGATCCACACTGATATACCTGAATAAATAAATAGCAAAGAGAGAAGTCTTCCTTACCACAGAGTGACCACTGACCCACAAATCAATGAAGGAGGGATGAAGTTAGAGAACCACCATTTAGTAACCGCCCTATTAATAGCTGATTTGGTCAAGAATCAACAGTGAGGTTGGGCATGGGGGCTCACACCTGTGAGCATGGGGGCTCACACCAGCACCTTGGGAGACCAAGGCAGGAGGATTTCTTGAGGCCAGGCATTTGAGATCAGCCTGGGCAACAAAATGAGAACCCATCTCCACAAAAACATTGAAACATAAAACAGCTGGGCCTGGTGGCATGTGCCTGTAGTCCTAACTACTTAGAAGGCTGAGGAGGGAGAATGGCCTGGGCCCACGAGTTGAGGCTATAGTGACAAATGATCGTACCAACTTCACTCCACCCTGGGGTGACAGAGCAAGACCCTGTTTCTAAAAAATTAAGAAATTCCCAGCCTGGGCAACATGGCAAAACCCTGTCTCCACAAAAAAATACAAAAATTAGCCAGGTGTGGTGATGCCTCCCTGTAGTCCCAGATACTTGGGGGGTTGAGACAGGAGGATCACTTGAGCCCAGGAGGTTGAGGTTGCTGTGAGCAGAGATCGTACCACTGCACTCCAGCCTGGGGTAAGAGAACAAGACCCTGTCTGCAAATAAAATCAATTTGAAAAAATAGGAGAATCAAAAGTGGATGTTAATACTACTGATAATTACATAGTCTCCATACATCTTCCCGGTAAATTCTCGTTATCAATTTTTTTTTTTTGAGACAGGATCGTACCCTATCGCCTAGGCTGGAGTGCAATGATGCAATCACAGCTCACTGCAACCTCAACCTCCTAGACTTAGGCCTCCCAAGTAGCTGGGACCAACACCACCATGCCTGGCTGATGTTTTTCTTTTTAGTAGAAACAAGGTCATGCTATGTTGCCCAGGCACTCACTATTAATTTTTTTTTTTTTTTTTTTTTGGTTGAGATACAGTCTCACTCTGTAGCCCAGGCTGGAGTACAGGGGCATGATCTTGGCTCACTGCTACCTCCGCCTCCTGGGTGCAAGCAATCCTCCCACCTCAGCCTCTCAAGTAGCTGGGATTACAGGCGCACACCACCACACCTGGTTATT
Source organism: Pan paniscus (assembly GCF_029289425.2). Classification (NCBI taxonomy): domain Eukaryota; kingdom Metazoa; phylum Chordata; class Mammalia; order Primates; family Hominidae; genus Pan; species Pan paniscus. The sequence continues at coordinate 43,714,339 of NC_073262.2, forward strand.
TTTAAATTTTTGGTAGAGATGGGATTTTGCTATGTTGCCTGAGCTGGTCTCACACTCCGGAGCTCCAGTGATCCGCCCACCTAAGCCTCTCAAAGTGCTGGGATTACAGGCATGAGCCACCACGCCCAGCCTCATTACTATTTAATCTGGGCACAAAGTAATTATTTTACAATGGAAAAACCTGACCGGCACCTTTTTAACCCAGTGATAAAAGGGCACCTGGCAAGGACCAGGTGTCCCACTACGGTGCTCCTCCCAACAAAGCCCATGCTGGGCCTAGTCACCAGCAAATACCAGACAGCCTAAGTGGCGGCCGCATGCTCTGGAGGGGTCAAGGTCAGGAAAGACAGAAAGGCAAGGGACCATTCCTGACTGAAGGGGACTAGAAATATCACTATATACAGTGGGTGAGCCTGTGAAACATCACTGCACACAGTGTGAGGCCTGGTGGCAATACTAACTTCCTGGTGTGGTTACAGGCACTGTGACTATATAGGATAATGCATTCGCTTCTAGGAAATACACTGAAATATTAAGAGGTCAAGGGGTGCCATATCCTGTAGCTTACTCATATTGGCTTAGAGAAAAAAAAACACATACAATAGAGGTGGAAACCAACACATGCAGCAAAGTATTAACAGTTTGGAAATCTGGGTGAAGGGTCTATGAAAGTTTCTTTTTTTTTTTCTCCCTGAGACAGGTTCTTGTTCTGTTACCCCAGGCTAGAGTGCAGCGGCACACTCACAGCTCACAGCTCATTGCTCCTGGGCACAAGTGATCCTCCCACCTCAGCCTCCTGAGTAGCTGGGACCATAGTTGCACATCACCATACTTGGCTAATTTTTTTTTTGTAGAAATGAGGTCTCCCGACGTTGCCCACACTGGTCTCGAATTCCTGGCCTCAAGTGATCCTCCCGCCTTGGCCTCCCAAAGTGTTGGGATTACAGGCGTGAGCCACTGTGCTCAGCCTGCAAGTTATTTTTATTATGCGTGGAAACTTATCTGTAAATCTGAAGTTATTTCAAAATAAAAAGTTAGGTGTGGTGACTTGCAACTGTAATTCCAGCTACTTGGGAAGCTGAGGCAGGAAGATTGCTGAGGCCAGGAGTTCAAGACCAGCCTGGGCAACACAGCGAGGCATCCCCATATCTCCGCAAAAAAAAAAAAAAAAAGTTAAATTAGCTGGCTGTAGTGATGCATGCCTATAGTCACTGACGTGACAGGCTGGCTTGAGTGATGATTGTGCCACCAAGTGATGATTATGACACTGCACTCCAGCCTGTGACAGAGTAAGACCGTCTTTAAAAATACATAATGGCTAGGCCAGGAGTGGCGGCTCACACCTGTAATCCCAGCACTTTAGGGGGTCGAGGCAGGCAGATCACTTGTGGTAAGGAGTTCAAGATCAGTCTGCTCAACATGGTGAAACCCTGTCTCTACTAAAGATACAAAAATTAGCTGGGTGTGGTGACAGGCACCTGTAGTCCCAGCTACTTGGGACTGAGCCAGGAGAATCACTTGAAGCAGAGACAGCACCACTGCACTCCAGCCTGGGCAACAGAGTAAGACCCTGTCAAAAAAAAAAAAAAAAAAAAAAGCACACAATGGACCAGTGTGGTGGTTCATGCCTGTAATCTCTGAACTTTGGGAGGCTAAGGCAGGAGGATCGCTCGAGCCCAGGAGTTCTAGAGCAGCCTGGGCAACATAGCAAGACCCATCTTACAAAAAAATAAAATAAAAGCTAGGTGTGGGGGTGCATGCTTATAGTATTAGCTACTTGGGAGGTTGAAGTGGGAGGATCACTTGAGCTCAGGAGGTCAATGTTGCAGTGAGTTGTGATCACAACACTGCACTCCAGGCTGAGCAACCCAGCCAGGTCCTGTCTCAAAAAAAAAAAAAAAAAAATGCTGGGTGCAGTAGCTCACACCTGTAATCCCAGCACTTTGTCTGAGGCCAAGGTGGACGGATTGCCTGAGGTCAGGAGTTTGAGGCCAGCCTGGCCAACATGGTGAAACCCCGTTTCTACTAAAAATACAAAAATTAGTCGGGCATGCTGACCTGTGCCTGTAATCCCAGCTACTTGCGAGGCTGAGGTGGGAGAGTCACTTGAACCCAGGAGATGGAGGTTGCAGTGAGCCAAGATCATGCCACTGCACCACTCCAGCATGGGCAACAGAGTGAGACTCCGTCTCCAAAAACAAAACAAAATAAAATAAAATAAATAAATAAACCCAAACCATATATATGTAATTTCTTTTCTTTTCTTTTTTTGTTTGGGTGTGTGTGCAGTGGTGCGATCTCAGCTCACCACAACCTCCGCCTCCCAGGTTCAAGCGATTCTCCCGCCTCAACCTCCTGAGTAGCTGGGATTACAGGTGTGCACCACCATGCCCAGCTAATTTTTGTATTTTTAGTAGACAAGGTTTCACCATGTTGGCTAGGCTGGTCTCGAATTCCTGACCTCAGGCGATCCCTCCACCTTGGCCTCCCAAAGTGCTGGGATTACAGGCATCAGTCACCACTCCCAGCCTACGTATATAATTTCTAATAGAAAAAATTAAAACAACCCAAAAAGTTAAAACAAGCAAAAAAACCAGGCATCAAAAACTGCTTGGCAGCTGAATTCTGCATCTAAGAGGGTGTGAATCTGCCTCACCTCCAAGTCCTCCACAGGATCAGCAACATTTCAGGGTCACTGATCACTGCCGCCACCTGGGCAGCATCTCCTCCTTGCCACTCCCTTTCTCCCCTCCACCCCCTGGGGAATCTGTCCACACGTGAATTTTAGGTAAAGGCCTGGCCTGCCTTACACATGCCAGCAGATCTGGGGTGGGCCAGCATCTGCAGGAAGGGGCCTGCATGCAGCTTCCTGGGGAAGGCGATGGGCCAGTGAGATTAAAGAGGGTCAGAGGTGCACAGGCAGCTGCTGCTGGGGCAAGAGGGTCTCCTGGGAAGTCGGCCTGCGTTAGTGACCACTGAGGACCCAGGACAGCCAGGCATGACAGCCCCTGGTTCACACTCCCGACCTGTGCAGGCACGCATCAGGCTCAGCCTGTTTGGACTGGCAAAACAGGCTCTTTGGCCCAGGGCCTCCCCTTCAAGACCTGCTCCTGGGGCCCATAGAGATTCCTATTTTTTTTGCTCATAGGACAACCTTTCCACCCTGCTCACTGCCTCAGACACCGCCTGTGGGGACGGCTGCTCCATGCACAACACAGCCCATTCCCATGCAGGCCGTGGAGGCCTCCAGGGACCTGATAGCTTCAGTGATGGCCAAAGACACTGAATACTAAGGACACATTGCCCTCCACACCCCACCCTCCAGTCTGTGCTAAGACAGCTGGGGATGGGGAATGAGGCATAAGAAAAATTGGGGAACCCTGGACAAAGGGTGGCAACATTGTCCCCGTGGGCGATGCAAGTGACCAGGCCACTCCCTTATGGAAGGGCCAGGTCTTAACAAAGGACAGCCTTACCTGGGAGGTGGTGAGGGGCTGGTCCCGCCTGGGCTTGAGGAGAGTGGTGGGGGCACACTGCCTTCGGTGGGCAGGAACCATGACAGGTACCTGTCCACCAGGATGAAATAGGCACAGTCTGAAGTACGGACGTGGAGGGACACAGGGAGTGGCTGGAAAACCAAGCTAGTTGTTAGCGTGGGCTCTGGACACTGCCAGGCCACCAAGCACCAACAAGTGCAGGGAAGCCCTGGGCCGTGGCCCCACCTCTCCCAGCAAAAGGCATCCCTTCCCTACCTTCTGAGTGATGAGGCTCAAGGCAAAGAAGAATATGTAATACTCGAACGGATCTGAGAGCAGCGTCAGGGGCAAACATGCAGGGTTGATGAGCCACCCCCCACTCAGTGTCAAGTGCTGGGCCACCCACAGCCTCCCTACCTCAGGGCCACCAAAGGATACTCAGGGCCAGGTTCAGACCAAGGCCCCCAGCAGGGGTGAACTGGACCTTGTTGTGGTACAGAGGACTGTCAGGGAGGATGCACTCCTGGATGGACGCCTTCACAGGACCCTGCAGAGAGAGGCAGTGAGGCTTGTGGGCAGGTGCTGGCGCGTAGTGCCCGATACGCAGTGCCCCACATGCACAGCAGCACTTTGGGAAAGCTGCTGGGGAAGAGACCCACACACAGAACCCACCTGTGGGGACAGTGCCCTGCCTCTGAGCAGTGCCTGAACAAGAGTCTTTGCTTAGAACTTCTCCTACCATCTCATAAAAAGCTGCAGACAGCAAGGGTAGCCGCCATGCAATACCCATTTCCTTTGCCTCTCATATCCCCAGAACAAATCGCTCCTCAATTTGCCCTCAGAGGACTGGAGGAGATTGCCCATCACCACAGGGCTGTGCAAGGCCCACTGCCCCAAGCACCACTCTCGCCACTGTGGTTTACTTACAGGCAGGTAGGAGACAGGAAAGTCGAACTTATAGTCTTCAGCTTGAAGCTTATAAACCAACTTCATCATTGGGCCACTGAACACGAAATTGAACAAACAAAAACAGGGCAAATGAACTGCGAATTATCTTGCTTTGATTGTTTCTTAGTCTTGAGAAATTCAGAGAGTGCTTTAAAGGTGGAATCACCATGAGGAATCACCCAGCCTCTCTCCGGTGACCAACCTACCTACCCAGGGTCGAGAAATTCCATCACGATGCTGTACTCCACAGGATTCACGCGCCCCTGTAAGCAGCGGAGGTTCCAGCCAACAAGGACACCATCTAGGCTGCCGAAAATGCTCTCTACCAGCCATGGGAAGATGGTGTGCAGCTCCTGAAACAATGTGTGGTGAGGCCGCGGGCAGGACCAGCACCCACTCCTGCCCCGGCTCTAGTCCTGCACCACCTGCTGCCCAGCTCCCTCTGAGGAAGCCACTCCCTGGCTGAGACCTACGGGATCAGCCCTGCACCCAAAGGAAGCCTGGTGCCATGGTGCCAACAACAAGAGCAGCTTTACGTTCTTCCAGTGGGGTACATGGCATACCAAGCAGTGTTGCTTTAGACTTGGGCCAGTTAAGTAAGTCAGCCTCCGATCAAAATACATTTTTTGTGTGTGATAGAAGATTAAATTAAGAAAAATAAATTAAAAAAAAACAATGAAAATAAAAAAATATAAAATAAAAAAATAAACAAAATACATATTTATTGAGACAAGGTCTCACTCTGTTGCCCTGGCTGGAGTGCAGTGGCGCAATTATGGCTCACTGCAGCCTTGACTTCCTGGGCTCGAGCAATCCTCCCACCTCAGCTTCCTGAGTAGCTGGGACTATAGGCACACACCACTACACTCAGCTAATTTTTAAATTTCTTGTAGAGATAGGTTCTCAGTATGTTGCCTAGGCTGGTTTTGAGCTCCTGGGCTTAAGTGATCCTCCCACCTCGGCCTCCCAAAGTGTTGAGATTACAGGCATGAGCCACCACAAAAAAAAGATTCTTTAAACAGTGATGGAAACTTCTGACTTGAAGGATGCTCTATCAGAAAGGAAAGCAACATCCTTTCCAGAGTGAAGCCCCTGAAACCTAACTGACCTATTGCCATTTGGTATTAACTCCTTGTCTAGGCCAGCTTCCTGGGCTTGACAATTCCAGGTGTGATTTAAATACATATTTTTAGTATTTACATCAGGGTTTCTCAATCTTGGTGCTGTTGACATTTTGGGCTAGATACTTCTTTGTTGCAGGGAGCTGTCCTGTGCTTTGCAGAATGTTTCCAGCAACCCTGGCCTCTACTTCCTAGAAGCTAGTAGCACACACTCCCCATCTACCTCCAGATGTGACAACCAAAAATGTCTCTGACATTGCCAAGTGTCCCTGAGAAACAGAGCTCCTGTGGCTGAGAACCCCTGATCTACAAGTTCACATGTTTAAATGTGTCCGTAAACATAATGGTCATGATAATGGCCAGGCCTCTGTGCCAGGCAGCGCTCAGGGTTGGGGCAGGGAGGGAAATTAGGAATTATAATAAAGTTCTTCAACGAATGTATAAGACATGCTCCAAAGAGAGACGTTAGCAGAGCTATACCTTTGCTGGAAAGTCCTCAATGACTTTAACCAAGTCTTGGCACTGCTGTGCAAAGGGCTTATTTATAGAGTCAGCTTTCAGGCTAGCCTAGAAGACAGAACAAAGCGAAAAAATCACGAGGACATTCACTCTGCAGCTTTTAGTGGCACTCTGGCTTGAGTCAAACAGAAATCCAAGCAATAGGTTATGAGTCAGACCCATAACCACTGGCCTGGTTCCCCAGCCCCTCATGTGTGTCAGTGGCCCAAAGAGTACTACTAGGAGAGGCCGTAGTTCTATGCTCTCTGGACCAGGAACTATCAGCCTTGTTTCCCAGTACCCCCTCAGAGTGCTGCACATGATCAGAACAGGATTGACTTCCACCAATCCATAAGTAGGGGTTGGTCCCAGAGTCAGCCCCACAGCCAGAAGAGGATCTTGATTGTGTAAGGGCACCCCTCACAAACCACAGAGTATAACTGAGTTTGTACGCATCAACTGGAAATTTCCAGCCTGATGGACCACCATGATTACACCATTGTGATCATCAGTAAGAACGCCCAACAACATCACAGCTATGGCAGAAGCTCTCTTAAATGAGCTGTCCTTTATTCAGTAGACACTGAACCACTAAACCAATGATCTTAAAACACAGGGCAGACAAAAATTATAGATGGCTTCAGCCAAGTAGACACTAATCATGAAGGCAATGGAGAGGCCAGAAAAGACTCAGGACAAGGACTAATGAAATCTACCTAGTCGTGGGATGTGAGGAAAGCACCCTGACTACAAGGAGAAAAAGGGCATCTGTGCGAATGGATTAAGATCAGGAGAAATGGCTAGAATTTCAACCTAGAGAGCTTTGCCAAAGGATATCTAAGGCCTTGTCTACCTCCAAACAAGGGTGGATTTCACAGTGATTGAGACAGAGATGGAAACCTGAGCTATCTGGCCACGGGCCAGACCTGTTGACTCTAGTGGGGTGCACTGAGGAAGAATGTCCTTCCACATAAATGTTTACAAAAACACCTCCTAAGAACTAAAATTAGGAACTTTCATCACCAATACTTGCCTCATATCTAACTTCTCACTTCTCAGTATCATTTTTTTTTCCTTTTTGAGTCTTTACTATGTTGCCCAGGCTGGTCTCACACTCTTGGGCTCAAGTAATCCTCCTGCCTCAGTCTCCTCAGTAGCTGGAACTCCAGGCATGAGCCACTGCACCCAGTTCTCAGCATCATGTTTAATACTTAAAGTGCAACCTAGCAGCCCCCCGCACAACAGTGTCTCCATTTTTCACTGATGACAGTTATGACTGATTATTAGAATACTTCATATCTATTTAAGAATTTACAAGTCATGAACATTCTGATATACATCCTTCTCACTTGCTCTTCCTCCTCCTCATACCCTTGGGAAGTAGAGAAAATAGAATTTGAATGAACTTGTGTGAGAAAACCCAGAGCCCAGAAGTTGAGTAACCCCAAGGTCCTGTAGTAATAAGGAGGCACAGTCAAGTTAAGGAGTCTGCCATTGTTTCCATCACATGCCCCTAAAAAACAACCACTACAGAGTTCTTCAAGTCAATGGGAAGAACACTCAAGTCCCACAGCTACAGAACTATGGCCACACTGACACTCATGCAAGCAGTTGATATTTACCAGTAGAAAGCTGGGCTGCTGCAGGTGAGGGAACGCCATAGCAGCCTCCAGTGGAGAGTTGAAAATGGCCTTCTTAGCAAACCACTGTGGAAAAACAAAGACAAAATCTCAACATCTGTAACACAGCAGAATCTTTTTATATTATTTTTTTAGAGACAGGGTCTTGTTCTGTTGCCCAGGCTGGCATGCAGCAGCACGATCATAGCTCACTGCAACCTCAAACTCCTGGGTTCAAGCAATCCTCCCACGTCAGTCTCCTGAGTACAGGCACGTGCCACTATGTCTGGCTAATTTTCTTCTTTTTTGAGACAGGGTCTCGCTATGTTGCCCAGGCTAGTTTGTCAGGCTGTGATGCCCAGGATCCTGGCCTCCACTGATCCTCCTGCCTTGCCCTCCTAAGTGCTGGGGGTTACAGGTGTGAGCCACTGCACCTGGCCCTAACAAAATATTACATAGTTTCACAATGCCCAGGAGAATATCACACATTACATTACCAATTCGCAACACACATTACATTGCCAATTCTCATGTCTTACTTATTGATTAGAGACAGGGTCTTGCTTGCTCACTCAGGCTGCAGTACAGTGGTGCGATCATAGCTCACTGCAACCTCAAACTCCTGAGCTCAAGTGATCCTCCTGCGTCAGCCTCCCAAGTAGCGGGGACTACAGGCAAACATCACCAAGCCCAGCTAATTTTTGTACTTTTTGTAAAGATGGGGTTTCATCATGTTGCTCAGACTGCTCTTGAACTCCCAGACTCAAGCGAACTATCCGCCTCAGCCTCCCAAAGTGCTGGGATTACAGGCGTGAGCCAACACGCCTGGCCAGCAGTTCCCATCTTTTATAGAAATGCTGTTCTCAGCCGGGCATGGTGGCTCCCACCTGTAATCCTAGTACTTTGGGAGGCTGAGGCGGGAGGATCACCTGAGGTCAGGAGTTCAAGACCAGCCTGGCCAACATGGTGAAAACCCGTCTCTACCAAAATACAAAAATTAGCCGGGCATGATGGCGGGTGCCTATAATCCCAGCTACTCAGGAGGCTGAGACCAGAGAATCACTTGAACCCAGGAGAGGTGGTTGCAGTGAGCTGAGTCACACCACTGCACTCCAGCCTGGGAGGCTGAACAAGACTCCATCTCAAAAAAAAAGAAATACTGTTCTCCTGCAGCCCATAGTGGCCAGCTTCAGAGCCAAGTTTGTGGTACTGAATCCTCGGTAATGCTTGTACAGCATTTGTTATATACCAGGACTCGCTCTAAATGCTCTCTATATATCTCCTCATTTAATCCTCAGTGGTAGGCAGAATTCTAAAGATAGCAGCCCAAGATTCCCGACCCCTGTTTGTTCAATCAAATACTCATCTAGGTACTGCTATGATGGCATTTTGCACATCCAATTAGAGTCCTAAGTTAGTGGACCTTAAGTTACAGAGTAGTCCCCAGCTGACAGCCAGCAAGGAAACAAAGACCTTAGTTCTACAACTCCAAGGAACTGGATTCTGCCAGCAACCTAAATAAACCTGGAAGCAGCTTCTTCCCTAGAGTCTCCAGATAAGAGCAAAGCTACCAACACCTTGATTTTAATCTTGTAATGCACAGCTGAGCTTGCCTGGACTTCTGCATACATAACTATGAGATAATAAATGGATGCTGGTTTAAGCTGCTAAGTTTGTCATACAAGAATAGAAAAACCAACCTCACAACAACCCGATGGGTACAGATGTACTATGACTGCAGGTCAGTACAGATGATGAAGGAGAGGCAGAAATGGGATAATTCACTTACCCCCACCCAGCTAGTAAGTGGCAGAACCAAGATTCCAATACAAACACCACCTCACAAAACTGAGACAGGGGCAAATCCCCTCCATATTACCTGTGCACTATGCAATGAACGGAGGGGAAGAGCAAGCTCTGCCAAGGGAGCCTTTGAATAAGCCATGAGAAAACTAGGATCAAAGGCCGGGCACCATGGCTCACACCTGTAATCCCAGCACTTTGGGAGGCCACGGTGGGCAGATCACTTGAGGCCAGGAGTTCGAGACCAGTCTGGCCAACGTGGCAAAACCCCATCTCTACTAAAAATATAAAAATTAGCTGGGTGTGGTGGCGGGCACCTGTAGTCCCAGCAACTCGGGAGGCTGAGGCATGAGAAATGCTTGAGCCCAGGAGGCGGAGGTTGCAGTGAGCCAAGATCACACCATTGCACTCTAGCCGGGGTGATAGAGGGAAACTCTCAAAAAATGGAAAAAAAAAAAAAGAAAAAAAAAGAAAGAAAACTAAGATCAGCTTTCCAGATTCCTACCTCTCAGCTCACCCAGGTCAGAAATGAAAAATGCTCAGACCTAGACTTCACAGACAGGAAGTCTGCCAAGTCCCACTGGTGGGCTAGTTACAGTTTTCATGGCCCAGCTCTGCCCACTGCACAAGTAAAGGCACTGGGGTGACACCTGGCAGTCTGTGGAGGAAGAGAGGCTGGGTGTAAAGAGGCCATGTAGGCAGCTGTAGAGTGAGAGGAGACAGGAATCTCTGCCTCTCGGCAATAGGAACATCTCCCAAGTTTTTTCAATTCTTTTTTTTTTTTGAGACGGAGTCTCGCTCTGTTGCCCAGGCTAGAGTCCTGTGGCGCTATCTTGGCTCACTGCAAGCTCCGCTTGGGTTCACGCCATTCTCCTGCCTCAGCCTCTCGAGTAGCTGGGACCACAGGCACTGGCCACCACACCCGGCTAATTTTTTTGTATTTTTAGTAGAGACGGGGTTTCACTGTATTAGCCAGGATGGTCTCCATCTCCTGACCTCGTGATCCGCCTGCCTCGGCCTCCCAAAGTGATGGGCTTACAGGCATGACCCACCGCGCCCAGCCTCTTTTTTCTTTTTTTGACTGAGTCTCACTCCATCATCTCACTGCAACCTCCACCTCCACAGTTCAAACGGTTCTCGTGCCTCAGCCTCCCGAGTAGCTGGGATTACAGGGGCCTGCCACCACAGGCTGCCTAATTTTTCTATTTTTAGTAGAGGCGGGTTTCCCTATGCTGGCCAGGCTGGTCTCAAATTCCTGGCCTCAAGTGATCCGCTGCCTCAGCCTCCCAAAGTGCCGACTTTTTCAATTCTTTTTTGAGATGGAGTCTCGCTCCGTTGCCAAGCTGGAGTCCAATGGCATGATCTCGGCTCACTGCAACTTCCAACTCCCTGGTTCAAGCAATTCTCCTGCCTCAGCCTCCCGAGTAGCTGGAATTACAGGCACATGCCACCACATCCAGTTAATTTTTGTATTTTTAGTAGAGATGGGGTTTCACTATGTTGGCCAGACTGGTCTCAAACTCCTGACTTCGTGATCAGCCCTCTTCGGCCTCCCAAAGTGCAGAGATTACAGACGTGAGTCACCATGCCCGGCCGCTTTTTCTTTTTTTTCGAGATGGTCTCGCTCTGTCGCCCAGGGTGGAGTGCAGTGGCGCGATCTCGGCTCACTGCAAGCTCCGCCTCCCGGGTTCACGCCATTCTCCTGCCTCAGCCTCCCTAGTAGCTGGGATTACAGGCGCCCGCCACCACGCCCGGCTGTTTTTTCTATTTTTAGTAGACAGGGTTTCACGTGTTAGCCAGGATGGTCTCGATCTGACCTCGTGATCCGCCCGCCTCAGCCTCCCAAAGTGCTGGGATTACAAGCGTGAGCCACTGCGCCCGGCCAGCTTTCTCTTTTTCTTTTTTCAGACGGAGTCTCGCTCTGGGCTCTGTCGCACAGGCTGGAGTGCAGTGGCGCGATCTCAGCTCACTGCAACCTCCGCCTCGCGGGTGCAAGCAATTCTCTTACTCAGCCTCCCAAGTGGCTGGGATTACAGGCGCCCGCTACCACGCCCGGCTAATTTTTGTATTTTTTACTAGAGACGAGGTTTCACCATCTTGGCCAGGCTGGTCTTGAACTCCTGACCTCGTGATCCACCCGCCTGGGCCTCCCAAAGTGCTGGGATTACAGGCGTGAGTCACCGCTCCCGGCCTCAATTCTTAACCTAGCTATCAACTGCAGTGTTAAAGAAAAACGCCTCAGTCCTAAGGCACTTGGTCAAGAAAACGCTGCACTACTACAAAATGATCAAAGCAGCATTAAACTGTGGACTGTTGGGTAAGTGCGGAGCTCTAGAGACGATGAAGAGGAGAGCATCTCTGCTCAGAAGAAGCTTTCATGGGCAGCGACTGAAAGAATGAGGCCCAGAGGAATTTCTAGGAAATTTCCAAGAAAGGAAATTCAAACCCGAGAATTCCCAAGAGGTGTCTCCCACACCCCTGTTATCTGACTCTGCCATGGCCACCCTCCCCCGTCACTGGTCTCTGCGTGCCATGCACCTAGAGTCCACTTCATGGCGACTCTCCAACACCTATTTTCTCCAGGAGCTGCTTCGGACCCCGTTTGTTTTTTGTTCTGTTTTGTTTTGTTTTGTTTTGTTTTTCTGACAGCGACAGCCCTTGGGCAACGCCAGTCATTCCAAGCAAATTCTGTCATGCCAAGACCTCCCTTAGCAGCACGCGCCCACTTGTTCCCAACTCTCCTGCCAATTGGGCTTCGGGAGCCTCCAAAACCAAGGCTCGGAGATGTGGAGCACACAGGGGGAAGGGTCGAGCTGGGACCCACACCCGGCTCTTCCTCCCACACCGCCTGTTGAGCCCAAGGCTCAACTTCAACACAAAGCTCTCCTTCCCTCAATTCCTTAAACGAAGGTTAACCTTCAACGAACACCTACCGGACCGGGACAGAGTGTACGAGCCGCGCGGGAAGGTGGCACAAAGGCATGGCCCAGAGGGGTGGCAGAAGACTCAACCGGGGCCCTCCACTCCCCAGCCTGCCCTGCCTGGGCAGAGCCGCCGGGCCGCCCGAGTCCTGGGGCTCGCGGAGGAACGGAGATGGCCTCCGCAGGGGCTCGGGGAAGCCCCCAGGGCGCCGGACCGTCTCACGCGCGCGTCCCGCGCCACTCACCTGTGGGATCCATAGCGTCGCTCGCCTCAGAGGTGGAAGCCGCCATTCCGCCACGGCGCCGAAAGTCGTCATCAAGCTGCGCGCAGAGCCACGCCCCGCGGCCGGGCGGGAAAAGCGCTTCCACCTCTTTGGGCCGTTACCTCAAAAGGCGCGTGCGCAAAGCGAAGGCCGGCCGGGCGGGGAAGGGAAATGGCGAGGCAGGAGTGCGGGGGGAGGGAGTGGTCCTTAGCTGAATGCGCCTGCGTTGTGGCGGCCTCCGGCGCCCCAAGGTACTTTCTCCCCAGCAAGGAATCCGCGTGCGCGTAAGCAGTATTGTTGATTAGTGCCCCCCCCTTCCCCCCGCCCGCCCCGAAAAGCGACCCCTAGTGGTGCACCGGCGCGGACCAGAAAATTGCACGCTTTCTTGAAAGAGGCATTTACCGAGCGCCCAATGTATGCCTGGCACTGGGCTGGGTGCTGCCACCTAAGCGAGCACGACCAATGCAGTCTATCAGGGAGGCCCAGATCGCCAAGCAGCGGACCCCTGCAGTCCGCCATGCCACTCCCGGCTCCTAGACCGCCGCTCAGCACACCGTGAGCGCCCAATAACTGTTGGGCTCCAATGACGCCGCGGAGGCGGCCCCGTCCCCGCGCTCCCGCCGCTCCCGCCCCTCCCGCCAGGGCAGCCCGGGAGGCCAGACGTTGACGCTGCAGGGAGAGGGTGGTGGGCGCAGCCGCTAGGGGGCGCGGCGGGGCGGGGCGCACCTTTCCGCGGGCCGCGGGGATGGCGGCGCAGGGCGTAGGGCCTGGGCCGGGGTCGGCGGCGCCCCCGGGGCTGGAGGCGGCCCGGCAGAAGCTGGCGCTGCGGCGGAAGAAGGTGCTGAGCACCGAGGAGATGGAGCTGTACGAGCTGGCGCAGGCGGCGGGCGGCGGTATCGACCCCGACGTGTTCAAGTGAGCGGAGCGGGTGGGGGCCGCATGCTAGCCAGACACCCCCCGACCTCTGCTCTCCGGGTACGCCCGGCCCGCTGGTCGGGAGGAGCCCCCGCCCCCGTCCTTGTCGGGTCTTCAGGGAGGTGGCCGCGCCGGGCGGAGAGGGCTCACCGGCCCCGCGTCTGTCCCCGCTAGGATCCTGGTGGACCTGCTGAAGCTGAACGTGGCCCCCCTCGCCGTCTTCCAGATGCTGAAGTCCATGTGTGCCGGGCAGAGGCTAGCGAGCGAGCCCCAGGACCCTGCGGCCGTGTCTCTGCCCACGTCGAGCGTGCCCGAGACCCGAGGTCAGAGCTGGGCCCGCTGTCCCTGCCCCAGTGGCGGGGGTGGCGGGCGGGGAGGGGGCAGGCGCGGCACAGCGGCGGCGTGGCCCTGAGTGGCCAGGCCTGTCTGTCGGTCTAGGCCCAGCACCTGCAGGGCCCATCCGTGGGCTCTGCTCCTGGGCTTCACTGCCAGCCTTAGGAGGCACGTCCAGGTCAGGTAGACGCAGAGTGCGTGCCCCAGGGTGGTCCAGGCTGGGTAGGGCTCCTCCGCTTAGCTCCTCCCCACCTCTTCACTCAGGCCTTCATCCTAAAAGTCGGGAATCAAGACGGTTTGGGGCTGGGCGCCTTGGCTCACGCCTATAATCTTTGGGACCCCAGGGCGGGAGGATCGTTTGAGGCCATGAGTTTGAGACCACTCTGGGTGACAGGGTGAGATCCTGTCTCTAAATGTTTTTCAAAAGACAGTCTCGATCTCTGTCCTGTGGTATACAGCATCCAGGGAAGTGCCCAGGGACCAGGGCAGGCAGAGGTCTTCCTGCCTTTACCCCACCTGGGCCCAGTTCCTGCGCAGGGGCTTGGCCAGTCCTGGTCAGCTTTCCCTCTGATGATTGCAGGAAGAGAGTCAGACGCGGAACTTCCAGGGTGCAGAGGCCTGCGGGGTCTGAAGGGCCTCCTCCCTCTCCAGTGTGGTGACTGGGCTGAGGAGATGCTGGGACTGAGAGTGTCATGGTGGAGCCTCCGTCCCTGCTCATCCTCTCCGCATGTTGCTTCTGCTCCCGATGGCTCTCTCTGAAATGCAGCACAACCTCCTAGGCCAATGGAGGAAGGCCCAGAGCTGGCTCCCTGCCTGGAAGCACGAGGAGACCCGCACAGGCATCCTGAGAAGGCGTGGAGAGCAGGCTGCCTTCATGGGGGGAGTGCCAGGGCCTGGGCACCCACACCCGCTGACCCAAGAGGGCCCGGGCACCTGCGTGCTGGCCTCTTCACTGACCCTCGCTCTGTCTGCTCTCTTTGTGTCTCTCTCTGACCTCCAGAGGCCTCCTTTCTCTCTGCCAGGAACAGTAGCCCCCCTGCAAGGCCCTCCTTTTCCTCCAGCCCGCAGCCTGCGGCCTCTCCGGTTCTGCTCCACAGCCCGGCTGCCACACACTCGCCTCTCTCTCCAGGCCCCCCGGGTTCCCTCCGCCTCTCTTGCTGCCTGTTCTCTCCTTTTGCAGGTTGCGTTTATTGGCTTATCTCTGGGGGTTGGTGCTCTCCCTTGTTTCCATGGAAACTGCCTGGCCCCAGGAGGCCCAAGCAGCTTTGAGCTGCAAGGGCAGGACCATGCAGGCCACCGCTGCCCTGCCGCTTAGCCACAGGGCACGATTTCTGACTCGGTTTATTAGAGACATAGTGTGGCAGTCTCTAGACCCCACAGTCGGGCTGGCATCCGGGGACAGGACCAACACCCCCACACCCCAGAGGCGAACTGTGGTGAGTGTAAAGAGCCCCTCTCCAGGGGAAGACAGCCGGCCAGAGTGCGGTGTGCTGTGCTGGAGAGCACAGCCCCAGGCGTGACAAACACCTCGGCCTCTTAGAAGTTGTCCCTTATCTGGACAGGAAGTCTGGAGGCTGAAACAGAGACTCCCACCTTCCCAGAGTCTCCTGGGCAGTGCCACACAGATGCCATGTGCTGGCCCCGTGGCCACACTCCAGCACTCAGCCCCCTTGCCCACCTCACTCCTGAGTTAGCACACTTTCCAGGTGTCAGCAGGTGTGATCAGGGGCCCACGGCCAGGGTCCTGTGAGAGCCCAGGGGTCTTTGGTTGCACCTCCTGCATGCACCTCCTGACAGCGCCCACCTCACTGCCACCCAGAGCTCAGGCCCAAGGGAGGGTGGAGAGGGGCTGAGGGACAGGCCTGGAGTAGGGGTGTATGCACTGCAGGCTGGGATGAGCAATTGAGGGGCAAGTGTCCAGCAGGAGGGAGAAACTGGGAACAGAGTCCTTGTCACTCCAGGGGATGTTGCTGCTCACTCAGCACTCACTCAGGGCTCTGGGTGCCAGGCCTAGCTCTCAGGGCAGAGGGCATGGCAGGGAAGTGAGATGATCACACTCAGAGCCCAGTGAGAGGCAGTGAGGAAAACCACCAGCGAGACCAGTGTGGTGGCTCACACCTGTAATCGCAGCACTTTGGGAAGTCAAGGCAGGTGGATCCCTTGAGCTCAGGAGTTCAAGATCAGCCTGGGCAACATAGCAAGACCCCATCTCTACAAAAAATACAAAAACTAGCCAGGCAGGGCTGGGCGCGGTGGCTCACGCCTGTAATCCCAGTACTTTGGGAGGCCGAGGCGGGCGGATCTCGAGGTCAGGAGATTGAGACCATCCCGGCTAACACGGTGAAACTCCGTCTCTACTAAAAATACAAAAAAAATTAGCTGGGCGTGGTGGCAGGTGCCTGTAGTCCCAGCTACTCGGGAGGCTGAGGCAGAAGAATGGCGTGAACCTGGGAGGTGGAGCTTACAGTGAACCGAGATCACACCACTGCACTCCAGCCTGGGGGACAGAGCGAGACTCCGTCTCAAAAAAAAAAAAAAAAACTAGCCAGGCGGGCGTGGTGGTGGTGCCCATCTGTAGTCCCAGCTACTTGGGAGGCTGAGGTGGGAGGATCGCCTGAGCCTGAGGGGGATGTTGCAGTGAGCCAAGAGCTTGTGACTGGACTCCAGGCTGGGCAACAGAGCAAGACCCTGTCTCAAAAAACCAAAAAAAGAAAAGAAAAACCGCTAGCAATGCAGATGGGAGGAGGCTTCAGAGCCCAGAGAGCAGCAAGGGTTACACAGGGGGGTAACAGCAGGAGGGTTACAGGGGGGTAACAGCAGGAGGGTTACAGGGGGGTAACAAGGGTTACAGCAGGGGGGTAACAAGGGTTACAGCAGGAGGGGGGTCGGCAGAGCCCCACACGTGTGAGCTGGGGCAGTGGGAGGGCGTGGGTGAGGCAGAGTGCTGTCCAGGTGCTGGTAGGCCGGGGGCGGGAGGAGGCAGGTGGGGGGGCACAGTCAAGATGTATGTGGGGGTTGTGGCACTGGAAATGCAGGCATAGAGGGGCCGGGAGGATTAGGGGGTGCTGTGTGAGCGAATGGGGGCTCCGAGAGAATTTACCCAAGGACAGGAGTGGCCTGGAGTGCTGGGACCCTCAGGGTCATTTGTTCCTTGAGGGCTCTGCCCTGGAAGCATAGCCCAGGTCCTGTAGGCTGGGTGGCAGAAAGCCAGGACATGAGGGCACCGAGGCCCCGTGGAGATAGAGTGGAACCTGAGGAGGAGGTGGAGGGGAATGGGGCAGACGTGGGGCCACACCAGGAGTGTGCTGCTGAGTGAGAGGCAGAGGCCACAGATGGAATGCTGAGAGCTCTCTGAGGCCCAAATGTTACAGCATCTGACCACACAGAGCTCCGGCTGCCCTGGTAATGGCAGAATCTGGGGTGGAGGACATAAGGGGGGTTGTTGGAGTGATCCGGCTGGGGGGCATGGAGGCCATAGGTTTCCCACAGGACTCGGGTGTGGAGTTCTCCAGGCTGTGGGCCAGGCCCTCTCAAGCTTGCCTCTGTGAGCTGCAGCAGGCACCCTGGGTCCTCTGGATGCCTGTCCCCCAGCCATCCAGACAGCCTGTGGGGACAACCACCACCAGATTCACTCATACCCACAGGGAAGGGGAAATAGAAAACCCCAGAAGCACAGAGGGGCAATGCTTGTCTTGGTGAGAGTCTGGAGTCATTGAGGGAAAAATAAATTCAGTCAAGCGTTCTATTTAAGTTTAGGGAAACTATACATTTTAAAAGTTGTCCAGAGCATGTGTGTAAGATGACGTTTGGAGTGTGGAAGCCATCTCACCTGAGCTGTGCTGCCTGATACAGGAACCTCGAGCCACACATGGCTGGCATGGTCATTGCACTGCGTGTGGTATGCACAGCAGATGCCAAAGGACCGGTACAAAAGGGAATGCAAAAAACCCACCACACCTTGGGAGGCCACAGCTACTGGATCTCTTGAGCTCAGCAGTTCAGGACTAGCCAGGGCAACACAGGGAGACCCAATCTCTACAAAACACAAAAATTAGCAGGGCATGGTGGCGCACATCTGTAGTTCCAGCTACTTGGGAGGCTGAGGTTGGAGGATTGCTTGAGCCTGGGAGGTCGAGGTTGCAGTGAGCTGTGACTGCACCACTGCACTCCAGCCTGGGTGAGAGAGTGAGACCCTGTCTCAAAAATAAACAAAAAACCCCAAAGTGAATGAGGCTGGGCATTGGTTCACACCTGTAATCCCAACACTTTGGGAGGCTGAGGCAGGAGCATCACTTGAAGCTCGGAGTTTGAGACCAGCCTGGGCAAAATAGCAAGACCCCACCCATCTCTACAAACAAACAAGAAAAAGAACAAAGGTGAATGCAACATCTTATAAATAACTTATGTACTGATTACGTATTGAAATAATACGTTGGATATTTTAGATTAAAGTATTTGAGCTAATTCTGCATTTTCTTTTACTTTTTATTTATTTATTTATTTTTTAGACAGTCTTGCTCTGTCACCCAGGCTGGAGTGCAGTGGCACACTCATAGCTCACTGCAGCCTCAACCTCGTGGGCTCAGGCAATCCTCCCACCTCCTCTTGAGTAGCTGGGACTACAGGTGCACACTACCACACGTGGCTAATTTTTTAATTTTTTGTAGAGATGGAGGTCTCACTGTGTTGTCCCAGCTGGTCTCTAGCTTCTGGCCTCAAAGGATCCTCCCGCCTTGGCCTCCCAAAGTACTGGAATTACAGGCATGAGCCACTGACCCCTGCTGAGCCAGGCTGTTTTCAACATTCAATGGTCATTGACTATCTTTGGCGCTTAGGAGGGCTCTCCAGGGACCAGGCGTAGGGGCATCAGTCACCCCGCCCTCACACCCCAACCTGCAGCCACACTTGGTTCAATCCCACTGTCTAGCCCGTCTGACTCAGTAGCCCCTCCCGAGGGAGCAGGGCTAAGCAAAGCTGGTTTCCCCACTGCAAGGCACTGCAGGCCATTCTATTCTGGGCCTTCTCATCCTTCATAAAGTGAGGAGGCCTGAACAGGGCTCCCCACTAACCCTGAGAGCACACAATTCCTGAAGATTTCCAGGATTTTCTTAGTATCAGTTATGGCTTAAAGTTATGTTGGTTTCACATTTCCAGGGTTTGTCAACCCTGTCAGATTTAAAGATAAGCATTATTAGCCAGGTGTGGCCCCATGCTTGTAGTCCCAGCTACATCGAGGCTGAGGCAGGAAGATCCCTCGAGGCCATGGGCTCCGGGCAGCAATGAACTGTAATTGCATCACTGTGCTCTAGCCCAAGTGACAGAGCAAGACTCAGTCTCTAAACCCCCCTCCCCCACCACTCAAAAAAAAAAAAAGCATTATTTGCTCTTTTCTGCTTCCCTCTCATCCTTGTTTCCAGAAGGGACTGGGTCATTACTGAGGGGAGGAGAGGAAGCTGAGATGGCAGCAAGCTGAAGGGAAGCCGGCTCTGAGTCAGGCCCAAGTCTGCGGCCTGCCATGCTGCATGCTGTGGGGAGCTGAGAGCGCATGGGCACCTAAGCACCCAGATTAGGCTGCGGCTACAGAAGATCTGACTCTGTCTGGCCTGGCCTGCAGAGGGACTGTGGCCTCAGAGGAGGATGCTGGCCCAGTGTGGGAGCTGCTGCAGGGTGGTGGGGCCCGTCTGCTCATGGAAGACAGAATCCTTGCTCCTTGACCAGTCAGTGCGGACTAGAATTATGGCAGTTTGTACCACAAGAGATGCGTGGTGGCTATTGTCTGCTTTGTGCCTTTTTCACGAGTCACTGCTGGGCTGAGGTGGCCAGTCATCACCCACCACGTGTTCCTGACTGTGCTCCTCCTTGGCTCAGGGCAACCCTGACTCCATCTTTGTTGAGTCAAGTGTGACAAGCTGACAGAGTTCCAAGCATGACACCGCTGTAACCCTCACCACCACCAGGCAAGAACGAGCAAAGATCTCATTCTCTGAGGAAGAACTCCCCGGAAACTCAAAAGGAGGGCCGTCCTATCCCTGCAGGGTATGGGGAGAATTTTGTGGTATTAGCATAGAAAGGGAGCTGGAGGTACCTCTGGAAGAGCGGGGGTCCACGGCATCTCAGACACAGGAGTCTCTGCTTGTTCAGGGTGACAGATGGTGAAACAGAAATGACCTAATGGATCTCTAGACACCCGGTTGCATCTTTTCTCCAGGAATCCAGTTTCCCATTGCAGGGTATTTGACTACACTTGATAAGAGGCCAGGGAAGGACCAGGATTGAGGCTGGGTGTTCTGTTGGCTGAACCCTTGTCTGGAGTCACCCTAAAAGTGATGGCAGGGGAGTTCCCGCAAGGGACTGCCCCAAACCTTTCCAGGATGAGAGCCAGTTGGGATTCCAAAGGAAGAAACACTTAATGCCAGGGTGGTCATTCCAAAGCATTTGTTAGGGAGCTTACATACAGAGGGGGCTGCAGTGTACCCTCACGAGGGACAGCCAGGAAAGAGGTTGTGCCTAGGCACACCGCACTGAGGGGGTGGGGTGTGGAGTTTCTATGAGGGTGCAAGGAATTTGGCTGGGGTGGGACCAGTTTCCACGTGCTTAGCAACATGTCAGATCTTTCAGTGTTCCAGGCAACAACCTAAACATGTATCAGTGTCTGGGAACATGCAAGCCCCAGCCAGGGTTTGAGCCTGCAGGGGGAACATGTAGCTGATTAGGTCAGAGTGGTCAAGGCACTTCCTCAGTCAGGACAAAGGAAACGCTGGGGGGATGAAATGGGGGACCCAACACTGAGTCAGGCAGGGGACACATGCCCTGTTTAGAGCCCACGGGCCAGACCCCACCAGGCCAGAGCAGGGGAGAGCCCTGGCCAAGGCACTCCGCATGGGGGGCTGTGACCCCACGGGCAAGCCTGCTACCCGGGCATGTTTGTACCTTGGAGGGTCCTCTCAGTCTTGCCGATGCTGTCAACACCCTGAGTCCAGGGAAATCCATCCCATTAAAATAAAGGTCTGGCCCAAGTGTGGTTGCAGATTTTTCTTGGCTATCTTAAAGAGTAAAGTAAGCAAATTGCAAATCAAAGAAACTCTGAACCAGTGGTCTTCATCCAAGAGAGCCTCTGGTGGTGAGAAGGAAAGTCTCAAGCATTCAGACTGTGGCAGGAACCCTGTCATGGAATCTGGCAGCTAAACCCGAAAGCAAGAGGCTTGACCACTGCAGAACACTCAGGTAGGTAGGAAACAATGAAAGAGCTTCCAAAATCAAAATCAGAAACCCAATTCCAGGACTTGGTGACTGCAGTACTTCCTGCCTGTCACCATCTGGGGCAGCTCAGATGTGCAGTCCGGCGTGAACACACCTTGAGGATGAGGCAGCGCGTCCCTGCTGCTGCCGCCGCTGATGGCACCATCAGGGCAGACTAGGTTTGCTGACCAGGCTAGGTGTGGACCAGCACACCTACCTTTCCCTAAATGGGCCCGTGGCATGTGTCCTTTCAAAATGTTCCCTTGGCAGTGTGCTCCTTGCGTGGCTTCGCTCCTAGGACACATCCTAAAGGGTCCCCTGCACACTGCCAAGGGCTTCTGGGGCGTGACCTGTCTTTAGTGGTTCTCAGTCTCAGGACTTGGGGCTGATGCAGGGCCTCTAGCTGAAGGGACTTTAATGGAAATGTGTAGACACAAATGTTGCCCAAGGGCCACGAGTACAGCAGGTGCTGCAGTTACGGGGCACGCCCATTCCTAATCATTGTGCTCTGTGTCTCCTTAGGGAGAAACAAAGGCAGCGCTGCCCTCGGGGGAGCATTGGCCCTGGCGGAACGCAGCAGCCGCGAAGGATCCAGCCAGAGGATGCCACGGCAGCCCAGCGCTACCAGGCTGCCCAAGGGGGGCGGGCCTGGGAAGAGCCCTACACGGGGCAGCACCTAGGATGGGGCAGAGACTTGTTGCATCTTTGTCCCCAGCAAAGGCTACGTGTTACCTCCTTCAATTGATAATAAACCTTTCTGAGATGCAGAGGGTCCAGGTCAGACGTTGTCTACCGTTTTTTTTTTTTATATATATATATTAAGGCACACTTAGAATGAAGTTTCTGTGCCGGTCCTGGTTGTGCCACAGTGAACTAAGCAGGTCCCTTCACCATGGGTCAACTTCCTGAACCTGATTTGGGTTCTGAGAAAAGGCGTCTGGATTGCCAGGTCTTTTATAAATAGACGTCAACAAGCTTCACTTGAAGTGAAATGTGGGAGGTTTTTTTGGTTTTTTTGAAATGGAGTCTTGCTCTGTCACCCAAGCTGGAGTGCAGTGGTGCGATCTCGGCTCACTACAAGCTCTGCCTCCTGGGTTCACGCCATTCTCCTGCCTCAGCCTCCCAAGTAGCTGGGCCTACAGGTGCCCATCACCACGCCCGGCTAATTTTGTTGTATTTTTAGTAGAGACGGGGTTTCACCGTGTTAGCTAGGATGGTCTCGATCTCCCACCTCATGGGAGGTTTTCTACCAAGACAGTTGACAGTGCTGAGGGACAGGGTGGCTGTGTGTGTGCACAGAGGGCGAACGCTGCCTTCCAGGTTATCGTGGAGCACTGGGGTCAGCATGGGTGTGTTGTGACCTTCTGTGGGTCACGAATGCTGTGCGGAACTCGGTTAATATTCTTTCCCCCTCTAAAATGTCCTGACCTTACACATTTGACCCACAGCTTTAGAGACTTCATGGACAAGCCCCATCCACAGACCTCCAACACTTCTAGTCTCCCTTTTAGCCAGCATGACCCATCAATAAAGAAGCCCGAAAAATCACAAATTCAGTTGAAAACCCTGACTCAGCTTTCCTAGAATTTAGGAAATCTATACATTGAACGCCTGGCTTTGAAGAAACACTATTTTCCCCTGGTCAGGTTACTTCCGTGGCAGCTGCTTATGTACAGTCCTGCTGCACCCAACCCCACGCCAGCAGGGCAGGCTGGCACCCCACCACTGTCCATGCAGGCTCTGGGGTCCCACCGGCTCCTGTAGGCAGAGCTAAGCTGCACGACACACAGAGGTCTTGGTTTTATACAGAATCTTTAATTGCAAACAACTTGAAAGCAGCCATCCTAGGGGTGGCAGGGGAGAACCCACCACACCCTCCCCTCAGTATTCTTCGCCTTCTTCAGCCTCAGCTTCCACGGAATCCACGCCCACCTCTTCATAATCCTTCTCTAGAGCTGCCAGGTCCTCGCGGGCCTCAGAGAACTCTCCCTCTTCCATGCCTTCGCCCACGTACCAGTGCATAAAGGCCCGCTTGGCATACATGAGATCGAACTTATGGACCAGGCGGGCCCAGGCCTCCGCAATGGCCGTGGTGTTGCTCAGCATGCATACGGCCCGCTGCACCTTGGCCAGGTCTCCCCCGGGGACCACTGTGGGGGGCTGGTAGTTAATGCCCACCTGCCAGAGAAGGGAAAGAAAGCAGTCCGTGAAGCTTATATCAAACCTAGAAATGGTAGCTACTTTTCCTCAAACAGAAGACACCCTGTAGGTGACACGGAGAATGCTCAGTTCACCTCACAAACGTCACTAAGCCCTTCTCTGCACCAGGCAGGGTGATAGTTCCAGACGAGGAATAGAGAAAGGAACCTTGGAGGTAGCCACCCTGGTGGGATCCCAAGCTACCTAAAGGGCTGTGTCCTAGTACCTGTGACATGTGATAGGTGCCCAGGTGAAGACAGTCTTCCCTCTGAAAATGTATGCTGCTTGTCTTCTTTGTAGATTACAATTAAATTCTGTAGCTAAACTTTTTCCCCCCAGATAGATTCAGAGTACACAACTCTTGCCCATGCTATCACAAGGAACATCATACCCACTTCTGACCCACAAAACAAGCCACTGTGGATATGCAAAGGTAGCAGATCATGGGTCAAGAGTCATATGAATGCTGCTACCACAGCAGCAGGAAGTGGTCGAAGTGGTCCATGTGCCTGCCTAAGTAGGGGGTGACATTCCAAGGTGGTAACCAAAGGGGAAGCATTCCAAGTTTCAGAACTCGGGAATAACATGACCTGAGGTCCTGGCAGCAGTGCACAGGGTCAACTAGAGCAGGGATCAGCAAACTTGTTCTATAAATGACAACATCAGGCCAGGTGTGGTGGCTCAAGCCTGTGACCCCAGCACTTTGGGAGACAGGCGGGCAGATCACGTGAGGCCAGGGGTTTGAGACCAGCCTGGCCAACATGGCAAAATCCCATCTCTACTAAAAATACAAAAATTAGCCAGGCGTGGTGGCAGGTGCCTGTAATCCCAGCTACTTGGGAGGCTGAGGCAGAGAAGTGCTTGAACCCGGGAGGTGGAGGTTGCAGTGAGTCAAGATCGTGCCACTGCATTCCAACCTGGACGACAGAGCAAGATTGTCTCAAAAAAAAAAAAAAAAAATTACCCGGGCATGGTGGTACATGTCTGTGTTCCCAGCTACTTGGGAGGCTGAGGTGAGAGAATCGCTAGAGTCTGGGAGGCAGAGGTTGCAGTGAGCCAAGATCACACTACTACAGCCTGAGAGACAAAGCGAGACCCTGTCTCAAAAAATAAATAAATAAATAAAGCTCATCACAGATATATAGTGTGATGACTCAGAAAGAGAGTTCAAAAGACATCACTGAGCTGGGCGCAGTGGCTCACAACTGTAATCCCAGCACTTTGGGAGGCTGAGGCAGGCAGATCACCTGAGGTCAGGAGTTCAAGACCAACCTGGCCAACATGGCGAAACCCCGTCTACTAAAAATACAAAAATTAGCCGGGCATGGTGGCAGGTACCTGTAATCCCAGCTACTTGGGAGGGTGAGGCCAGAGAATTGCTTGAACCCGGGAGGCAGAGGTTGCAGTTAGCTGAGATCGCACCACTGCACTCCAGCCTGGTCAACAGAGCAAGACTGTCTCAAAAAAAAAAAAAAAAATCACTGAATCAATTATCAACTCTGGTTCACTAACTTATGCCCACATGCCTAGCCCATGGAACAGGGATAATCTCCCCAAAGGACGTGGGCCTTCAGGGCCAGTGTTATTTTGTGCATCTGCTGCTTGCTGAAAGGCCTCCACATCACCCAGTCATACCTTAAACCCAGTCGGGCACCAATCCACAAACTGGATAGTGCGCTTGGTCTTGATGGTGGCGATGGCCGCGTTGATGTCTTTGGGGACCACGTCCCCCCTGTACAACATGCAGCAGGCCATGTACTTGCCATGGCGAGGGTCACACTTGACCATCTGATTGGCTGGCTCGAAGCAGGCATTGGTGATCTCAGCCACAGACAGCTGCTCATGGTAGGCCTTCTCGGCTGCGATGACTGGGGCGTAGGTGGCCAGGGGGAAGTGGATGCGGGGGTACGGCACGAGGTTGGTCTGGAATTCCATCAAGTCCACATTCAGGGCCCCATCGAATTGCAGGGAGGCCATGATGGAGGACACGATCTGCCCAATCAGGCGATTGAGGTTGGTGTATGTGGGACGTTCAATGTCCAGGTTGCGCCAACATATGTCATAGATGGCTTCATTGTCGACCATGAAGGCACAGTCAGAATGTTCCAGGGTCGTGTGGGTGGTCAGGATGGAGTTGTAGGGCTCCACCACGGCTGTGGAGACCTGGGGGTCTGGGTAAATGGCAAACTCCAGCTTGGACTTCTTGCCGTAATCCACTGAGAGCCGCTCCATGAGCAGAGATGCGAACCCAGAGCCAGTGCCGCCCCCAAAGCTGTGGAAGATGAGGAAGCCCTGCAGTCCTGAGCACAGATCGGCCTGAGAGAAACCAGACAACGTGAGCCAATGCCCGTGGAAGCCACACCACCAACCTCCAACAAGCCAGGGCCGCTTCTCTTTGCCTCTAAAGAGTTGATATGGATTCAAATCATCCATAATAAACATGCAATACACTTTGAAGCAAAGAAAAGCAAAGGTCTACGGACAAATCACCATTGCAGACTCAGTAGGACTCAAGATGCTGGTCTAAGTTTTTGCTTGTTTGTTTGAGACGGAATCTTGCTCTGTTGCCCAGGTTAGAGTGCAGTGGTGCAATCTCAGCTCACTGCAACCTCCACCTTCCGAGTTCAAGCAATTCTCCTGCCTCAGCCTCTCAAGTAGCTGGCAGTATAGGTGTGTGCCACCACACCCAGCTAATTTTTGTATTTTTAGTAGACATAGTTTCACCATGTAGGCCAGGCTGGTCTCAAACTCCTGACCTCAGGTAATCCACCCACTTTAGCCTCTCAAAGTGCTGGGATTACACGTGTGAGCCACTGCGCCCGGCCAAGATGCTGGTCTAAGTGTTGATAAAATGACTTCCCTTTCACATTCCAAGAACTACCCCTCCCATGCAAGACAATGGCCACATGAAACCTTCTCTTCTTACCAGTTTGCGGATCCGGTCCAGGACTAGGTCAACAATCTCCTTGCCGATGGTGTAATGGCCCCTGGCATAATTATTGGCTGCATCTTCCTTCCCGGTGATCAGCTGCTCTGGGTGGAAGAGCTGCCTGTAGGTCCCTGTGCGCACTTCATCTGCAAAAGAGACAGTGTGTGCTGTGAATTTTTAAGGCCTGTACTCACCAAGATGGACACATTCCAGGAGTGTTCACTTCTACAGAGCACATGCTGTTCAAAGTACATGACCTACATGTCATAGGTCAACAGTGGCAGTGTCTGGTAGAAAATGTCTCTGTGTGATAACCAAACTGCATTATCAATTTATGACTCTACGACGTTAAACTCAGCTTGTGGTATAAATGTCAGCACGACCAGTTCCCAGTGAAAGGAAATAAGCTCTTGCATTCCTACTCAGGTACATAATTCTTTCCTACGTGTAGCTACATCAAAGGCTGTAAGTTAAAAACTCTTACAACCTGGGCAGTCACCAGGTCAGTGTGACTTCTGCAGGGCAGTCCCATCAGGGCACCCTGGATGATCTGGGTCCCACAGGCTTTCAGGTGACGCTGTCATCTCCTGGGGGGCCACTGAAAGGTGCTGCCTCTTTGTAGCTCTCCTTGGAAACTACCTCAGGCTGCGAATCTGAAGGAGGCAAATGACTGTTCTGTACTTACCTTCTATGCCTAAGATGCAGGTCAAGACTCTCGTGCACCAGCATAAGAGAATGCACAGCATTCGGGAGGGAACCAATGCCACTGCACCCTGCAGGCAGGGCCACCTGAGCAGGGCTGAGGCAGCCATGAGGGAATCTCTTCACAGCCCATCTTACTGCTGGCAAAGCAGCTTTTCCCTGTAGGTCAGGTTTTCCTAAATTAGGAGCCGAGTCTCACAGACACTTTCATCACAAACCTTTCAGTTTCTCTCCTAACAATGCCATGGGCATATGCCTGTCTATCCCATCCTTTCAGCAGGAGGATTCAAAGGAGCCCACACGGGGCTTTACCAATGCTCTCCCACCCTCTCAGGAAAGCTGCCATCCAGTGCCCAGGCACCTACCGACCACAGTGGGCTCCAGGTCCACAAACACTGCTCTGGGCACGTGCTTGCCAGCTCCAGTCTCACTGAAGAACGTGTTGAAGGAGTCGTCCCCGCCACTAATGGTTTTATCACTTGGCATTTGACCATCAGGCTGAATTCCATGTTCAAGGCAGTACAGTTCCCAGCAGGCATTGCCGATCTGGACACCCGCCTGCCCCACGTGGATAGAGATACACTCGCGCTGTGAACCGGAACATAAATGTGAACCCATTCATTTCAAGGCAACTTGAAACTATATGGCATGCAAAATATTCTAATTTAATATTTATATAGTGCTTCAGTATCTGGCGCTTTCACAATCGATATTTCCTAGGAGGGTTAGTGACTGATCCCTTTATCGCTGTGAAAACTAATTGCTGTAAACCATACTAGCTAGTAAGTTCTAGAAGTAGCCCTAGAACCTGTTTGCCCCTACACAAAACTTAGGTTATTTTAAAACTTGGAAGCCATGTAATGTCAATAATCAACCCCACATTATAGCCCGTCACAGTAATTCTCTGAAGAATATGTAGCAGTTTTTGATTATGTCCTGATCAAAGGATAAGGTAGTCGGGTTGGGTAAGGAAATACAGAGTAGGTCCCAGGTCACCATGGTCCAAGCCCAGGTGCTCAGTGTGTGTCCTCTCTCTGTCCCCCAGTTCTACCTCGTCCATCATTCACCACCTGCTCTGTGCTCTCGAAGGCTGACCCTTGAGAACAGCATCAGAAGCCTTCCTCGCCCTCTGGCTTCTTGCTGGTTTGGTCAATGGCAGGCAGCAGTGGGATACTGGGGGGTTGGAGGAAAGCAGTGCCAGGGTGCTCCCTCCTTGGTCCCTTCCTGCTCAACTGCTGTGGGTGACCTGAATCCCTCTCAAGGCCACACTTTTGGCAGGCTGCCCTCTTCATAAAACTACCCTCCCAATTTCTTGTAACCACTCCCTCTCTCTACCCCTTGAAGCCTGTAATGGCTCCCAGACGTCATCAGTGCTGGGACACTGCACTGTCCTTTGGTGGTTTCTTTAAACCCTGCCAAGCTGGGTGTGGTGGCTCATTCCTATAATCCCAGCACTTTAGAAGGCTGAGGTGAGAGGATCACTTGGGACCAGTTTGAGACCAGCCTGGGTAACATAGTGAGTCCCTGTCCCTATGAAAAATTTACAAATTAGCCAGGTGTGGTGGCACACACCTGTAGTACCAGCTACTCGGAAGGCTGAGGTGGGAGGGCTGCTGGAAGCCAGGGGTTCAAGGCTGCAGGGAGCCGTGATCCTGCAACTGTGCTCCAGCCTGGGCAACACAGCATTTGTTGAGTGATGTCTCAAACAAAAAAAAGAAAGAAAAAGAAAGGAAAAAAAGGATAACTGACAAACCACAGCTATTCAGACTTGGGACTTGGGAATCTGCTATGTTAATAGGCTGCTTTTTTTGTTTGGTTTTTTGAGGCAGGGTCTCTGTGGCCCAGGCTGGAGTGCACTGGCGCCATCAGGACTCACTGCAGCCTCAAAGTTCCAGGCTCGGTTGATCCTCCCACCTCAGCCTCCCAAGTAGCTGGAACCACAGACTCGCATCACCATGCCCGGGTAATTTTTGTATTTTTTTGTAGAGACTGGGTTTCGCCATGTTGGTCAGGCTGATCTTGAACTCCAGACATCAGGGGATCCGCCCACCTCCACCTCCCCAAGGGCTGGGATTCCTGGCGTGAGCCGCCGCGCCTGGCCTAACGGTTGCCTTTAGGTGAACGAGGCAATGTTGCAGCAGCGTCTGAGCCTTAATTCCTCATCTGACCAATGTCCACAGCCCCAACCCCCGTCAGCGAAGCCTCCTGGGGCTCCTCAGTTGTTTCCAGTAGCACAAAGACGTGTGAAGCGGGAGCAGCGCCCTCCCGTCTTCAGGAGGCGACGCCACTATTTGCTCTCTGGGGGACGGGACACCGTCAATGGTCCCGTTCACTAAAGGCCGGCAGCTTCATCTAAAACAAAAGCCGCCGTCCCTGCTCTGGGACCCAAAGATCCAGGAAACGATCCCGTGTCCTCCTGTCCCGCACTAGACCCTGCGTCCTTCTCTGGCCTCCTCTCAGCGCCCAGGCCCGCAACAACGTCCCTCTGTCCACCCGAGGCCAACTTCGTCTGCCTGGGCATCAGCGGGGCGGGAGTGACCCGGGTCTTACCATGGCGAACTCCGCTGCTACAGCCCAACGCTACTTCCAGACCTTAACCGGCTGCCACAGCTGCTGAGCGCCCAACTGCAACGCCCTGCCCGCGTGCGCCGCACAGGATTGGCCCGCCGGTGCCAGGCCGCCATTGGCTCGGAGTTCCTGGGAGGCAGGCCGAGGGCCGGATCCCAGTTCTGATTGGCCGTTGCTCAACACGTGTAGTGGGGATGCTCTCTGATTGGATGCAGGATTGGCGGGAAGGCAGCGGGGTCATCAAAGGCTGCACGGTTGCTGAGGCATTTCCGGGGTGTCTTCCGACCAGGATTGGAACAGCTACTGCGCTGCCTCTGTGGGTCGCGGAACATTGCCTTGCTCCCAGTGTGCCACTGCCCCTCCCTGATTGCCCCAGGCCTGCTCCTCTCCCTGCCTAATTCAGATCTTTGCAAACAAGGCCACCTCTGAGAGGCCTTGCCGCCATCTACCCAAGTCACAGCAGCACCGCAATTATCCCCCTCTTCACTGTTCCCACCCAGCACCCGGGAAGTGGCAGGATTCAATCACTTTTCTGACCCAAAGGGAGAAAACGAGCCGGGCACGATGGCTAACGCCTGCAATCCCGGCACTTCGGGAGGCCGAGGCGGGTGGATCAACTGAGGTCAAGAGTTCCCGAGACCAGCCTGGCCAATATGGTGAAAACCCATCTCTACTAAAAACACAAAAATTACCCTGGCTGGTGGTAGGCACCTGTAATCCCAGCTACACGGGAGGCTGAGGTAGGAGAATCGCTTGAAACTGGGAGGCAGTTGTTGCAGTGAGCCGAGATTGGGCCACAGCACACTCCAGCCTGGGCAACAGAGCCAGACTCTGTCTCAAAAAAAAAAGGAAGAAAGGAGGCAAAATTAACATAAGTGGAGAGGTTGGGCCAGGCACACCAGCTCATGCCTGTAATTCCAGTGCTTTGGGAGGCCATGGCAGGAGGATTGCTTCAGGTCAGGAGTTCGAGACCAGCCTGGGCAACGTGGTGAGTCCCACCTTGCCCGTTTCTACAAAAAATAAAATTAGCAAGGCATGGTGGCATGCGCCTGTAATCCCAGCTACTCAGGAGGCTGAGGCAGGAGAATCCCTTGAACCCGGGAGGCAGAGGTTACAGTGAGCTGAGATCACGCCACTGCACTCAAGCCTGGGTGACAGAGCAAAACTCCATCTTGAAAAAAAAAAAGGTTTATTTGGGCCAAGTTTGAGAAGTGCAACCCTGGAGATGCAAGTTGTCTTAAAATATTAGCAGCAGTTATAAGTGGGTTTTTAAAGGAAAAGAAGAGGCAGTTCCTAAGTTGTTTACCAAGAATTTTGAAATTAGAGAGGAAGTCTTGCTGTGTTGTCCAGGCTAGTCTTGAACTCCTGACCTGAAGGGATCCTCCCACCTCGGCTGACCTAGCCTGAGGAATTTATATTAAAATAACATAAGCTATTTATTGGGCCAGGCGTGGTGGCTCACACCTGTAATCCCAACACTTTGGGAGGCCAAGGTAGGAGGATCACTTGCGGTCAGGAGTTCGAGACCAGCCTGGCCAACATGATGAAACTCTTCCTCTACTAAAAATACAAAAATTAGCCAGGTATGGTGGTGAGCACCTATAGTCCCAGCTACTTGGGAGGCTGAGGTAGGATAATCACTTGAACCTGGGAGGCGGAGTTTGCAGTGAGCCAAGATCATGCCATTGCACTCCAGCCTGGGCAACAGAGTAAAACTCCATTTCAAAAAAAAAAAAAAGAAGGCAGGGCGCGGTGGCTGACGCCTGTAATCGCAGCACTTTGCGAGGCCAAGTCAGGCGGATCACGAGGTCAGGAGATCGAGACCATCCTGGCTAACACAGTGAAACCCCGTCTCTACTAAAAATACAAAAAATTAGCCGGGCATGGCAGCAGGTGCCTGTAGTCCCAGCTACTCTGGATGCTGAGGCAGGAGGATGGCATGAACCCGGGAGGTGGAGCTTGCAGTGAGCCGAGATAACACCACTGCACTCCAGCCTGGGCAACACAGTGAGACTCTGTCTCAAAAAAAAAAAAAAAAGCTATTTATTGTCTCTACATTGTCTACATTGTCTTTGGTATCACAAATTCCAGGAACAGGAAGATAATGGGTTGAGCTAGTCAGGAACAAAATGCCTTTAAACAGTCACCCCAGGGCATGAGTACAAGGCGTGTGACTGAAGTCCATATTCCTGTCTCTCTGGGCCTGATAAATTCTGCACAGCCTCACATAACTCAAAGTGCTGTGAACACTTTTCCTTATTTCTTTAGTGAGAGGGAGTGGGTTTATGGACAACAGGAAAGGGGAAGGCACACCCCTGTCCCGGGAAGAGCAGAGTCAGGACCCAATACCCATTTTGGAGGAGTTTGGAACAGTCACCTGATTCTTCCTTTTTATTTATTTATTTTTTTTTGACACTGGTTCTCACTATGTTGACCAGGCTGGACTCAAATTCCTGGCCTCAAGTGATCCCCAAGCCTCAGCCTTCCTTGTAGGCTGGGACTACAGGTGTGTGATTCTTCCCAGTTTGAGTCTTCCATCCCTAAAGATCATCTTAGTGTGTATTCAGTTCTGGGGAAAGCCCTGGAGGAGACGTGCTGGCTTACCCCCAGCTCATCACCAGGATGCAGCATCCCACCATGGCATCTCCCTGGAGGGTGGCCAAGCAGGCCCTTAACTTTCCCTCCTGAGAGGAGAGCAGAAAAGAGAGAGGGAGCTCCCCCAGTGGGATGGGACTCGTGAGGTCCAGGAGTTGAGACTTTTCTGTGGTCTTTGGGGACCTCTGAACAGTGCAATCAGGTCTTCCCTTAGAAAGATGCTTTGGCAAAAGGAGGAGGGGCAGGGACGGAGTTCTGCGGACAGCCGGGAAAATCAGAGGAGGCCACTGGCCCCTTCTACCCAGGAGGGTGAATCCTCTGTATTAGCCCCAGGCACCCTAAAAAATACCACTGACTGAGTGGCTTAAACAGCAGGGTTTTATTTTCTCACAGTTCTGGAGGCTAAAAGCCCCAGAGGCCTCTCTTCCTGGTTTGCACACAGCCACCTCTCACCATGTCCTCCCACGGGGAGGGAGCACCCAAGCTCTCTGGTCTCTTATAAGGACACGAATCCTGTTGGATCAGGGCCCACCCTTATGACCTCACTTAACCTTCACCATCTCCTTATAGGCCCTGTCCCCAACTACAGTCACATTGGGGATTAGAGCTTCAGCGTCTAATATTGGCGGGGGGGGGGACACCATTCAGTCCATAGCCCCCCCTTCCTCAGGGCTCCAACCACATCATGCACAGAACTCAGCTGTAGCCCACATCACACGGTGCTCTTCAGTCCAGCCACGCGTCCTTCAGCGGCTGGGATACGTTCTCGACAATGCATCATCAGGTAATTTCGTTGACGTGAGAACATCACAGAGTGTTCTTAGACCAACCAAGGTGGTGCAGCCTACTGCACACCTAGGCCACATGGTATAGCATATTGCCCCTTGGCTACAGACCTGTACAGCAAGGATTTATGTATCTAAACACAGAAAAATGTATCTAAACAGGAAAAATATGGTATTATAACTTTATGGGACCACTCTTATATATATGCTGTCTGTTGTTGACCGAAACATCATTATATGCTACGTGACTGCAATATTTATTTTTCTGATTATAAAAGTAACACATATTCCCAGTAGACAGTGTAGAAAATTAGCAACAAACTATTCTACTGTAAATGACAAAAGAAAAATTGAGCCTTGGACATGCCCATTTTTACTGTAAGTTATGATTCCATAATTGACTTGCAGTAAACAGTGTTTCTGGCCCCTAAGTATTGCTGCCTTGTGTATTTTATTTAGTATACAGCACTAAAAAGAGTCCTGTGAATTATTAAATCATTTCAATAAGTCAGCTAACAACATTTACATATAGTTGCTACACAGAAAGGAACACAAATTATTTCCTCTTTTGCTCATATTCAAACAGGCTTGAGTGACAACTTGAGGACAAGGCGGCGCCTCGACAAGATTTCACACAGCAGCTACGGGGGCCAGAGAAGCAGCACCACATGGTGTGGCAGGAGAAGGAGGACATGCACAAGGTAGGCAGTTCGGTTCTGGGTGAGAAAGGCTTAAGAGGCTTTGCAGAGTTTTGTAAGGTTCATTTCATACAGATGTTTACAGACCTCCTTGGGACTCCCACTCATGGACTGTCCCTGCTGCACGCAGGACACCAGGGCCAAGCCTGGTTCCAGGGCCCCTGCTGTGCCCAGTTGCTACACAGCCCATGTCAGCTAGCTGGGCTTGGCTCCTTGCCATGGGTGCCTTTCAGCGTGCTGCCTGCAGCAGGCACCCACTTCACAGTCATCATCTGCCATCTCCAGTTCAACCCCGCAGAGTAAGCAGCAACTCCCCCAGCCCCACCCATTCTGAATGAGGAACGATGTCCAGAGGGCACTGTGTTATCTGCAGTGACACGCTGCGCCTGACACCAGTGACCGCGTCCTTCTCTCTACACCATGCCCCCTGCTCTTAGAAGGGGCATCTTAGTAAGGACAGGGAATTGCAAAAGAGGACATATGTTAAAATGTGGCTGATTCCCCCGTAACTCCTTTATAAATTTGGTTTTTAGTAAGATATGTGAACTTTATATTCAAATGCCATTAAGTATAGTAATAACACAATTAGGTTCTTTTTTCTTTTCTTTTTTTTTTTTTTGAGACAGAGTCTCTCTCTGTCACCAGGCTGCAGTCATGCGATCTCAGCTCACTGCATAGGCTCTGTTTTCTAAAATACATTCATTTATACACTGAAGTCCTTGGACCTGTAGTTTGTGATCTGTCCTCTAAAATGGGGCAGATTTTAAAACCAAATTGCTTCTTAAGATCATCTGTGGTATCATCCCCCTGCATGACTTGTCTGGGAGTGCAGTGTGGGCTGGGCGGCGTCTCATTGCTTGACACAGTCACAGTGACTCTGAGCTGGACCCAGAGAGGCCTGGGGAGGCCTTTCCTCCCCATGTGGGAGCCGCCCTGCCAGCTTGCTCCAGGTCTCGTCACTTCCAGTCTTAGTCCAGCAAGTGTGACAGTGACTAAACAGCCAGACTGTTGGCCAGATCAGCTGCAGGGAGGTCAGGGTCATCAGTGCAGCAAGTGGTAAGGTTGGGTTGTCAGTGCAGCTGAACTTGTGGTAAGTCCTACTTGTGGCCCTCCACCCAGGGAGTCTTTGATTTAAATCTCTTTCTTCTTAATTTTCTTTTCTTTATTTTTTAGTTTTTTTAAGAGATGAGGTCTCACTATTTTGCCCAGGCGCTGGTCTTGAACTCCTGGGCTCAAGTGATCCTCCCACCTCAGCCTCCCAAAGTGCTGGGATGACAGGCATGAGTGCCTGGCCTGATTTAAATCTTCAGCACTTTGCCTATGTATTTTTTTCTGCTTCTGCTTCTTCTTGTGTTTAAGTAACTAGATTGAGTGCCCAAATGCTTTATTCACCTTTGCAATTGTGTAGAAGACCTCGGGCAGAGGTTGGCATTACAGAGCCAGCTGTCCTGCTGTAAGTTACTCCATGCAGTTGCAGGGTCTTTCTTGGTGTGGGGTTGTTGCTCAGCACCTGAGCCCAGGTGGTCTTCCCATTGAATGTTTGGCTGGGGTGAGGTGAGCACAGGGCTTTTTCCAAGCAGGGGATTTCTCCCATCTGTGGCTTTAACCTGTAACCAGCATTGGCTGTCACTTGTAACTCTTTAATATAGTGTAAGACTAAATGTCCAGCCTTCCAGACCTTTGTTAAGCAAACATAAAACATCTGTAATTTTTTTTTCAGCAATTGGTTGAAGCTTCAGAGACATTGAAATCCCAAGCCAAAGAACTGAAAGATGCCCATCAGCAGCAAAAGTTGGCCCTGCAGGAGTTCTTGGAGCTCAATGAGCTCATGGCAGAGCTCTACTCCCAGAAGCAGAAGGTGTGGGACAAGGAGGAGATGGAAGTAGCCATGCAGAAAGCTGACATGATGTGGCAGGAGATCTGAAGATCCAAGAAGCTCAGAAAGAGGATGCTGTTTAGCCAGATGCGGTGGCTCACGCCTGTAATCCCAGCACTTTGGGAGGTTGAGGCGGGTGGATGGCCTGAGGTCAGGAGTTTGAGACCAGCCTGGCCAACATGGTGAAACCCCGTCTCTATTAAAAATGCAAAAATTAACCAGGCATGGTATTGGGTGCCTGTAATCCTAGCTACTTGGGAGGCTGAAGCAGGAGAATTGCTTGAACCTGGGAGGCGGAGGTTGCAGTGAGCCAAGATCATGCCACTGCACTCCAGCCTGGGCATCAAGAGCAAAACTCTGTCTCAAAAAAAAAGGGGGGGGGGGGAGGAAGCTATTTAGATATTTCAGCGATGGTATTGATTGAACTTTTGTATGACCTTAATAAAACATCTTTGAAAACTTGGGCTGCATTATGTAAATTACTTTAAAATCATCTTAAGTTTTATGTGAACCCAAGTAAGTTGATCTGCCAAGCATTTATTTTGTGCTCATCCCTCAATATCTATTTGTGAAATTATTAAAAGAGGTTCCTAGTCCTAAGTTTTTAAAATTCCCTTTTAAGTAAGTAGAGGGTATTTATGCTGAGCTGTGATATGGCCTGGCTTAATTGAATAAGAGCACCTGCAGTCCATAAAGGGCCAATGGCAGTAGAAAGGCAAATCATAGTCTAGGACGCTTCAAGCCACTTGCTTTAGACCAGTGCTTCTGAAGCGTCTTGGCCTAAGCACTCCTTTACACTCTTGCAAATTACTGGGGATCCCAAAGAGCTTCTACTTAGGTAGATTACAGCTCTCAATATGCACCACGGCAGAAATTAAAACTCAGAATTCTTTCAATACAACAAAAACCTATTACATGTTAACGTAAAGTTTGTAATGAAAAGTAACTATTTCTTTAAAAATCTAGTGAGAAGAATGGCATTTTTACATTTTTTTAATTTTATTTTAAGATGGAGTCTTGCTCTGTCACCCAGGCTGGAGTGCAGTGGCACAATCTCCGCTCACTGCAGCCTCTACCTCCCGGGTTCAAGCGATTCTCGTGCCTCAGCCTCTTGAGTAGCTGGGATTACAGACATGCACCACCATTCTCGGCTAATTTTTGTATTTTTAGTAGAGATGGGGTTTCACCATGTTGGCCAGGCTGGTCTCGAACTCCCGACCTCAGGTGATCTGCCCTCCTCAGCCTCCCAAAGTCCTGGGATTACAGGCGTGAGCCACCGCACCCAGCCGCATTTTTACATTTTTTAATGTTTCTTTAATATCTGGCTTAATAGAACGTGCTCGGGTTCTCATGTCTGTTTCTGCACTCAATCTGTTTGGATACACTGTTCCGGATGAAGTACGTGAAGAACTCCTGGTTCCCACAGATAGCTAATTAATTATTAAAAGAGATTCCTGTGGTACTAGGTTTTAAAAATTCCCTTTTCAGTAAGTAGAGGGTATTTATTCTCTGACAATGTCTCAGGATCCCAAGGTTCTCAGCCCACAATTTGAGAACTGCTGCCCTAGTTATTCTGAATGTTCTGCTATTGATGAGTGACATGTTTTAAGCAATGCTTACTTTAAAATTTGATTAAAGGCCAGGGGCAGTTGCTCACACCTCTAATCCTAGCTCTTTGGGAGGCCGAGGTGGGCCCATCGATTGAGCTGAGGAGTTCAAGACCAGTATGGGCAATGTAGTGAAACCCCATCTCTACCAAAAATACAAAAAGTTAGCTGGGTGTGGTGGCATGCACATCTAGCATGAAGTACTCAGGAGGCTTAGTGGGAGGATCACTTGAGCCTGGGAGGTGGAGGTTGCAGTGAGCCGAGATTGTGCCACTGTACTCCAGCCTGGGCGACAGAGTGAGAATCTGTCTCAAAAAAATTCTATTAAAATTTACTTAACGAATCCCACAAATGAGAAGGTCTGAAAGCACATGCTCAAGTTCAGGGCTCTTTGCTGTTTAGCCACAGGATATCTGTTTGTTTTCTTCTTAGTTTATTTTGCAACCTAAATATATTTGTAGTTGTAGCCAGTTACAACTCAAGTTAATGAAACCCCTAACTAAGGATTACCATTCCACATCGGATGCAGTGATACGTTGCCTGGGATTTGTTCTCAAGCGGTTTGTGCGTAGGCAGAGATGAAGCAAGCTCAGCTCAAGCTGCTCACTGTCAGCCGACTACGGTGGCTTGCCTGTAATCCCAGCACTTTGGTGAGGCTGAGGTGGGCGGATCACCTGAGGTGGAGTTTGAGATTAGCCTGGCCAACACGGTGAAACCCCATCTCTACTAAAAAAAATACAAAAACTAGCCGGGCGAGGTGATGTGTGCCTGTAATCCCAGCTAAACTGGAGGCTGAGGCCTAAGAATCGCTTGAACCCAGGAGGTAGAGGTTGCAGTGAGCTGAGATCACACCACTGCATTCCAGCCTGGGCGACAGAGCAAGAATCTTGTCAAAAAAAAAAAAGTCCTCTCCTCAGTGTCAAAGCCGAGGTGCCAGGCACAGGAGATTCATTACTCTCTCCTGTTATTCTGTGTGTGTGTCTGAAATTGTCCATTTAAAAAATGAATCAGTGTTCTACAGAAATCAGAAGTACTTGTTTTCACAAATCAGTACCCTTTCTTGAAATCTTATCTCAAAATATCAACTTAAATTTGAATTTGAACTTGTTTTATTACTAACCAACCACTTCAGCTGAGCCCTGCGGTGTATTTCTGAAACTTTAATTTGTGATAAGATTGATAAAGGGTGAAAAAATACAAAGGTCCTTTAAGGTCTTGCTCTCTTACAAGTCCTTTGGGGAAGATCTAACTGGTAAGGCCGTGCTTCCTTTGTGTTAATGACAAGTGCGTCTTCGTTTCATAGCTGGAAGCTCAGCTCAAGGACACTGTTGCTGAGGCCTCAAAGGAGTGCAGACGTCGTGAGCACGTCGCGGACTTCAAGCAACAGAAAGTG
Source organism: Pan paniscus (assembly GCF_029289425.2). Lineage (NCBI taxonomy): Eukaryota > Metazoa > Chordata > Mammalia > Primates > Hominidae > Pan > Pan paniscus. The sequence continues at coordinate 43,752,827 of NC_073262.2, forward strand.
AGCCTGAAGCCCTCGAGGTGGTGCGGGGTTAGAGTCTTTACTCTTACCCCAGACAGAAAGCTCATCCTTGCTGATCCCGGCACGTGGACATTGCCTTGTGTAATGTGCTGGTCCCGGCTGAGCGTTACCCAAGGCAGCTCCAGACAAGACAGGGATGTGGAGATGTGGGGAGGGACCCTGCCTTCGTGATTGTTTTCATTTTCATAGCCAAGTGTATTAGTCCATTCTCGCACTGCTATAAACAACTACCTGAGGCCGGCGCGGTGGCCGACGCCTGTAATCTCAGCAGTTTGGGAGACCGAGGCGGGTGGAGCACCTGAGGTCAGGAGTTTGACACCAGCCTGGCCAACATGGCGAAACCCCATCTCTATTAAAATACAAAAATTAACCAGGCGTGGTGGTGGGCGCCTGTAATCCCAGCTACTCGGGAGGCTGAAGCAGAAGAATTGCTTGAACCTGGGAGATGGAGGTTGCAGCGAGCCGAGATTGCGCTACTGCACTCCAGCCTGGGTGACAGAGCAAGACTCCATTTCAAAAAAAAAAAAAAAAAAGAACTACATGAGACTGGGTAATTTATTTAAAAAAAAAAAAAAAACAGGTTTAATTGGCTCACAGTTCTGCAGGCTGTACCGGCTTCTGTTTCTGGGGAGGCCTCAGGAAACTTAACAATCATAGCAGAAGGGGAAGCAGGCACATCTTACATGGCCAGAGCAGGAGGAAGAGAGAGAGCGGGGAGATGCTACACACCTTTAAACAACCAGATCTCATGAGAACTCCTGACCTCGGGTGATCCACCTGGCTCGGCCTCCCATAGTGCTGGGATTACAGGCGTGAGCCACCATGCCCAACCCTATATTTTAATTTTCAAATGAAGTAATATATTTGGTCTTTTAAATAGGATGTTTTTATTCAGTTAAAAGATGCTAATTAGGCCAGCCCGGTGGCTCACCCCTGTAATCCCAGCACTCTGGGAGGCCAAGGCAGGTGGATCACCTGAGGTCAGGAGTTTGAGACCAGCCTGGCCAACATGGTGAAACCTTGTCTCTACTAAAAATACAAAAATTAGCCAGGTTGGTGGTGGGTCTCTGTAGTCCCAGCTACTTGGGAGGCTGAGGCAGGAGAATCACTTGAACCTGGGAGGCAGAGGTTGCAGTGAGCCAAGATTGTGCCACTGTACTCCAGCCTGGGCGACAGAGCGAGACTCCATCTTGAACAAAACAAAACAAAAACAAAAACAAAAAAGAATTAATCACCTGAAATCATTAGGTCTATCAGTTTTAGATTTAGATTTGAATTGAAATGTCACTTAAATTAGATACAATTTAAAAATCCATATCATGAACTTAGTTTGGAAAAATCTCATGACAATTAAACTTTCAAAATCTTCAAAAGAACTTCCAGTGTTAATAATGCTAGCATACCACAGGATGCCGCGTGAGCAAGTTATGTAGTGAAATTGTCTCATCTCAGCTTTGTTCCTTGTGGATAAACTCACATGCCAGAGGGTGTGGTCAGGGCTGTGAATTACAGGTGAGGCCAAGTGACCTCCCACTGCTGGTGGTCACTGTGACTTGTCAGACTCCACCTGCCCATGCAGTCACCACTTTAGCCAAGGATGCCAAGGGCAGTGGTGCTTGGGTAGGCGGCCAGCTGGGAGTGGAGTGGGGGTCTGTGTAGAGACAGGAGGGGTGACAGGATCCAGGAATAAGAACCACGGGAACCTCTGGGCCAGACAGAGTGCATTTTTTTTTCTTTTTCTTTTTTTTTGAGACAGAGACTCACTCTGTTGCCCAGGCTGGAGTGCAGAGGCGCTGTCTTGGCTCACTCTACCTCCCAGGTTCAAGTGATTTTCCTTCCTCAGCTTCCCGAGTAGCTAGGACCACAGGCACGTGCCACCATGCTCGGCTAATTTTTTGTATTTTTAAGAGACACGGGGTTTCACCGTGTTAGCCAGTATGGTCTCGATCTCCTGACCTCGTGATCCTCCTGCCTCAGCCTCCGAAAGTGCTGGGATTACAGGCGTGAGCCACCGCGCCTGGCCCAGAGTGCACTTTTTAAGTAAAGAACTTGTAAGTAGAGTCTGAATCCTGTGGAATATGTCTTCATCCCACTATTCATTTCTTTGTTATTACAGACCAGCTGAGCTAGTGAGCAAGAAACACAAGCACTGAACCTGGACGCGTCCCCATCAATTTCTGTGGCTGCCAGCACAGAACCGCAGGAAGTAACACAGCATTGTCCTACTGATGCTCTCACCTGGGGTCTGCCCTCATGTCCAGGTGACACAGCTGCCCTTGGTGACCAGAAGCCACTCACCTGGTCCCTGCATGCCAGCTTGCAGTGAGGACATCTGTCCAGGCACGAGAGCCCACCTTCCATTTTGAGAATTACTGTCAGTACCTCAGTTAGATAAGCTAGGCTTCTGCAATCATACTGAAGTGTAACATCCATACAACAAATTGCACAAATCACAGCATGTAACTTGGTGAATTTTTACAAAGTGAATATGCCCCAAAAACCAACACCCAGTTCTAGAAATAGAACATTAGCAGCCCCTCAGAAGGCTGCTTTCTCCTTTCCTGACACTAGCATTCCTTGACTTTATTTTGCTTTCTAGCACTGTAGGTTAATTTTACTTGTTTTTAAACTTTATGTAAGCGGGGTTGTAAATTATATGTTCTGTGCCTGTCTTCTTTTGCTGCAACATTAGGAGTCATCCACATTATTGTATCTGGCAACACTTTGTTCATTCCCATAACCTATGGTATTTTACTAGATAAATATGCTACACTTTACTTATCCATTGTACTTCTGGTGAATATTTGTGGCATTTCAAAATTTGGGATATTACAAATAATAAAGGAATAAGCATTTTTACATGTCTTTCGGTGGACATATGCAGGCTTTTCACACACTTTTTAAAAACTGTTTAATAAACACCCTGTTTTGCAAGAAGTTCACATGCCAATTCATGTAGAGTTGCTTGAGTCTGTAACAACTGAATAGAGGTTAATTGTATGATGTCTTGTAATATGTTTCCCTGTTGGTCATTTAGTCATGTGGCAGAAACCACTAGTTGTTTGCTAAAATTCATTCTCTGTTTCCTCTATGGTAATGGACCCTCCACATTTTAAGCTAGGCAGATGGCTGCCCAGAATAAAGACTACCAATAAAGGTGCAATCATGTTCCTAAGTTCTTAGTAACAGGATGTAGTAGAAATATGGCATGGCAGATTCCAAGATCTTTCCTAAAGGGACACACTTTGCTTTCCCATATCCCTTCCTCATTGCTGTGTATAAACATATACTGCCATCTTCCACCTTGGGGTTGCGGCTCATACAGTGGCCACAAGACAGAAGGAACCTGGGCCCTGATAAAATCAAGTGTTATATTTACCTTAGACTGCCTATGCAGGATTTGACAAGAGCTACAATGGTTTTTCTACCACTCATAACTGAAATAAATTATAAGATACAAGTTAGTTTCCAATTTTTGATATTGTACACTGTATAGCAGTGAACATTGTGCAATATATCTTTTTTTTGGAAATGTATAATAGTTTACTGTTGTAATTCATTTATAACATGTGTTGGACAACTTAGCTAATATGTTAATTGATTTATACAATTCCTTTCAATTTTATCTAAAAATAGCAGACCAAAATTAAATTAAGAAACTTACATAAGATTCCATTTGAGCATACATAAGGCCATGATACTTTAATGTGAACCACCATTTCTTGGAAGAAAGAAGACATCCAAATGTCTGATTCAGAGAGAAAGTTCCTGGCCAGTCATCCAGTAGACTCTCTCCACTCTTCAGTGCGAAGGTGATGCTTATATTTTTAAAAATCTCTACAAAGCTCACATACAACAAGACAGTACATCCTAGATTTGTGACTGATATGAGCATTTAAAGCTGTCATTTTCAAGTATAAAAGTTTAGTGTTCCATTACCCAATCTGTGCAGTAGACATAGCTATAAGCCCAAGTCACATGAATTAACAGAAGCCCACCAAAGACATTTAAAAAATTATAATTTAGGCAACAGCAAGTTTACATGTAGGAAAGGCTAGAAAAAAATGTGTAGATGAGATTGTTTCTCTAAAATGCATTAGGTTGTTCACAATGAAGCTTTGTCTAACACCATTATCTGATGCATGGCATATGCAATAAGGCAGATCCACAGCAGACCAAACAAGGAAGCTGAATTAGGTAATAGAACTAGTAATTAAGATGGTTCACCTCTAACACAGTTCTGCGGCCTGTTCCCCCCAGAGAAAGATTAGAAAAGGCTCCAGTGTACCAAATAAGCTTCACAGAAGAACATGAAAATTTTTCTCCAACTTTTTTTTTTGAAGCAGAGCCTGTCACTTAGGGACCAACTGCTTGTAGATGAAATAACTCAACATTAATTACTTCTAGCCTAATGTAATATGGCTGGAGAAAATGGGTCTCCGGAAGCCGGTATTTTATTTAACTTACATTCTAGGTGTGTATATAAGTTCTCGCTCTATAACTTCTGCTGTGGTCCCAACATCTATATCTGAAAGGTGGAAGCAGCTGCTCTGTTACCATTTTCATGTAACATGCTTGGATTCTAGGTCTTTCCTCTTTAACACAACTTAAAGAAAGTTTCTTGTGGTTTGGTCAGCATACACACTTCTCATTTCATTTGATGTACACAGCCAAAGTGGGAATTAAAAAAAAAAATTACCATCTAGTTCAGAGAGCTAAACTGAGTCCAGCATTATGGCAAAGTCTGACCCAAAATTTTAATTTGTAATTTTAGCATGTGTCTCATGCACTTTGGGGAGCGTCAAACTAAATCTACAATTGCCCGAAGCCTTGTTACAGTTTAATGCACATTAACTAAAATGTGTACATTTTTAGTGTTCATGATAAATGCAGTTATGACCTTATTACACTTTAGGCATTCTTTAAGAAAGCACATTAAGCTTTAATATAGAAATATTTAGGTTACACTTGTGCTCAAGTAATAAAACATTTGTTCTTTTTTGATCTCATACATTCTCTCCTCAGGTATGGCCCATCTCCTATACGCTTGGAGCGACCTTTGGCTATGTGGCTGGCCTTGTTATTTCACCACTCTGGATATACTGGAATAGAAAGCAACTTACATACAAGAACAATTAACTGGAACAAAGGGAGATATTTCTTTGTGCAGATTATGTAAGGACTGTGCAGAAATGTGTATGGTCAAAGCCAAGCAGTTCCATTTACAGCTCTGTTTTTTATGTAGTTACAACATGATGTGATTGTAGCTTTTTAAACTATGAAACCCCTGAGAGATTGTACCTTCTAGTTGAAATAAAGTATTTATAGTAGATTGTGGCTTCAGATACTGCTTACTGCTTCTTAAACCTTCAAGGAACATTCTTAATAAACTTTATAGAATTCTGGGGACAGATTTTGTTTTCTTTCAAGTTTTGAACTGCTTCATTACCTATAAATGGTCTGGGTATAGCTGTAGCATTTCATTTGCTTCCTCAGAGAAATGGACAGTTTCCTTGGCCACTGAAGATGTCTCTCACGTAATTAAACAACAGTTTATACATCTTGATCCTATTCTTTTTTTTTACAGTGTGTTTCTTTGGAGTTAAAATGGCTATGATAGCCTCATCAAAAACAGTCTTCAATCCCTTCTGGGTTAAAGCTGAACATTCCACATAGCAGCATGCTCCTATCTCTTTTGCTAGTTTCTGTCCTTGTTCCACACATATAGGTTTTTCTTTCATATCCTTCAGTCTTGCTAAAGTTTTGGGGTCATCTCGGAGATCAATCTGAGTTCCTATTAATAAAAAGGGTACATTTGGTGCGTATTCCTTAAGTTCCGGTACCCACTCCTCTTTCACATTTTGAAATGAGGCTGGATTTACCACCGAGAAGCATATAAGGAAGTCGTCTGTCACTGGGTAAGATAAAGGCCTCAGACAGTCATAGTCTTCCTGTCCGGCCGTGTCATAGAGTCCTAGGAGATACTGCTTGCCCCCCACGGTGACGCTGACTGCTTAGTGGTCGAAGACGGTGGGCACGTACTCCTCCGGGAAGGCTTCGTTGGCAGAGCTCATGAGTGGGCACGTCTTGCCCACCGCCCCGTCGCCGACCACCACGCACTTGAGCATCAGCGCGCCGGGCCCGTGAGCCATGCTGCTGCCCGCCGGCCTCCAGGCATGGTCCCCCCGGAGCCCTCGCCCCGGCCCCGGGCTCAGCCCCAGCCCGCCTGGGGCGTCCGCCGCCGTCGCCGCCGCTCTGCGCCGCAGGGCCGCCCCCCGACCGGCCCCATGCAGCGGCTCCCCTCGCCGGAGGGGAGGGGGCGGAGGGCCCGGGGCGCTGCCGCCGCCGCGGTCGCCGCCAGGATACCCGCCCCGGCCCCGGTCGCTGCGCCCGCCCGCTGCCCCCGCCACTGGGCGCCCGCGCCCTCTCCCCGGCCTGGTCTCCCCAGGAGAGGATCCGCCGGATCATAAGCATCTTTTTTGTGTGTGTGTGTGGAGTTTCGCTCTTGTTGTCCAGGCTGGAATGCAATGGCACAATCTCGGCTCACCGCAACCTCCGCCTCCTGGATTCAAGCGATTCTCCTGCCTCAGCCTCCCAAGTAGCTGGGATTGCAGGCATGCGCCGCCACGTCCAGCTAATTTTGTATTTTTAGTAGAGATGGCGTTTCTCCATGTTGGTCAGGCTGGTCTCAAACTCCTGACCTCAGGTGATCCGCCCACCTCAGCCTCCCAAAGTGCTGGGATTACAGGCATAAGCCACTGTGCCCGGCCTATCTTTTATCTTTACATATGTCTGTTTTATAGAAAAAAAAATTCTACAGGTGGAATTCCTAGGTCAAAAACTAAGAACACTTTTGGCCAGGCACGGTGGCTCACGCCTGTAATCCCAGCACTTTGGGAGGCCGAGGCAGGCAGATCACCTTGAGGTCAGGAGTTCGAGACCAGCCTGGCAAACATGGTGAAACCGTCTCTACTAAAAATACAAAAATTAGCCAGGCGTCAGGGTGTGCGCCTATAATCCCAGCTACTGGGGAGGCTGAGGCAGGAGGATCGCTTGAACCCAGGAGGCGGAGGTTGTAGTGAGCCAAGATCGTGCGATTGCACTCCAGCCTGGACAACAAGAGTGAAACTCCATCTCAAACAAACAAAAAAACTAATAACACTTTATAGATACAGCCCAATATTTGTTCCTCCAAAATTACATTAACACTGACATAAGTGACATTTCTGTCTTAAAGACACTGGGTGTCAAATTGTTAAACCTCTTATATGTAAAAGAGAAACCAACAAAACAAAACAAAAGAACCAATGATCAAACCCTAATTATCTTTTTCACATCTTTGTTGTGGGAAGAAAGTTGAACAGCTTTTCATTTGAAGAGCCTACTCTTCTCTCTTTTTTTGTGACTTGTCTGTTGAAATGCTTTGCCATGGAATAGTAATTCCATTGCAGAAGCTTTTTATAATGATTTTAATCAATATTTATAATATAGCTTTTCCCTCAATTTTGTTTCAATTAGCTTTACATTTTTTGATACATAGTAGAGCAAATCTTTTCACATTCTTATCGAATATAAGGTATTCGTATACATTTTTCTTCCAAAAGAAATCTGAAGTCAAGCACTGACGTTCGAAGAAAAAAAAACAATAATTTGATTAAAATTGTATTAAACATATTTAGTTTGGAGGAGGCTGAGATAATCAAGATATAAATAATGCTGGATATTCTCATCTAGTCAGATGATGTCTCTCCATTAACTAACTCTTGTAGTCCAAGTAACATTCTGTAGATTTATCTGCATAGGGAATGCTCACTTTTTCTAAGTGTATATCAAGATATTTTAGAGTTTTCAATGTGAATAGAAACTTTTTGCTTGTACAAATTCAATTTTATTCAGTTTGATTCATGAGAATTCTTTTGAGTTTCATTTTATCTTTTATCTGTCCTCTTAACTCATTGTTTTTATTAACTTTTAATTTCATTTTCTGAAAATTATATCAGTGGCTGTGTAATTGATGTTTAATTCTAATATGTATATTTCATTTTTCCTGTCATATTGCACTGGGAATAAAACCTGAACAGTACTGAATACTCTCAGTGAAAGTAGTCATGCTTTTCCTCTTACCAACAGAAATTCCTCTAGTAATTCATCAAGATGTTTAATGTAGAATTCTTTAAAAAATCAAAACCACAATAAGATACCATGTCACGTCAGTTAGAATGGCGATCATTAAAGAGTCAGAAAACAACAGATGTTGGAGAGGATGTGGAGAAGTAGGAACACTTTTACACTGTTGGTGAGGCTGTAAATTAGTTCAACCATTGTAGAACACAGTGTGCTGATTCCTCAAGGATCTAGATCAAGAAATACCATTTGACCCAGCAATCCCATTACTGGGATTATAAGGATTTACATTTCCAAAGGATTATAAATCATTTTACTATAAAGACACATGCACATGTTTGTTCATTGCAGCACTATTCACAGTAGCAAAGACTTGGAACCAACCCAAATGCTCATCAATGATAGACTGGATAAAGAAAATGTGGCACATATACACCATGGAATACTACACAGCCATTAAAAAGGATGAGTTCATGTCCTTTACAAGGACATGGATGAAGCTGGAAACCATCATTCTCAGCAAACTAACACAGGAACAGAAAACCAAATATTGCATGTTCTCACTCGTAAGTGGGAGGTTAACAATGAGAACACATGGGCACAGGGAGGGGAACATCACACACTGGGGCCTGTCGGGGGTGGGGGGCTAGGGGAGGGATAGCATTAGGAGAAATACCTAATGTAGATGATGGGTTGATGGATGCAGCAAACCACCATGGCACATGTATACCTATGTAACAAACCTGCACATTCTGCACATTTACCCCAGAACTTAAAGTATAATTTTAAAAAAATCAAATTAAGGTATTATAAAGCTTTTAGATGTTTGTCTCACTTCAATACTATTTTTCTTTAGTTTACCATGTAACCATCCAAAACTAAATCATCTCCCACCTCAGTTAGGCATCTTAGCATAAGTCCAGTTACTCAGAAGTCTCAGCTTTGCTTCCTCTTCCCCTACAACCCACTTTTAGAATGTAAGCAAGTCCTCTCCTGGTTTTCTTTTCTCCATTCCTACATCTTAGTTAAAGCTTTTACATCTTCACCATGCAGACCACAAAGACCACTAAAAATGAGACAGATAACAGACACAGGCTCCCATTTCTGGGTTCTGGGACCAAAGTTTAAATCAGAAGCACAGCATAATGCTATTAATTGGTAGTGTGTTTGGGCCTTATTGAAAGAGCCTACCTCAAGTGTTGAGACAGAAATTGAAAATAATCATACAGGAAAATACTGTAGAACTCAGTAGTCCAGAAAGCTCTATTACAGGCTGGGCACTGGCTTATGCCTGGCTCATGCCTGTAATCTCAGCACTTTGGGTGGCTGAGGCAGGTGGATCATCTGAGGTCAGGAGTTTGAGACCAGCCTGCCAACATGGTGAAACCCCATCTCTACTAAAAACCCCAAAATCAAGCCAGGCATGGTGGCATGCACCTGTAATCCCAGTTACTCCGGAGGCTGAGGCAGGAGAATCATTTGAACCTAGGAGACGGAGGTTGCAGTGAGCCGAGATAGCACCATTGTACTCAAGCCTAGTCGACAAAGGGAGACTCTGTCAACAAAGAAAGAAAGGAAGAAAGGAAGGAAGGAAGGAAAGGAAAGCTCTATTACAGAAAGCAATGTGAATTGGAATTGCTTTATGGTCATAAAGGAAATATTTTGGCCACTCTGAGGGATGTTCCAGGCAATAGTTTCAGTCTTTAGCTATATAACCCTTTCAGGTCAGCAAAAAGGGTCAAAAAAACCAGACAGTGTTCAGAATGAACATGCATTTGAGATTTGTGAGAAGGAGAACTCACATCTAAAGTCTAGAAGAACAGGTCCTAGGTGTTCTGGCCGTAATTCATTGGTTACTGATACCATATGATTGCAATGACATTCTATGTTGTAAGGGCAATGCTTGCTGCCAAGACACAAAACCTTGTACAAAGCTTTCTGGTTTTGGCCCCTCGTTTAACAAAGATATAATTCTGGTTATTTTCTTTCTTTTGTTTTGTTTTTTTCTTTTTATTCCTCCCAGAGCCTTGCCATTTCTTCCCTGCCCCGTCCCCCGCTTTTTTTTTTTTTTTTTTTTTTTTTAGATGGAGTGTCGCTCTGTCTCCAGGCTGGAGTGCAGTGGTGCGATCTCGGCTCAGGGCAACCTCTGACTCCCTAGTTCAAGCGATTCTCCTGCCTCAGCCTCCCGAGTAGCTGGCATTACAGGCACACGCCACCACGCCCAGCTAATTTTTGTATTTTTAGTAGAGATGGGGTTTCACCATGTTGGCCAGGATGGTCTCAATCTCCTGACCTCGGGATCTGTCTGCCTCGGCCTCGCAAAGTGCTGGGATTACAGGCGTGAGCCACTGTGCCCGGCGGCCATTTCTTCCTTTAATCTCCAGCTATTTCACCCCAAGATGGTCAAAACAACTTTTTTTTAATTTTTTATTATTATTATTTTTGAGATGGAGTCTCGCTGTCGCCGAGGCTGGAGTGCAGAGGCGCGATCTCGGCTCACTGCAAGCTCCGCCTCCTGAGTTCACGCCATTCTCCTGCCTCAACCTCCGGAGTAGCTGGGACTACAGGTGCCCGCCACCGTGCCCAGCTAATTTTTTTGTATTTTTAGTAGAAACGGGGTTTCACCGTGTGAGCCAGGATGGTGTCGATCTCCTGACCTCGTGATCCGCCCGCCTCGGCCTCCCAAAGTGCTGGGATTACAGGCGTGAGCCACGGTGCCCGGCCAAGATTGCAAGAAGACAGGAAGTAACACTTTGTCCTCTAATTTATCTCATAGGTGAAACTTTCTTTCTTTTTTCTAAGAAGTACCACTAGAATATAATCCTAAAATTTAATGGTTGAGAGACTTGACTATAGAATTTGCTTTCTGTTGATGTTATAGGGGCTTCCTTCTAACTCAGATGAATTTACTCTGAAAATGGCAAATGGTTCCCCCACCTACCCGAGGATGGAAGAATAAGTTATAAGTTGCATTCACTTGCTGAAGATAACTTAAGTATTTAGAATTGCGATGATGTGCTGAACTCAAATAGTTGAAACAAGTAACTTCTGGGGCAGCAGGTACTTATGTCAGCAATTGGCTTATTCCTTGACGCCAATGTTTTGACTTTGTTTGGTGAACTGGTGGTTGACTTGATCCTTACTTGCTATTCAGACTGCCTCTGATCTTTCTGAGAGCCAGAACCATCTGGATGGCTCATTTGACATTGGTCAGAAAGGTCCTTAATCTTTAAATACACCAGTTCAAGCACAGAGTCATAAGATGAGATGGGGAGATGAAAGGTGGCTCACTTTGGGAGGCTGAAGTGGGTGGACAGCTTGAGCCCAGGAGTTCGAGACCAGCCTGGGCAACATGGGGAAACCTCATCTCTATGAAAAACTACAAAAAATTAGCCAGACTTTGTGGTGCATGCCTGTATTCCCAGCTACCCAGGAGGCTGAGGTGGGAGGATCTGAGCCTGGAAGGCTGAGGCATCAGTGAGCTGTGGTTGCATCACTGCACTACAGCCTGGGCAACAGAGTGAGACGCTGTCTCAAAAAAAAAAAAAGGCCAACAAAACAAAAAAAATTCAAATAGGCCCCTCCAAGGATCAATCATTTGTCTACAAGGAGTAAGGAGACTTCTACATCTTGGCAGTACTTGAAGACGGTGGGAAATTATCACGTCACATTCTGTTACAGTTTGGGGGCTGCTCCAAAAGAAATTTCTTAATGCAACACTTTCACAAGAAAAGATAATGTGCTCCTAGTGCTACCATTGTATGAGTGAGAGAAGGGGAGTGATTAATGTGTTACAGCCTCTTCTCACTAGTATCTAAGAACATGAAATCTATGCAGCACACCCTTCCCTCTCCCAGCCACATGGAATCAGTCCTTCACCATGTCCTTATTCACTTCACAAATTATCCATATGCATTGTGGTTACAACAGAAAGTGTAGATAAGAAAAGATACTTTACTGATGTCATAACTCGTATAATTTCAAGTGTCTTGCAGGGTCAGGTGTTCTTGTTCCAGTTATAATTGCTGCATAACAAACCACCCCAATCTCAGTGCCATACAATTGTATTAAAATAACAACATTTGTATTCCCAGATTTTATGGGTCAGGAGTTTAGTCTGGACACAGGGCAGACTGCTTATATGTCTGCTATGTCACATCTGGTGCATTTGCTTGGAAGACTCAAAGTTTAGGTGTGACAGCAGCTGGGAACAGGAATCACCTGTGTTTATCTTCATTCACATGCCTGGTAGTCAATGCTGATTATTGGCTGGGACCTCAGATGGACTACTGGCCAAACTGCCTCTGCACAGCCTCTGCACACGGATTATTCTGTCCTCCTCACAGCATGTACAGCAGATGGGTTCTAAGAACAAATGTCCTAAGTAGGCAAGGCAGAAGTGCAAGGTGTTCTTACCATCTAGCTTGGAGGGCACCATGGCATTACTTCCATTATACTCTATTGGTCAAAATAGTTACAAAATTCTGCCCAGCATGACACTACAGGTTTTTCTTTGGGGGCTCAGAATAAAAAGGCAGAACAGCCTCTGCCTGTTTATCTCGTATTCTTTTGCAGGAGTTTTGTGTTACATACAAATAAATATTTAGAGATATTGTCATATTTCCCAGCTACCGAAGTCAACTGTGAAGAAGAGGCATTTACATCCCTCTATAGCAGTACTAAGAAGAGAGGTATCCTTGACTAAATAAGCAAGGCAAGATTACTCTTTCCAGACTCTGATTTGGGAGTTAGCAGATACAACATCAGGCAGAAGTTCCTCTGTTGGTGTCACCTACAAAGCAACAAGCTTGAGAACTCTGTGTTCCAACTTGGGAGCTAGTCAGTATCCCAGATGTGGGGGTATTTGGAGAGCAGGCTTGTGAAGAAGGCCAAGGAAACAGAAAGGACAGCTCTTAGGATACACTTTACTGAAGATCTATCACTCAGACAAGATGCCCAGAAAGTTCAGGATTAACAAAGGTCTAGAGTCTTGTAACTCACTTCCTATGGAAGTTTATTGTGAACAACAACAGTAACAAAGCAGCCTCAATTCTCTAATCCTGCAGAGGGCTAAAGAACACCTATTACTCCCTGGAGCTTAATAGAGATGAAATCTTGGATATAACTGCAGTATACATGCTTAGGATGACCAGGAAGATGGTTATAATTGTTATACCCTAGTTTAGGTGAAAACTACATGTAAGATATTGTGAGGTCCTTGAGTGGTTAGATGACTAAGGTATTAGTCATCCTGGAAGAAAATCTGGATCGATTAAATGTCAGATGAATTAGATGCACTAAAAATAAAAAGAGAAGCCAGAAAGTTGTCCTAGTAATAACCAGTCCATCCTTGCTTAGCACAGCTCCAGTATTACACAGATTTCAGTTACCACAGTTTAGTCCAATGACACCAGTCCCCCAACAACACAGTTCTGATATCAGTTGCTATGGTCTATTAACTATGAATAATTGCATAAAGGAGAAACTTCACTGCTAGACCTTCAACCCATAAATTGCTGCATGTATACCAGAGGCGCATTATGATCAGTGACCAATCATGTCACTTCTTTCAATATCTGTTGGTGATTGGTCACCACACATCTTTTTTTTTTTTTTTTTTTTTGAGTCTTGTGTCTCACTCTGTCACCAGGCTGGAGTGCAGTGGCACAATCTCGGCTCACTGCAACCTCTGCCTCCTGGGTTCAAGTGATTCTCCTGCCTCAGCCTCCCAAGTAGCTGGGACTGCAGGCAGGTGCCACCATGCCCAGCTAATTTTTGTATTTTTAGTAGAGACAGAGTTTCACCATGTTGGCCAGGATGGTCTCGATCTCTTAACCTCATGATCCACCCACATCAGCCTCCCAAAGTGCTGGCATCACAGGTGTGAGCCACCGCGCCCGGCCCCACATCTTTTATTCAATTCACACACTGGCAGCAAACCATGCAGCTGTGTTTTTTCCTTTTCTTCCAGTGATAAACCTGCATAACATTTTCAAAAATGGCTAATCAAAAGAGAAAACTGGCCAACAGTGAAGTGTCAGAAAGATAAAAGCACAGCAAATAAACAAAAATAGAGAACTCTGAATGCTAGTTAATTTTATGCATTAACTTGGCTAAGCTAAGGGATGTCCAGACAGCTGGTAAAACATTAGTTCTGGTGTGTCTGTGAGGGTGTTTGCAGAAGACATTACCATGTAAATGAGTAGACTGAGTAAAGATCAGATCACCCTCACCAATGTGGGCATCATCTGATAGAACAAGAAGGTGGAGGAAGGGCAAATGTACTCCCCCTGTTTGAGCTGGGACATCCATCTTCTCCAGCACTTGGACACTGGCACTGTGGTTCTCCAGCCTTGGACTTGGACTTTGGACTGAATTATTCCACTGGTTTTCTTGGTTCTCCAGAATGCAGATGGTGGAACTTCTCAGCCTCTCTAATTGTGTAAGCCAATTTCCATAATAAAATAAATCTTCATGTATACCTATATAAATCTTTATATATCTTATAAATCTTCATATATATAAGATGAAATAAATATTTATGCCTCTGTGTGTGCGTATACTGTTTTCTGGAGAACGCTGACTAATATACTCTGAAAGTGAAATTCAAATTGAGTGTAAATGGAGTTATGGAAGAAATAGCTATTGGAGGTAATTTGCCACTGTTTGAGGCATTCCGGAGGAACTTAGGGAAGGCAGACTTAACAACATAAATGAAAATAGATGTGTTCATTCATTTTAGGATAAAGATGTCCCAAGAAAGTGACACTGGCGAAACAAAACAAAACAAACAAAACTCACATTAACGGAATTATCAGAGGTATTTCATGACATTGAAAGCACAAAGAATAAATAGTTGGAAGCTGATTCAAACTTAGGAGAATGACAGTTTGTCAAGGTATAGCTCACTCTGCACTGTAAGTACTACAAGAAGAGGAGGGCCAGCTTCATTCAAACTATACTCCATTAAGATTTTTACAAAGAAATAAAATATTGATTCGTGTTTCTGATGTTTTAAATTACAGTATGCTAAATATTAGTTTTAGTATTTTTGAAAATGTTCCTGTGCATTTATAACCTACAATAGTTTTTAATGTTTTGACAAAATATTTTTAAAAGTCACAGAACAGTCAGAACATTCCCCTTTGATGCACGAGATCGCGTTCCATTTTCTGTTTGCAGTCATTTCTGTGGTCCCTCATTAGCATGCAAAGCAGGGCCTCCCTATATATCTGTTCTAGGAAGTGACTGTGGGAAGGGAAATGAAATGGTGTATGTGGAGTGAAGCAAAACTGCAAGGACCACGATTGAGTGGCTGTGAAGAATAAGGCTGGAGATGGTAATCATTGTGCCTAGCAGAGAGAAAGGTAAAAAAGCTCTGAATCTTTCAGATTGTGCTGATTTACGCATGATCTTTTAAAGACAGGTTAATCCTCACAAAGGAACAGTATAATTATTTAAGAAAAATCAGATGTGTGACAAATGGGATGCAATGGTGCACCAAGATTTGATAATTGGTGATATGATCGGAGAGGCAAGCACACAGACCATTGTGGGTCTGCCTCAAAGGAACACTTCTTAGTCTCATGCCATCTCATATGCCAGTCACTCATGATCTTTTAAAGACAGGTTAATCTTCATTGAGGATTTGCCTCTGATGACAAATGTCTTCTTTAGGAGATGTTAGTTCAGTGATGTTATTTCAGCATTCAGGCCAACAAAGGCAGTCAGAAGAGGAATGCATGTCAGGTGTCCTAGAGGTCAGTAAAAAAGAAGAACTTGGTCTAGGGGAAGAATTATGAATGAGAGACTGCAGCAGAGCTAGAAGATGGTGCCCAGCAGAAGAGAATTGGAACAGATAGATTCCTGCTCTTTTAGAGCTTCAACGATGAAGCCTATTGTTCTGTGGTTTGAGGAATGCTCATCATTCACCATAGCTGGTTAACATAATTTATTAAGTTGAATCAAGTACAAAAGGAAAAAGTTCTTTATAATAGGCCATATTCCATGAGTGGTAATTCCTTGGAGTCAAACAGGGAGAAAATAAGCCGCATTGTTAAAGACTTTCCAGAGACTTCTTCTATTCCACTTTCCACCCCTCCTTAAATCACTCGCCAAAGAAATGCTTTGCTGGACACTAAAGTGGCCACAAATGTGTTCATAAGAAAACATCAGAATATAAAATTAATCATTGTCTCTTTTAGTTAACTTTTTTGGAGTGTGTGTGCAGGGTTAAAGGACAGATGCTATTAAGATGATAAACATCAGCCAGGTGCGGTGGCTCACGCCTGTAATCCCAGCACTTTGGGAGGCCAAGGCGGAGGGATCACCTGATGTTGGGAGTTCAAGACCAATCTGACCAACATGGAGAAACCCCGTCTCTACTAAAAATACAATATTAGCCGGGCATGGTGGCACATGCCTGTAATCCCAGCTACTCCAGAGGCTGAAGCAGGAGAATTGCTTGAACCCAGGAGGCAGAGGTTGTGGTGAGCCAAGATCGCACCATTGCACTCCAGCCTGGACAACAAGAGCAAAACCCCATCTCAAAAAAAAAAAAAAAATGATAAACATCACTGAAAAGTTTGGAAGTACTACCAGTTTCTATGACCAATAGCTTTCCAAACAGCTGCAATTATTTGAAGGTCAACGAACTAAAAATGTCCATGTATCGGCTTTAGGCAAAAAGGTCATTAATGCTTTAGGGGACTGTAATAAGTCTGGAAGAGGCTAACTTGACTCTCACCTTCTGCAGTTCTCTATCTGATCACCCTGAGATCCTCTTCAACTGCCAGGCTCCTGGAAGGTCAGAGTCAAGCCAGAGACTGACTCCCTGACCAGCCATACAGAGCCTAAAGTTACAACCTACCTGGATCGGCAAGGTCTTCTACGACTTATGTAGCCCCTCCTTGGATGAGGTTGCCACCCACCCAATCCCCCCCAAAAAGATCAGTCTTCTATGCTAGCTATGAAAAAAGAGAGGCAATGACAGTGTTTCATTCCATCAGTGTTTGAAAAAAGTCTGCAACTTATATGCAGGTATCTCAAAGCATCTAGGATTCCAGGGACAGACAGAAAGTCCTTCAATCACAACAGAATTCCTGTTTTGCTCTTTAAAAAAGGAGAGAGGACAGGCTGACGGATGCTGTGGGTGCTTAGACTCACATGTTGTCCATGAAGTGGGGACTGTCCTCTAATTCTAAAGGAATAGCTTTGGTGACCGTTTTGCCATTGGTGCCATCTCTCAGGAAACTGATGATAAACTACAATGTTTTAAACTTGTACTATATCCAGGAGATATGTAGATACATAAAATATTTTGTTATTTAAATTCCACAAGCGTACAATGTAGGTATTATTTTCATTGCACAAATATGATAAATGAGACAATAATTTTCTCAAAGACACCCAATTAAGCTGCCTGACTGCAAAGAGTTTCAGGCAATAAGATTTAGATTCCTTTAGTTCATCATCTTCTAAAGACGATGCTTTAATCATTGTTTAGCTGTTTACTGATCATACTCTTCTTAAAGCCCTTCCCCATGGGATTTGAAAAATCTGCTTCTAAGCATATCTGAAAGTTTTTTTAATTTTCAATTTTTTTTAGAGATGGGGTCTCACTATGTTACCCGGGCTGGAGTGCCACGGCCATTCACAGGAGTGATCATAGTGCACTATAGCGTCAAACTCCTCAACTCAAGAGATCCTCCCGCCTCAGCCTCCTGAGTACAGGCTACAGGCATGTGCCACCATGCCCAGCCATAGCTTGAGGTTTTCACCTACAATAACTGAAGTTCCTACCTTGCCACTTCAGACCATCTACTAAGAAGTCATAGATATTACTTCACGGAAAAAAATGCCTGGCTGCAAATAATTCCCTTTAACGGACTTGAAGATAGTTCTGTTAGTGTCTTCCATAGTTTTCAACTCAGATCCAGTGCTCATGCAATACTCCTTATCTACTGTGTCTTTGTTTCCAATAGCAATAACACATGAACTTAATAAATATGCTGTCTTTTTAAGAATTTACGGTCGGGTGTGGTGGCTCAAGCCTATAATCCCAGCACTTTGGGAGGCCAAGGTCTGTGGATCACGAGGTCAGAAGATGGAGACGATCCTGGCCAACATGGTGAAATCCCGACTCTACTAAAAATTATCCAGGTATGGTGGTGGGCACCTGTAGTCCCAGCTACTCAGGAAGCTGAGGCAGGAGAATTGCTTGAACCCGGGAGGCGGAGCTTGCAGTGAGCTGAGATCGTGCCACTGCACTCCAGCCTGGGCGACAGGGTGAGACTCTGTCGCAAAAAAAAAAAAAAAAGAATTTACATTGGTGTATGAATACAAAGACTGAAAAATGTATTAGAAAGATTTATTATTTAAGAGATTCATTATGAAAGAGTTTAAAGATGAAAGAAATTCATCAAAGGGTTTGTATATTTCAAGAAGAAAGTATGACATCATCTAAATACATATTGCGGGGTTAAATGTTCTTTCCACCATAAGAGAAAAATCTATTCTCTTTTGTCCTAGTGTAAAACTCAGGACTTCTGCAGCTGCCCTTGTCTCTGAAATCTTCAACTTGCAGAGTTCTAAACACACACCCTACCTCACACCCCACGCAGAGTTACTCTGTGTCCACACAAGCTGAGCTCCGTGTGTTTTAACAGTCATAGGATTTAATTCCCACATCTTGTTCTGATAGCTGAGATTTATAATTTCAATAAAGATTTCAACAGAAAGATGGTAAATAACTCAGAGGAACTTATTTATTTATTTATTTATTTTTGAGACACAGTCTGGCTTTGTCGCCCAGGCTGAAGTGCTGTGGCATGATCCCGGCTCACTGCAACCTCCACCTCCGGGGTTCAAGCGATTCTCCTGCCTCAGCCTCCCGAGTAGCTGGGATTATAGGTGTGCACAACCACACCCAGCTAAATTTTGTATTTTTAGTAGAGATGGGGTTTCATTATGTTGGCCAGGCTGGTCTCAAACTCCTGACCTCATGATCCACCCACCTCAGCCTCCCAAAGTGTTGGGATTACAGGTGTAAGCCACCACGCCCGGCCCTTCATAACAATGTACTATCTCTGAAATTCCCTTTCACAACAGTGACCTTGATTTGAAATTTTAAAAAAATCAGGCAAATCTATTAAGACATAATAAATAGAGAGTGGCTAAGACACTCTGAAAACAGATATCAAGGACCTCAACTTCTAATGTTTACTTTTAATCATTTTAACAAATAAGCAAACTTTACAAGATTAGTGAGGTTCTGGTGTAAGAGATGTTTTCATAGTCCGTGAATGAGCCTCACCAGGCTTCCCACTAAAATGTGGCAGGGATGAGAGTGCACCTCACCACTGCAGAGCCCAGAATGGAGGCTCCCCTAGTTTCAGAACTTGGGAACAGTTTCCACCACTTGGCCTATCAAACACTCAGACTCAACGAAGAAACCCAATTGGTGGCTCAGACCTAGAAATGGAGTAAATCTGTTGGCCTGAATAAAAGGTCAAAAACATTTTGTACATGTCTGCAGAAAACTGGACTTTTCATCTATTGCAGGCATTGTTTTTACAGGCAAACAGAATGAGGTCTTCTATCTCTGTTTCCCCACTCACCTCCCCAAATCCTAAGTCCTCTCTCCTACATTATATGTTCTATTTTTCACCCCTCTGTAACAGTCTAAAAAAGGATAACTGTGGAAGTAAGACATGCCTATTAGGGAACATCTGGAAAATCAGAAAACTGCAAAAAAGAAATAATCACCAGAGACACCTGATGTTCCTATTTCAGCCACTTCACTGCTCGGGCTGTTCAGCAGCCCTTGCGCTGCCTGCCAGTTCTGGTCTCCTTGCTTGCCCATCCTCCTACACGACCGTTCCGTATTCTTCTCTTCTTCAAACCTCAACATTTCCTCTCTGCTTCTCACTCTCACCTGAAGGCTTCAATTTTGATACAGGAGAAATCAGAATGGATCATTCTACAAAATGCAGCAGGCACAGACATCTGTCTCCATGCACTCGGCTTTCCCTGGCTCCTAGGGCCAACCCCCCACTTTGCACTGGATCCTGTTCCCCACTCCTCCTAAAGGACTTTGCTCCTGGAATTATTTCCATTCCTGCCTCATTAGTTTTTTCTTCTTTTTTAATGAGTCATTGCCAAGAAAAATGATGTACCGTAACATCTTGAATTGCAACTTCTAAAAACTTCCCATTTTCCTGATTCCTCAGTATCTCTACAAACAAGCTGTGGACACCTTTCCCAGATGACGAGGTACACCAATGTGACAAGGCTGGTCCCTGTCACAAGTCCCCCTTCTTGCTCTCCCCTGACCATGGCCTAGTGACATTTAAGCACACCCATGATATCCCCTCCTGCCTTTGCTGGTGAACCCCACCCTGATGCCCAATAAGGGTAACTGTCCACAGGAACCTGTTTGCCCTTGGCTCCCCACCTGCTTGGCTGAGCCCGCTTTGTTGGTGCTCTGCCCAGGTGATCCCCACAAGGTATGTCGTGCCTCCCTCTTTGGAATCTGTGAGTACAGTAAATCCTTTATTCATATGCCTTCCCAATGTCATCTCCACAGCCTATTGGAATGTTCCTTAAGGACTCCACAAGGGGTACTTAATCTCTCATTTATAACACATACCTCCATCTTAAAAAAGCCCTCTCTTGAACCTGTATCTTTCTCAGCTCCTACCCAATTTTAAGCTTCCCATTTCCAAGAAAAGTGACTGCAAGAGTTGTTCACATTCGCTCGGCGCCGCCCGCCCGGCCTCCCGAGAGGCTTCGGGGACTAGACCTTGGACGCGGATCCTTCCAGCGCTGAGCCCCGGGTCTGCATCCTCCTCCTCCGGGAAGCCCCGCCCCCAGGCCTAGCCCTCCTCCTCCTCCGGGAAGCTCCCCCCTCAGGCCTAGCCCTCCTCCTCCTCCGGGAAGCCCCCCTAAGCCTTGCCTTCCTCCTCCTCCGGGAAGCCCCCCAGGCCTTGCCCTCGTCCTCTGAGAAGCCCCACCTAGGCCTCGCCTTCCTCCTCCTCCAGGAAGCCCCCCCAGGCCTCGCCCTCCTCCTCCTCCGAGAAGCCCCCTAGGCCTCGCCCTCCTCCTCCACCGGAAGCCATCCCCGCTCCCCCGACCCCCTAACTTGCTCTCCTCTGGGGAGCCACGGGGCCCCGCTGCACCAAGAGGCCGAATGGGACCCTGAGGGCACTCTGCCCGCGTCCGGCTCACGCGCCCCCTTCAGCGCCAGGTCTGGGGGATCCGCGCCTGCGCCCCGGGGCGACCCTGTCACGGGGTCTGGCTGTCCAGGCCCGGGGACCTGGGTGTCAGGCTGGTAGCAGGAAGGAAGGCGCCGGCCTCCCCACCGCCTTCGCCCCATGCGGCGTCCCCGGGAAAGGCCGCAGAAGAGCCGCCGTCGGCACCCAGAGGGCCATGGACGGGGAGCGCCCTGCATGGTGTTCGTGGCGCTGGCCTGGTCTCTGCGGATCAGAGGCGAAGCCAGCCTGGCTCTCGGGTCGCCCGTCTTCTGTCGAGCTGGCAACATCAGTGCGGTTCCCACCGCCATTCGCGCTTTCTCCTGTACCCTCTGCTTTTTATTGTTGATTTGTGGGAGCTCTTTGCATAGGGGCCCCGCCGTCGCAGCCTGGCGTTCTCGCAGGCGCGTGCCCTCGGAACGCCGGGTGGGCTGCGGGCGCGGCGGGACTCCTGGTCTCTCTTCCCCAGGACGGACACCAGCGTCGCCGCGTCCTACGAAGCCGGGCGCCGAGCGGGAGGCGCATCTGGGCCCCACCGGGGCTGCCCGCACCGAGCACGCGAACGCGCCCTCCCGCCCGGAGGCCGCGGGCGCTGCGGTCGGAGAACCGTAGAGCCACTCGGCTGGGCGTGGCGCGGCGGGGCCTGGGCGACGGAAGTGCGCAGCCGCGCGGCATTCTGGGGCCGGAAGTGGGGCGCCAGCTGCGGGCTGGTGTCATGGCAGGTGGGCGGCGCCGCAGGAGGCGCCTGGCGGAGCTGACGGTGGACGAGTTCCTAGCTTCGGGCTTTGACTCTAAGTCCGAATACTCTCCAGAAGCGGAGACGCGGGAGGCACGCGAGGCTGCCCGGAGTCCGGATGAGCCGGGCGGGAGCCCCTCGGCCAGCCGGCGTAAAGGCCGTGCCTCTGAGCACAAAGATCAGCTCTCTCAGCTGAAGGACAGAGACCCCGAGTTCTACAAGTTCCTGCAGGAGAATGACCAGAGCCAGCTAAACTTCAGCGACTCGGACAGCTCTGAGGAGGAAGAGGAGCCGTTCCACTCCCTGCCATATGTGCTGGAGGAAGCCAGTGAGGATGAGGATGGAGCGGAGGAGGGGAAGATGGGGACAGAGTCCCCAGAGGGCTGAAGGGGAAGAAGAATTGTGTTCCTGTGACCCTCGCCATGGTTGAGAGATGGAAGCAGGCAGCAAAGCAACGCCTCACTCCAAAGCTGTTCCATGAAGTGGTACAGGCATTCGGAGCAGCTGTGGCCACCACCCAAGGGGACCAGGAAAGTGCTGAGGCCAACAAATTCCAGGTCACGGACAGTGCTGTGTTCAATGCTCTGGTCACCTTCTGCATCAGAGACCTTATTGGCTGTCTCCAGAAGCTGCTGTTTGGAAAGGCGGCAAAGGACAGCAGCAGGATGCTGCAGCTGTCCAGCAGCCGGATGCTGCAGCTGTCCAGCAGCCGGATGCTGCAGCTGTCCAGCAGCCCGCTCTGGGGGAAGCTCCGTGTGGACATCAAGGCGTACCTGGGCTCGGTCATACAGCTGGTGTCCTGTGTGGCGGAGACAATGGTGTTGGCGGCCGTGCTGTGGCACATCAGCGTGCTGGTGCCCTGCTTCCTGACCTTCCCCAAGCAGTGCCGCATGCTGCTCAAGAGAATGGTGGTCGTATGGAGCACAGGGGAGGAGTCCCTGCGGGTGCTGGCTTTCCTGGTCCTCAGCAGAGTCTGCCGGCACAAGAAGGACACTTTCCTTGGCCCCGTCCTCAAGCAAATGTACATCATGTATGTGAGGAACTGCAAGTTCACCTTGCCTGGTGCCCTCCCCTTCATCAGTTTCATGCAGCGGACCCTGAGGGAGCTGCTGGCCTTGGAGCCGGGTGTGGCCTACCAGCACGCCTTCCTCTACATCCGCCAGCTCGCCATACACCTGCGCAACGCCATGACCACCCGCAAGAAGGAAATGTCTGTGTACAACTGGCAGTACATGCACTGCCTCTTCCTGTGGTGCCGGGTCCTGAGCACTGTGGGCCCCAGCGAAGCCCTCCAGCCCTTGGTCTACTCCCTTGCTCAGGTCATCATTGGCTGTATCAAGCTCATCCCCACTGCCCGATTCTACCCACTGTGAATGCACTGCATCCGTGCCCTGACGCTGCTCTCGGGGAGCTCGGGGGCCTTCATCCCAGTGCTGCCTTTCATCCTGGAGATGTTCCAGCAGGTCGACTTCAGCAGGAAGCCAGGGCGCATGAGCTCCAAGCCCATCAACTTCTCTGTGATCCTGAAGCTGTCCAATGTCAACCTGCAGGAGAAGGCGTACCAGGACGGCCTGGTGGAGCAGCTGTACAACCTCACCCTGGAGTACCTGCACAGCCAGGCGCACTGCATCGGCTTCCCGGAGCTGGCGCTGCCTGTGGTCCTGCAGCTGAAGTCATTCCTCCGGGAGTGCAAGGTGGCCAACTACTGCCGGCAGGTGCAGCAGCTGCTGGGGAAGGTTCAGGAGAACTCGGAACACATCTGCAGCCGCCGCCAGAGGGTTTCCTTTGGCGTCTCTGCAGGCAGTGGAAGCCTGGCAGAAGCTGACCCTGGAAGAGGGGACCCCCCTGACCTTGTACTACAGCCACTGGCGCAAGCTGCATGACCGGGAGATCCAGCTGGAGATCAGTGGCAAAGAGCGGCTGGAAGACCTGAACTTCCCTGAGATCAAACGAAGGAAGGTGGCTGACAGGAAGGATGAGGACAGGAAGCAATTTAAAGACCTCTTTGACCTGAACAGCTGTGAAGAGGACGACACCGAGGGATTCTTGGAAAGAGGGATACTGGGGCCCCTGAGCAGTCGGCATGGGGTGGAAGAGGATAAAGAGGACGAGGAGGAGGGCGAGGAGGACAGCAGCAACTTGGAGGATGAAGACCCAGACGCAGAGGCGGGGCTGGCCCCTGGGGAGCTGCAGCGGCTGGCCCAGGGGCCGGAGGACAAGCTGGAGGATCTGCAGCTCTCAGAGGAGGACTGAGGCAGCCCATCTGGGGGGCCTGTAGGGGCTGCCGGGCTGGTGGCCAGTGTTTCCACCTCTCCGGCAGTCAGGCCTAGAGGCTGGCGTCTGTGCAGTTGGGGGAGGCAGTAGACAGGGGACAGGCTTTAATATTTATTTTTCAGCATGAACGACCAAACCTACTGAGAGCTAGGCTGGGCTGGCGTGGCTGCTGAAGCCCCACAGTTGTGGGCTGTTGAAGTCAGCTCCGCGGGGGAGCTGACCTTGACGTCAGCTGACGGAGACCAGTCCCAGTTCCAGGGGGAGGCCTGCAGGTCCCTGGCCCCTTCCACCACCTCTGCCCTCCGTCTGCAGACCTTGTCCGTCCGCACCAGGCTCTGCATTCACTCCCCCAAGTCTTTGGAAATTTGTTCCTTTCCTTTCAAGTCACATTTTCCTTTAAACTTTTTTGTTTTGCGTCTAAAACTGAAAGAAAGAAAGCTGTGGGAGGCAGGGCCATTGTAAAAAAAAAAAAAAAAAGTTGTTCACATTCAACATTTTTTCTTTTCTTCTCTCTTCAACCCACTCCAGCATGGGCGACAAGCACACCCAAGTTGCTAAATCCGGTTGATGTTCAGTCCTGAGGTAATTTGACCTTGCAGCATCTTTTTGAGTCTGTGGGTCATGCTGTCCATGTCACACAATTTATTCCCTTGGCTTTTATGACACCTCCTCACACTTGCTTGGTTTTCGGTCTACTTCATTGGCTCTTTCTTTGGCTGGATCTTTATGTTCCCAACTAGAACCCGTTACATAATTTGCAGGGTGCAGTGCAGAATGAAAATGCAGGGCTCTTATTCAAAAATTATTAAAAGTTTCAAGATAGTGAGAGCAGAGCACTCAACAAAGCATGGGGCCCTTCTGAGCAAGAGGTCTTGCGTGATTGCAAAGATCTTGTGCCCATGAAGCCCTGTTCCCATCCTCAGAATGCAGCAAAGCACCTGCTCAGTGCTTATCTATAAATGATCTCGTCCAACCCAATTGGCTTTAGATGCCACATTCAGCAACAAGCTTCACATCTTACCTTCAACACCAATCTCTCCATTTTACTTCAGATTCAAATATTCAACCCTCTATTCTCCATGTGCACTGAATATATGAAATGCACTCAAACTTAATATGTCCAAAATGGAACTTTCATTTCCCACCCAAATTCTTCCCATAGTTTTCCCCATGTCAATAAATACCAACTCCATTTTTCCAGTTATTCAGGCCAAAATCATTATAGCCATCCTGAACTTCGCACTTTTCTCTCACATTCTACATTCAATCCACCAAATCCTGCAAGCTCTACCTTCAAAATATTTCCTAAATCCGACCACTCACGACCTTCACCACTTGCAACCCCGGTACAACTTTCTGTCCTGAGTCACCTAGTCTTCTAGTGTCATAGGCCTGTTGGCTTTCACTTCTGCCCTTCACAGTCTATTTGCCACACAGCCATCAGTTATCTTTTTAAAATGTAAGTCATAGTTTGTCACTTTCAAATCGCAAAGTTGAAACCTTTGAATGCCTTCCAACCTCACTCATAATTTTTTGTTAAGTCTTCAAAATATGGCCTAAAAAACTCTATGTAGCCAGCTTCTGGCTACCTCTCCACCCTCAGCTCCTATCACTACCCCCTCAGTCACTTCATCAGCCACATTGGCTTCCTTGCTGCTCCTCACTTTCCTTTGCACTGTGGTTTTCTCTGTCTGGAACACTCTTCACTCAGATATTTGAATGACTCGCTTTCTCAATTCAATCAGACTTCAATTTACAGGGCACCTCCTCAGAAAGCCTTCTGTACTGAACATAAATCTCAGCTTCCCTTGACTGTTTCCTTTGTTTAAAAGGTGGCACCCCTCTCCTGAACGAGGACCATGCCACACCACTGCCATCTTTGTTGAGTCCCCAGAACTGTCAGTAATCTGCAAAAGTCCCATTAGTTCCAAGTCTCCACTCACTTCTGATGAAATGTCCCATAACAGAGAATGGGATCTGCCTTCCTGGCCCACCGTCTAAAAGCCCAACAATGTTTTCCTAAAGAACAGGGCATTCGCTCTTCATGAGCAATAGAAAACAGGAGCCACAAAGAGCCAAGCAGCAAAGGGCAGAGAATAGATCTAGATAGATGATGAAGAATAACCAGTATACACTCTCTGTCCTCTTAATCTGTTTTGTTGCAGACTGATGTTTTACTCTATGTCTATGCATATGCACATATGCATGTACGTATACATGCGTGCAACTTGATGGCAAAGATCCCATCTTGTATGTTCCTTGTCATATCACCAGCTCCTACAGCAGTAACTGTCACATAGTAAATATTCAGCAAATATTCTTTTGAGAGAACGAATGAAGATGCAATACTATTAAATACATTCACAGTTTCTCACCTTGTTCTTTTCACTCAACACAATCACTTTGGGTTGTTTTTTGGTGTGTGTGACAAGTATTCTTCTAAAAGAAATTATGATTTCTTTAAGGAATCTAGTCTAAATACACATGAAAGGAAAGGGACTACTGAACTAAATTATTTCGGCAAGACATTTAGAGAGTATTAGTGATTTTATAATAAATAATGCTATCATGTGATTTAAGTGTTCAAAGAAAAAAGTGGATGCTTTTCCTACTTGCAGTTCAAAAAAAAGATTTCATCAGTCACAACGTGAGTCAAACCCAAGGTTGATTATCGATGACTAGAACTATTAGAAAAAGCATTCGACAGGTAGGCAGTAAAGAAGGGTGGGAAGTTCAGAGTAATCACATAAACAAAGAAAGGAACTATCTAGAAGGCAGACCCATCAGGGGAGGGAAATTTCAAGGGAAGAAGACTGGACCCTGTTACCTGGGAAATAAGTAAGGCCACAGCGCGGGGAGAAAAAAAGACCTGATACTTTTCAGAGAACAAAAAGTCTGTCTTTGTTAATGCAAATGCATGTAATGCACAGTAGTTTGAGAGATGCTAATGGGTTTTTTTATTGCTTTTCTTTGTCAATTACAAATTGCTCATTCCTGAAGATGAAACTAAAATGAGCCATTGAGTAAATTACTTCCAAAACAAGCTGGTAGAAAACGTGTAAACCTGTAAGTGAGTAATATTAAATCCTTACATGTTTTATAGGCATTTAGACTCCAGGCACACGCAATGTTTTATACCGATAATGACTATACATTTTTTAACTTATTACATAAAATTATATATGTTATAGTCCAGGCACAGTGGCTCACGCTTCTAGTCCCAGCACTTTAGGAGGTCAAGGCAGGAGGATCACTTAAGGCTGTGAGTTTGAGATCAGCCTTGGCAACATAGCAAGACCCTATCTCTACAACAAATAAATAAATAAATTAGCCAGGAGTGGTGGTACACACCTGTAGTCCCAGCTACTTGGGAGGCTGAGATAAGAGGAACACTTGAGCCCAGGACTTCAAGGTTGCAGTTTGCTATAATCGTGCCATTGTACTCTAGCCTAGGTGACGGGGCAAGATCCTGTCTCTTAAAAAAAAAAAAAAAGTACTGGTAGGGCACAATGGCTCAAGCCTGTAATCCAATCACTTTGGGAGACCTCATGATCTCTTGATCTCTTCAACATGGTGAAACCCCGTCTCAACTAAAAATACAAAAATTAGCTAGGCATGGTGACACACACCTGTAGTCCCAGCTACTTGGGAGGCTGAGGCAGGAGAATCGCTTGAACCTGGGAGGTGGAGGTTGCAGTGAGCCGAGATCGCACCGTTGCACTCCAGCCTGGCGACAGAGTGAGACTCCGTCTCAAAAAAAAAAAAAAAAAAAGGCATTATTGAAAGTTTAGAACATAGCAATAAACAAAAGAAGAAAATATAAATCAAAACAAAAACAGCCACTGTAAATGTTTTAGTTTATAATATTTCAGATTTCTTCTACTAAGTAAATATATGATTATGAAAAGTTGTACTCATTACTGCTTAATATCCTGTTTTGTTGTTCATGAAATAATTTTTCATGAATATTTAGCAGTGTAATTATATTATTGTCTCTTTTAAGCCAATACTATAACATAAATAACACATTATTAAAAATTAATCCATCACTGCAGTTTAAAAGTTAAAGAAAAAAAAAAAACAAAATTCAACTTGGTCATAGCATATTAGTATTTTAATTTGAGACTGGATGGATTTGCTAATATTTTACTCAATGTAATTGTAGGTTTCTTATTGTGGGATATTTGTCAGGTTTTTATTTCAAGGCTAAGCTAATTTATAAAATAAATTAGGATATTATACATTATACATAAATTAGGATTGTTTTCTATGCTTTAAAACAATGTTTTTCAAATTATCTGTGTGAAATCCTTTTTTGCAGTTTCCCATCCATTATGTACTGCTATTATGGTTAAAACAAAACAAAAAGAAATTAGTAGAAAATTAAAATAATAAGCCACAAACAATCAAAATAAAAGTTTTATTTCTTTATGATTACATTCAATAGACACTAAATTACTCTACCAAATTGCTGTAAAAGTCTCTAAATGCTGACTGTCACTGCCATATTTATCGTGAACTTGTAACAAATAGTTCATGACCACCAGAAGCCCATGGACCACATTTTGAATAGTGCTGCTTGAAAGAAGACGCTTAATATGTTTAATGATACACATTTATCAGCAAAAAAATGCTGTTGAAATATTACCACAATATGTGAATTTTCATTTATTTACAAATCATATCTCTAATTAAAATTATTTTAATAATATTCTGGATGCTTAGATTTTAAGTGCTCAGCATCCTAAAGACCTCATCTTTTTTTTTTTTTTTTTTTGAGATGGAGTCTCATGTCTCGCTCTGTCGCCCAGGCTGGAGTGCAGTGGCCTGATCTCCGCTCACTGCAAGCTCCGCCTCCCGGGTTCATGCCATTCTCCCGCCTCAGCCTCCCAAGTAGCTGGGACTACAGGTGCCTGCCACCACGCCCGGCTAATTTTTTGTATTTTCAGTAGAGACGGGGTTTCACTGTGTTAGCCAGGATGGTCTCGATCTCCTGACCTTCTGATCCGCCCGCTTCAGCATCCCAAAGTGCTGGGATTACAGGCCTGAGCCACCGCGCCCGGCCGACCTCATCCTTTTATTAGTTAATTCGCAGGTACAATATCCAATTAAGATAAGGTTTGCTATTGCTGATACTGTGTATGGATCTCTATTTTCCAGTAACATTTCTGATCACTTAAAATTACTGAGCAAATGCTTTTCATATCTGATTAGATCATCCTTGTGTTTGACTCATAATGTGATTGATGAAATCTTTTCTTTGAACTACAAATAGGAAAAGCATCATCTAGTAGTGCTCTGTCTTCAATCTGTGGCTTCTCTTCAGGAATATAATCATGCCACTTGTTCATTTTGTGAGGATTCCTTTCGTGACAACTATATGGTATAACCCACATAATTGGAAATTGCCATGCAGTGTTTAAAGAGCAAACACACTGGTGAGGGGACCAGGCGCCACCTACACTTTCTTTCAAGAATATCTGTTGGAGGCAACCTACAGAATGGGAGAAAATTTTTGCAATCTACTCATCTGACAAAGGGCTAATATCCAGAATCTACAATGAACTCAAACAAATTTACAAGAAAAAAACAGCCCCATCAAAAAGTGGGTGAAGGATATGAACAGACACTTCTCAAAAGAAGACATTTATGCAGCCAAAAGACACATGAAAAAATGCTCACCATCACTGGCCATCAGAGAAATGCAAATCAAAACCACAATGAGATACCATCTCACACCAGTTAGAATGGCAATCGTTAAAAAGTCAGGAAACAACAGGTGCTGGAGAGGATGTGGAGAAATAGGAACACTTTTACACTGTTGGTGGGACTGTAAACTAGTTCAACCATTGTGGAAGTCAGTGTGGCGATTCCTCAGGGATCTTGAACTAGAAATACCATTTGACCCAGCCATCCCATTACTGGGTATATACCCAAAGGATTATAAATCATGCTGCTATAAAGACACATGCACAGGTATGTTTATTGTGGCACTATTCACAATAGCAAAGACTTGGAACCAACCCAAATGTCCAACAATGATAGACTGGATTAAGAAAATGTGGCACATATACACCATGGAATACTATGCAGCCATAAAAAATGATGAGTTGATGTCCTTTGTAGGGACATGGATGAAGCTGGAAACCATCATTCTCAGTAAACTATCGCAAGGACAAAAAACCAAACACCTCATGTTCTCACTCATAGGTGGGAATTGAACAATGAGAACACATGGACACAGGAAGGGGAACATCACACACCGGGGCCTGTTGTGGGGTGGGGGGAGGGGGGTGGGATAGCATTAGGAGATATATCTAATGTTAAATGATGAGTTAATGGGTGCAGCACACCAACATGGCACATGTATACATATGTAACTAACCTGCACATTGTGCACATGTACCCTAAAACTTAAAGTATAATAAAAAAAAAAAGAATATCTGTTGGACCATGCATGTGAATTGGCCATTTGACATAAGAACTCAGAGAGGGAGCCAGCTCAAGCAGTTAAATGCTATTAAAATGAAACTGAAATTTATTATTTTATTAGGAAAAATAACTAAAGTTCTATTTCTTTAATCCATCCTAATGAATTTTTTGTGCAAACTTCATATTTAAAAAGACTATGGCTTTAGAACAGGTTTCTCTAAGGACCGTATGGTTCTCTAAGCATCTGTTTGTTTAAAATTCAGATTCCCAGATCCCATCCCATAACTACTATATCAAAGTCCCAAAGAGAAGATGGGGAGAGAGGAGAAAGGAATTCATATGTTTAATAAACTCCCCAAGTGATTATTGTGCATATATATATTTATTTATTTGAGACAGAGTCTTGCTCTGTTGCCCAGGCTGGAGTGCAGTGGCACAATCTCAGCTCACTGCAACGTCCACTTTCCAGATTCAAGCAATTCTTCTGCCTCAGCATCCCAAGTAGCTGAGATTACAGACGTGCACCACCACACCCAGCTGAATTTTGTATTTTTAGTAGAGATGGGTTTTCACCACATTGGCCAGGTTGGTCTCGAACTCCTGACCTCAAGTAATCTGCCCACCTTGGCCTCCCCCAAAATGCTGGGATTACAGGAGTGAGCCACCATGCCCAGCCAATATTTTGAAAACCAATGCTTCAGAGCAATTTAAAAAATAATCATAGGCATTACATATAATCCTCAAAGGCTACATGCACAAAACTGGGCATCTCTATTATGAAATAGTTGAGGACTTTGACATCTTTTTCAGCTTTTTTTCTATCATTCGAATTAGGCTTTTCTTTTTTTCTGTTTCTTCTTGAGTCCATTTTAGTAATTTTTATCCTCCTAGGATATCATAATTTTAGTTAGCTTCTAAAATAATTATTGTAATAAATTATATTTAGAAAATAATTTAGTATGCTTTTCTTTTCCATACCTGTCTGATCATGCATGTCCCTATATAAGGATACAAACTGCTAGTGATATCTTTAGTTTAAGGGAAATGAGAGAACAGAAGTTTAAAATTTATTTAGCTGAAACACAAAGAGAATGCAAACTGTTAAAAGATATTTTTAAGGGGAATGTGAGAACAGAGGTTTAAAATGTATTTAGTCAAACACAAAGAAAAAGAGAGTCAGGTGGGTACGGTGGCTCACGCCTGTAATCCCAGCACTTTGGGAGGCCGAGGTGGGTGGATGACTAGGTGAGAAGTTCGAGACCAGCCTGACCAACGTAGTGAAACTCCATCTCTACTAAAAATACAAAAATTAGCCGGCATGGTGGCTCACACCTATAATCCCAGCTATTTGAGAGGCTGAGGCAGGAGAATTGCTTGAACCTGGGAGGCAGAGGTTGCAGCGAGCAGAGATCGTGCCATTGCACTCCAGCCTGGGCAACGAGAGCAAAACTCTGTCTCAAAAAAAAGAAAAGTAAAGAAAAAGAGAGTCAATATTTTGAAGTCCACATAAAAGATGATAGTTTGGAAAGCTGTTAGTTTACAAGAACCAAGATTTTTGAAAGAACAATTTTTGAAAATCAAAAGGCAAAGATTTGAAAGATAAAGGTATAACATTAGCCTACAAATAAACAATTAAGGTTGCGGTTTTCCAGGGAGTGAATAGGATGACAGAGAACCTGACAAGAACGAGGTCAGGGTGACCTGCGTGGCTTCCAGGGATCACACAGAGAAGAGCAGAGATCATACTTGGAAAGAACTCAGTTTCTGCCCTAAAGAAGACCAATACAGCCAAACCAAGGGCAGTCGGGCAGGTGATGGAACCAAGCCACGCTGAAGTCTGTTCACCACCGTTCAGGGGAGTGCTGTTCCCCGTCCCGCCAGGAGAACTGCTAGCATTGCCTTCATTGCCCCCCGTGAAGGTCTTCCTCTGATCGCTGTTTGCACCTCACTCCATGAGCACCCAGGAGAAATGTGACCCGTATACATCCTGATGTTTCAGTCAGCCCATCTCAACTCTACTATAAACATTTTTCAATAACCCAGCACTTTTTAAGGCCCCTAAAAGAAAGGGTAGAACCGTGGATGCCCGACAGGACTGGGTAGTGCAGAGAGAACCAGCAGCTCAACTTGGGTGGTTTCAGAAAAACAAAAAACAAAAAACAAAACAGTTCAAAACTTCACTTTGAGCCAGGACAGTGGAAAGAGCCACAGCCGTTCTATTAGTATCAGTATTTTTAGCAGAGTCTACTTTCCTCAGGCTGCAACTTTTCTTACTGGAAAAGTGCAACCACCCCTTAACTGATCTCCCTGAAACTGTTCTCTCCACCCTCCAGTCTTTTCTGTACATTGCTTGCAACAATTACCTTCCAAAAAATCAAAAAAAAAATTCCTCTCTAGAAATCTTTATTATCCTGTTGTTGCATACAAGAGGAAGGCCAAACTCAGCAGCATTAACTGGACTGCCCTTCAAAACCCAGTCGCAGTCAAAATTTTAGCCTCAACCTATGCCTCTGCCAGTGTTTAAACTTAAATGTTAGCCATTTCAAACAGGGCAGAGCTTTTCCATACGGTTGAATATTTACTCACTGGTTCTTCCTCCTAGATTATCATGAACTTGGTTCTCTGCCCAGCAAACTCCTTCCCAACTCAAATCCTATTATGACCCTATAAAAAGTCACTTGCTTTCTCTCTCATTTACCGAGGTGCTTTATTCAGATTAATCTAAAAGCATCCGTCAGATTCTTTTTTTTTTTTTTTTTTTTTTTTGAGACGGAGTCTCACTCTGTCACCCAGGCTGGAGTACAGTGGCATGATCCCAGCTCACTGCAAGCTCTGCCTTCCGGGTTCATGCCATTCTCCTGCCTCAGCCTCCCGAGTAGCTGGCACTACAGGTGCCCACCACCATGCCCGGCTAATTGTTTGCATTTTTAGTAGAGACGGGGTTTCATCGTGTTAGCCAGAATGGTCTCGATCTCCTGACCTTGCGATCCGCCCGCCTCAGCCTCCCTAAGTGCTGGGATTACAAGCGTGAGTCACCGCGCCCAGCCCCGTCAGATTCTTTGATCATGATTTCCTCTTGTCTCTTTCCCTACTGGACTGACAGCTCCTTGAGAGCAGTGACTTCCTTCCACTTGCTCCTAGGAGCCACCCTATACATGTTTGTTGAATGACTCAGTCCACAATGAGTGACACAGCTGACTAATATAAAACTAAAATGACCTTTGTTCACACAACAGGCTACATTACTTTGTTATTGTTCTGATCCAGCTTTTTTTTTTGTACTTGGAAGTTTATTTGTTCATCACGCATCATTTCTCTATGTTTGGTCAATCATTCCAGCCTGACAAGGTAGTTTTTTTTTTAATCATTTTTTAAACATTCTGAGTCTGCTATCCAAGGAATAATGTTGCCTCTTCCAGCTGCATCCTCAGCACCATTTATAATTGTGCCATCAATTCCCTCATCCAAGTTATAAATATCAGTTCTGGACAGAGCGTTTTACATGGCAGTTACCCTATCTTCTCTAGAATTATACTTATTTCTTCTCTTGTTTTGTCAACTTGAATGTGAACTCCTCAAGACAGGCATCATGGACCTCTCATGTTTATATTCTCTTAACTTTCTTGATTTTAATAAACACTACAAAATATCCTAGTGTCCCTTGATGGTGGTGACAGAAAGCTGGTTCTGGAATCAGATGACCGAGGATCAGACCACAGCCCCCCACCTGCAGGTCAACTTAGGCAAGTTTCTCAAACCCTTCTAGCCATCGATGACATTTTCTCATATACAAAATGTGGAAAAAAGTAGTACCTACATGACAGAATTGTCTTGAGAGAATAAAACAGATAATGTATGTAGAACGTTTCATGCTATACTTAATCCAGAGTAAGTGTTTAATATAATAATAGTTATTAGAGGTATTAGTTGAATAAAATAAATAATGGAAATATCAATGTCATCAAATCTACTAATTTATTACTCAAGTGTATACTTTGCTAGGGTTGCCATTACAAAGTACCACAGTCTGGGTGGCTTTAGCAACAGAAATCTATTTTCTCACAATTCTGGAGGCCAGATCTCCAAGATCAAGGTGTCAGCAGGGTTGACACCTTGAGGCCTTTTTTTTGTTTTGTTTTGAGGCCTTTATTCTTGGTTAGTAGGTGGCCATCTTCTCCTTGCACCTTCACATGGTCTTTCCTCTGTACCTGTCTGTGTCCTAATCTCCTCTACTTACCAGAGCACCAGTTATATTGGATTAGAGCCCACTCCAACAAACTCATTTAACCTTATTTATTTTTTTAAAGACCCAATCTTGAAATGCAGTCATTCTTAGACACTGAGAGTAAGGATATCAAACATAATTTTTTTTTGGAGAGGGGACACAATTCAGGCTGTGATAATCAGTAATAGCTATCACACCCATTATAAGTAATATCTAAGTTAGTCATGATCAGCTGTATAACCATCAACAACAACTCACTGACCCTTCTTTTGTCTTTTTTTTTGAAACAAGGTCTCGCTCTGTTACCCAGGCTGTAGTGCAGTGGCATGATCTTGGCTCACTGCAGCCTCAATCTCCCAGGCTCAAGTGATCCCCCAACCTCAACCCGCTGAGTAGCTGGGACTACAGGCATGTGCCACCACACCCAGCTGATTTTTATTTTTATTTTTATTTTTTTTGAGATGGAGTTTCTCTCTTGTTGCCCAGGCTGGAATGTAATGGTGCAATCTCGGCTCACAGCAACCTCTGCCTCCCGGGTTCAAGCCATTCTCCTGCCTCAGCCTCCCAAGTAGCTGAGATTACAGGCATGTGCCACCACGCCCGGCTAATTTTGTATTTTTAGTAGAGACGGGGTTTCTCCTTGTTGGTCAGGCTGGTCTCGAACTCCGGACCTCAGGTGATCCACCTGCCTCAGCCTCCCAAAGTGCTGGGATTACAGGCATGAGCCACTGTGCCCAGCCTGATTTTTTATTTATTTATTTTTTGTAGACACAGGGTTTCTCTATGTTGTGTAAGCTAGTCTCAGCCGAAACAGGGCTTAGCTCACACAGTTCAAAACTAGCTGAAGGCCTGACTTTCCCTGGTGACCATACCAGATACAATCATAAAGCAGGGAAAAAAGAGAATGTGCCTGGCGACTCCTCTTCTGGAAAGTCTCTGGGAAATCCGTCCTTTTGGCCACTATCAATGCCTGGGGGCAGCTTAGATTGAAAACTGTGGTGCCCCATTAGCAGGCAACTTTCCTCCAAGAAAATGTTATTTTTCTTTCCCTTATTGAATTACTGGCTTCATTATTTTGGGGTTTATTTGGGAGGGGAAATTTCTGTCTTCCTTGAATTAAAACCTGAGGTTAGACATGGTTCTTTTGTACATATACCGTTTCGTAGGGTTTTGAAAAAAGGAAGGGATGAAGGAAAAGAAAATGATGAGAATAAAACCACCAGTTGGCTTAGTTCTCTGTAAATATTTTCTTTTTTTTTTTGATTGACAAAGATTACGCAAAACTTTATTTTTACTTATAAAGTGAACATATTTAGAAACATTATTAATCCCTTAAAATAACCAAGATGTTGCTTATCAATAGGTATTAACTATATTATATACAATATATGAATATTTTATTATATAAAACATATTTATATAAATATAATTTATATAATATATAAAATAAGCTTTGGTAGTGAATAATAATGGTTAGCTTATCAGTATAGTAATGATAATTTTTTGCTCTCCTGTGCAAATGACACTAGGATGTTCTTATAACTTTTATGTGCTCATCTATAATTTCATCTGTCTTTATAGAATCAGGAAAATTACTATCTTGTTCTCCATTCTACTTTTTGCACTTAGTCTCTGTCATGTAGTAAGAATTCGATAATCACTGTTAATTATTTTAGCTATAAAACCAAAGATTTGCAAGAAGTACGTATTTATGCTCATTCCATATTTGTAGAATTTACACTGATTGATGGTTTTTTGAAAAGATAATATTTTCATATGGTTAAAATTTATAAGGGAATATCATGAAGTATCTCTGTTTCCAACTCCCAACTTCCATTCCTGGTCTCAATCAGTGTTATTAATTCTATTTTTTTTAATTTTATTATTATTATACTTTAAGTTTTAGGGTACATGTGCACAACGTGCAGGTTTGTTACATATGCATACATGTGCCATGCTGGTGTGCTGCACCCATTAACTCGTCATTTAGCATTAGGTGTATCTCCTAATGCTATCCCTCCCCTCTCCCCCCACCCCACAACAGTCCCCAGAGTGTGATGTTCCCCTTCTTGTGTCCATGTGTTCTCATTGTTCAATTCCCACCTATGAGTGAGAACATGCGGTGTTTGGTTTTTTGTCCTTGCAATAGTTTACTGAGAATGATGGTTTCTAGTTTCATCCATGTCCCTACAAAGGACATGAACTCATCATTTTTTATGGCTGCATAGTATTCCATGGTGTATATGCACCACATTTTCTTAATCCAGTCTATCATTGTTGGACATTTAGGTTGCTTCCAAGGCTTTGCTATTGTGAATAGTGCCACAATAAACATACATGTGCATGTGTCTTTATAGCAGCATGATTTATAATTCTTTGGGTATATACCCAGTAATGGGATGGCTGGGTCAAATGGTATTTCTAGTTCTAGATCCCTGAGTATTCGCCACACTGACTTCCACAATGGTTGAACTAGCTTACAGTCCCACCAACAGTGTAAAAGTGTTCCTATTTCTCCACATCCTCTCCAGCACCTGTTGTTTCCTGACTTTTTAATGATTGCCATTCTAACTGGTGTGAGATGGTATCTCATTGTGGTTTTGATTTGCATTTCTCTGATGGCCAGTGATGGCGAGCATTTTTTCATGTGTTTTTTGGCTGCATAAATGTCTTCTTTTGAGAAGTGTCTGTTCATGTCCTTCACCCACTTTTTGATGGGGTTGTTTGTCTTTTTCTTGTAAATTTGTTTGAGTTCATTGTAGATTCTGGATATTAGCCCTTTGTCAGATAAGTAGGTTGTGAAAATTTTCTCCCATTTTGTAGGTTGCCTGTTCACTCTGATGGTAGTTTCTTTTGCTGTGCAGAAGTTCTTTAGTTTAATTAGATCCCATTTGTCAATTTTGTCTTTTGTTGCCATTGCTTTTGGTGTTTTAGACATGAAGTCCTTGCCCATGCCTATGTCCTGAATGGTAATGCCTATGTTTTCTTCTAGGGTTTTTATGGTTTTAGGTCTAACATTTAAGTGTTTAATCCATCTTGAATTAATTTTTGTGTAAGATGTAAGGAAGGGATCCAGTTTCAGCTTTCTATATATGGCTAGCCAGTTTTCCCAGCACCATTTATTAAACAGGGAATCCTTTCCCCATTGCTTGTTTTTCTCAGGTTTGTCAAAGATCAGATATTTGCAGATATGTGGTGTTATCTCTGAGGGCTCTGTTCTGTTCCATTGATCTATATCTCTGTTTTGGTACCAGTACCATGCTGTTTTGGTTACTGTAGCCTTGTAGTATA
The DNA here is from genome assembly GCF_029289425.2 of Pan paniscus. Lineage (NCBI taxonomy): Eukaryota > Metazoa > Chordata > Mammalia > Primates > Hominidae > Pan > Pan paniscus. Next base: position 43,791,177 of record NC_073262.2, read on the forward strand.
GTTTGAAGGTCAGGTAGCATGATGCCTCCAGCTTTGTTCTTTTGGCTTAGGATTGACTTGGCAATGCGGGCTCTTGAAAAGTGATTTTCTAAATGCAGAGTTCTGATAACCTCAAACGGTCCCTTCCTTGGACGGTTATTTTGAAGAATAAGTAAGGAAGTATACACAGCATATTGCCTGACTGGTATTAAGCATTACATATTCTTTCAAAAAGGGTGGGCAGCTGGAGGGATGAGGCATGGCCCCCTTTTCCCAGGACCTTCTTTGGGCACATGGATGCCTAACCCTAAGCTGCAAAAATATGCAGCCCAACTCCCGAAGGAGAAGAAATGTCTGCTTCCTATTTGTCTTTGCACGTGTGCTTTGCTTGGCCTTCTCAGGGTCTCTCCGGCACCAGAGCAGCCAAGCTGCTGGCCCACCATGGGCCCAGTGTCCTCATGCCTCCCAAGCAGACACCAGAGATTGTCAGGTTCCTCAAGCAGATGGTGGAAGGTTCTCCCTCCTCCTGTGGACGGGCACCCTCCTGTGCTGGATCGCATGTGGGATTCAGCACTCCCAAAAGTCCCTGGACAATATAAGTCTCTTGAGTGTCCCCTCCTGGTTTTGCTCAGGCAGTAACAGGGAGAACAGAGGCTGTCACTGCATGGGTGTGGGAAAAACAGTCATTTCTTCTGCTGTAAAACAGAAATGGTATCTGCCTTTCCAATGTCTCACAGGCAGTTTGTGCATGAATTTTACAAAAGAGAGAGACAGACATGAAGCACCCTGCATTTTTAAGAGGAAGAAAATCTGCATCCATGTGAAGTATCTTTGGGCTCTGTTTCCTCCAAGCTAGCCTTTCCCTTTAACATGGAGAGCATGTGTGCCTGATGAGACCTGGGAAATCAAATCACAAAATTGAATCCTCCGCATGACGCTGACAGACAGAAACCAGAGGCAGCCAGCCATGTGTCGCAGGATTAAATTGACGTGAAATGTGCAGAATAGGCACATCCACAGGGCAGGAAGCAGATCAGTGGTGCCGGGACTGCAGAAGGGCAGGGGGCATCTGCTGGCAGTATTGAGATGCTGAGGCTGAAGTGCAGGATGGTTGCACAACTCTGCAAACTTACAAAAAAATCAACAAATGGTGCACTTAACATAGGTGAATGCTGTGGCCTGTAAATTACACCAGGTCACAGCTGCCAGCATCACATCCTCCTATGGAGAGCCCCAGCCTCCAGGCTTGGGTCCTTGCTGCTGCCTATTTCTCTGGCTGTTGTCCCTGCTCCTCACCCAGGTGTACTTGGCTATGTACTTGTCCTAGTTGTCATTTTGATAGGGATCTTTACTTGTTGGCAAGAGATAGAAAGCACTGACATCGTGTCCACCTCTTTAAGATGATCCTCAGGTGGGTGCCAGCCACCCCTCCTCTGGTCTCTGGTGACTCCCAGGTGAGGAAGCCTCAGGAGAGTAGGAGCTTGGGGCCCCAGGAGCCGAGAGTCCCTGCTCAAGCTCCGGCCTGCCCTTCCCTCTCTGAGAAAGCTTGGGCAAGTTACATCTCTCTGAACCCTGTTCCTCACAGGATTTTGATGATCAAGCGTGTTCCCATCCAGGAAAATGTGAATCACTGTCCAACATCTATGCCTGCTCTCAGCATTTGTGGACAGTTATCTGGGGGCTTCTGGAAGGAGCCTGTAGAAGGTCAGGGAGTTTCTTAACCAAAAGCAGAGAAGATCCACCTGGGATTGTTGATCTGTGACTGTTCTGAGACAGTCTGAGTCCCAAAATGCACTCAGCGAGGGGACCTAGCACTCCCCTCTCACCAGGAACCCTGACAGGTGTCCAAGGCAGGAAAGCCATGCTGGCCCTGGCTCAGGGAGCTGCTGGCTGGAGTGAAGGTTCTAGGTGCAAAGGATGCCTCCTGCCGAGCTTAAAGCAGGAGATCACCTTGTTAGAATTTCCCTGACCCTCACGAGATTATTAACACCTTCAGTGTTCTTCCCAGATGCCCAGCCAGTATAGCTCACCCTTATTTCCCTTTCTATGAGGTCCAGGGCTCTTGCTTTGTTAGATCTGCCTGACAGCAGCCTTTTCTGGTTCCAAGAACATCTCTTTGAGCTTAAGAAAGAATAGTTCTTAGAGTCTTCAGCTCCTAGGTCAAACCATCTTCAGTTGTATTCTTGCCAATGTGACAGCTTCAGGTTCCAAGGCCTCCATGCTGGGGTTTGCTGCAGCACAGATTGGAGAGGAGGGCTGGGGTCCTTCTAGGATATGAGGCACCTGTCACAGCTTTCTTCTGCAGCAAGCTCTTGTCATCTCAGATTCTGAGGAGATCATCGCTGCAGAGCAGCTGGGGTGTGGACATTGTGGAGGCTGAAGAGAAGACCAGATCTCTGCAGATATCAAGGTGCTGCCTTCCCGGGGGTGGCGGGCAAGTGGCAGGGTCACCAGCCCTGGGGACTGTGCTTAGAGCAGCTGGTGTTCCACCTTTCCCTACCTCAGTGTAAGAGGCAAGGAACAAGGTGCCTAATTTTGATCTGTTTTCCACATTTCTTCTAGGTGGGTAACTCGCCAGTCATGGGGGAGTCTGAGCCCTAGGCCCGCTCCTCTGAGTTGCACACGAGACCCTCTTGGGAACAAGAACATCTGTTTCTCTTCTCCAACCTGTCTGGGAGGTGAGGCTGCTAGCTCTCAGGCTGCATGCCCACCCACACCCCTTCTCCCTTCTGGGGCCTCATGTCTGTTCTTTGTGACACCTTGTTACAAAGCTTGTCGTAGAGGAAGCATGAAACTGAAGGGCCTAGATGACACATGTTTGGTCTTCGTAACATCACACGCTCATGGATCATGCAAGTGCTGAGGGAGGGCTACAAGCTGGCTGTGTGCCCCTCATAGCTAACATCCCTGGAATAAAATGTCTACTTCCCTGGTAGGCATCGCCACGGCATAGCGATCGGCACGGTGACCGCACACCACTGGTCATATTGCCTCCTTGATCTCAGGAGTTGGAAATGAGAAGACGCCATTGCCGCTGAGAGGGGGCACTGTGTTGGTTTGTGGCGGGAATGGCCATCTCCACCGGCACCCTTTTCTTCATCATGGCAGTGTCCCTGCAGTATCACATCCTGGACTCTGTTATATTCCTCACTGGCATCATTGTGGCCAATGTGCCCAAGGTGTCCTGGCCACTGTTACTGTGAGTCCCTGCTGTTAGGCAGCTGCACTCAGCCCTGTGGACACAGCATTGCTGCTCTCTCCACCAAGTCCAGGGCACCAACCCTCCCTGCCAGGGACAATCACAGCACCTTCTGAATAGACTTTCTTAGAGGGACAAAAGGAATTGTCTAAAATTAGACAAACTGACTTTAAAACAACAACAAAAATATTAACAGAAATAAGGATATTTTATAACGACAAAGGGTAAATTAATCAGGAAAATGTAAAACTTATTGACATGTATGCACTCAGGGAAAGAGTACAGAAACACAAGAAGCAAAACTTGACAGAAATGAAATAATTCAGCAATGATAGTTGGAGACTTTAATACCCCACTTACACTAATGGGTATAACAACTAGACACAAGATAACAAGGAAATAGAAAATAAGAACAACATTAGAAACCAAATACACCTAACAGATACATATAGAACGCACCATTCAACAGCAGAATCTGTATTCTTCCCAAATGCACACGGAACATTTTCTAAGACACTATGCAAAGCCATAAAACAAACACCAATTAAATTGAAGGATTAAAATAATACAAAGAATATTTTCTCATCATGATAAAAGCACATTAAGGATCAATGAAAGGAAGAAATCTGGGAAACTCCTAAAAATGTGAACTTTAGCAGAAACTTTCCAAAATAATAAAAGGTCAAAAAAGAAACCACAAGTAGTATAAGACAGTATTTTAAGATAAATGAAAAAGTAGACAAAGCCAAAAAAAAAACTTACAGGATTAATTGAAACCATGCTCTGAAGGAAGCTTACAGCAGAATTCCATCAATGAAAAAGCAGAAAAATCTCAAATCAATAACTAAATGCCTGTTAAAAACATTTAAATGGAAATGGCTGACCCCACTCATCTGAGAAAAGGTTATCAGTTGGGGCAAAAATAATCTTGCTGAAAAACCCTAGGAAGGAAGACTTGGAAAGGATACCCTTTGGAATTTAGGGCTGTGACAATAGTTTTGGAAATCTAGAAGGCAATGTGGATGCTCAGGGCCAGGCACGTGATCAGGAATGACCCAGGAAGACCCTAAGCTCTCACCTCTGACCTTCAAACTCTGCAAAAGAAGAAGGTAAAAAGAAGTTGTCATTAGATTAAAATAATTGGTTATAAGATGTTCTATACAAGCTTCATGGTAACCAAAAACCAAAATCCTATGATAGGTATGCACAAAATAGAAAGCAAGCAGTTAAAACATACTACCAGAGCAACTCACTTTTATACAAAGGAACACAGGAAGCACGAAAGAAAGGAAGAGAGGACCAAACAATCAACTAGAAAACAAGTAGCAAAATTGCAATACTATGCCCTTACCTATCAATAATAACACTGAAGGTAAATGGACTAAATGATCCAATCAAAAAACACAGAGTAGCTCAATCAATTAAAAGACAAGAGCCAACTATAGGCTTCCTACAAGAAATCCACTTCACCTGTAAAGACACATATAGATTGAAAATGAAGGGGTTGAAAAAGACGTTCCATGAAATGAAAACCAAAAAAGAGCAGGAGTAGCTACACTTATATGAGATAAAATAGATTTCAAGACAAAAACTGTAAAAAGAGACAATAAAGTTGATTATATAATCATCAATTCTTCAAGAGAATATAACTATTATAAATATATATGTACCCAGCATTGGAGCACTCAGATATATAAAGCAAATATTATTAGAGTTAGAGAGACAAATACCAATAAAGTAATAGCTGGGACTTTAACACCCCACTTTCAGCACTGAACAGATCATCTAAACAGAAAGTTAACAAAGAATCATCAGACAATCTGTACTGTAGACTCAATGGACCTAATACATATTTACAGAATATTTCATCCATCAGCTTCAGAATACACATCCTTCTCCCCAGCACATAAAACAGTCCCAAAGATTGACCATATGGTAGACCACAAAACACGTTTCAAAAAAAATTTTTTTAAACATGAAATTACATTAAATATGTTTTTCTGACCACACTGGAATAAAACGAGAAATAACTAAAGAAACTTTGAAAACCATACAAACACATGGAAATTAAACTACATGCTTCTGAATGACCATTGAGTCAATGAAGAAATTAAGAAGAAAATGTTTTAAAAATTTCTTGAGACAAATGAAAATGGAAACACAATGTAACCAAATCTATGGGATACAACAAAAGCAGTACTAAGGGGGAAGTTTATAGCAATAAACACCTACATAAAAAGTAGAAAAACTTCCAATAAACAACCTAATGTTGCATCTTAAAGAAATAGCAAAGCAAGAGCAAAGCAAACCCAAAATTAGTAGAAGAAAAGAAATAACAAAGATCAGAGCAGAGGCCAGGGTGGTGGTTCACGCCCGTAATCCCAGCACTTTGGGAGGCCAAGGCAGGCGGACCACCTGAGGTCAAGAGTTTGAGACCAGCCTAGCCAACATGGCAAAACCGAGTCTCTACTATAAATACAAAAATTAGCCAGGCATGGTGGCTGGTGCCTGTAATCCCAGCTACTTGGGAGGCTGAGGCAGGAGAATCGCTTGAACGGGGGAGGCAGAGGTTACAGTGGGCTGAGATCGTGCCATTGCACTCCAGTCTGGGTGACAAAGCAAGAATCCGTCTCAAAACAAAACAAAACAAAATCAGAACAGAAATGGAGACTAAAAAAAATAGAAAAGACCAATAAAATTTCCAGTTATATTGAATCATCAAAACCAGCAACAGACGCAGCAGCACAGGGCACAGCTGCAGCTACAGGAGCAGCAGCAACAGGCTTTGCAGGCCCAGTGCCAATACAGCAGCCACCAATGCAATGTCTGCTGCAGCCTGCCCCCTCCCAGGTCCTGCCCCAGCAGCTGCAGCAGATACGTCAACCACACCACCACTAGCAGCTGCCATAGTCCTGGCAACCTCCAGCTGCTCAGAACCAACCATTGCAGCTCCCGCCACGGTCAGTCACAGACCCAGCCTTTGGTGTGGCAAGTGCAAGCATTCCCTGGACAGATGTATGCCCAACAACAGCTGCAATTTGTCTGAGCTCCAAGGGTAGTTCAGCAGCTGCAAGTGCAGCCCCGCTGCAGCCGGTGCAGTCCCGGACGCAGTAGCTGACAGTGGTGCGGACAGCTGAGGCTCCCCAGGTGGTGGCTCCCGGAGTCCATGGTAGCCAGAGCAGCCTCCCCATGATGTCCTCGCCGTCGCAGGGCCAACAGGTGCAGACCCTGCAGTCGATGTCCCCTCCCCGACTGCCGTCCTTACAACCCGACCAGCCCCGGTCTCACAGCCCAACTCCAACATCAGCTCCGGCCCTGCCCCAGCGCCCAGTGGCTAGCTTCCTGCCCAGCCCCTCACCGAAACCCTCCCAGAGCCCAGGGATGGCGCACCGCCAGAACTTCAGAGTCCCATGACCCGGATCTTTAAACGCCCCTATGAAACGCAGCTCAGTCATGAGCCCAGCGGGCTCCAGCCAGGCCGAGCAGCAGCAGTGCCTGGACAAGCTAAAGCCGCTGCCCAAGTACAGGGAGCCCCTACGCCGCCTGAGCAACGGGATCCACGGGAACCAAGACAGCAAAAGGGCTGCGGTAAGACGAGCCTTCTGGACGCTCTGACAGTCGGCTCTCAGCTGTGTCCCCTGGAGACCCTGTGGAAGCCTGAGATCGCCCTGGAGAAACGCAAGCATGACCTGGAGGTGCCCAAGCCCCGACTGCACCTGGTGCCGCTGACCACGCAGCAGCACTTGGCGCCTGCCGCTCCTGGACACACAGTTCTGGCCTGCATCTGCTCGCAGTCCTGAACCATTCCCTGCACCGCGCCTTGGTGCTGCCCAGCACAAACACCTTTCCAAAGGAGGCAAATCAAATATGCATCTATCTCAGTGAGCAGGGGAAGCAGGGGAGTGACTTTAAATAAAATGGGAAGCAGGTTTGTCCTAAGCAGCTCCCAGCTTAAGTTTAATTTAATGATTTTGGGGGGCCCAAAATATTTTCCTTTCACAGGCGCAATGGGAGCTCAGGGTCTCCTGAGAGCATCTTGTGTGCAGGCTCGAGGCACCTCCACTCGCTTCCACAGGGGAACACGGAGGACACAAGAAACCCTTCACACACGATTCTCTGATCGCAGTTTTGGGTTCAGGCTCCCTGCTTTCGGCATCTAGACGCCGCAGGCTGAAGCTAGGGTCAGGGTGGAACGCTGCCTCTGGAGGGAGACCGGGCCTAGAGGCTGCCGGCTCCCCGCCCCCAGCTGGAGCTCAGCCCTGCGGGCGCCCGAGGAGCAGGGGCATCGGAGATCCTGTCCTCCGCACCCCTGGCCCGCTCTCGGCTCAGGGCCGCACCCCAGCTGTGCAGGATGCCCCGCGATGTCTGGGGGCCCCGCGCTCAGAGCACCCCGGGCGATCTGCGCCACTGCAGAGTGTGCAGCCCTGGCAGGGGAGCCGTGCCTCCCTCTGCTACCCACACTCGGGACCCAGAGCAGATCTCTGGCCCCAGGATCCCCCTTTTTAATGTGCGCTGCCCCATCATCCGTGATTTTTTCTTTTCTTTTTCTTTTTTTGGACACAGTTTCCCTTTGTTGTCCAGGCTGGAGTGCAATGGCGCGATCTTGGCTCGCTACAATCCCCGCCTCCTGGGTTCAAGCAATCATCGTGACTCAGCCTCCTGAGTAGCTGGGATTACAGGCGCCGGCCACCACGCCCAGCTGATTTTTTGTATTTTAGTAGAGGTGGGGTTTCACCATCTTGCCCAGGCTGGTTTCCAACTCCTGAGCTCAGGCAATCTGCCTGTCTGGACCTCCCAAAGCGCTGATTACAGGTGTGAGCCACAATGCCCGGCCTCGTGATTCTTACAATTGTATCACTCCTGTGTTTGTCCGGGGTTTATCACTGCAGCACCCCTTCTCCGTCCATCTGGGGCCCGCTGTCCCCTCAGGATGCTGTCAGCCTTGGAGCTGGCAGAGACCAGTCTGGCCCTGGATGCCCAGACCTTACCTCTCCTCTGTCGCAGGGTCCTCTTCCTACACCTTGTTCGCCCCCCAGCTTCCTGGCACAGTTCTTGCTCCCTGTAGCAGCAAGAGACTGAGCTTAATGCCAGGAAATCTGGGCTGTGGGACGGGAGGGTGGGCTGCCAGTGAGGGTGGCACTGAGCTGACCACCTAGGACAATGGTGGCACCTGGGGCTATGGCGATGGGGGCCACATGGGCTGGGCAAGGCACTCTGGAGATGGCTGCCCAGGAGAATGATGAACTGGTAGGACCAGGCCTAAGCGGCCCTGTGTGAGGCAGGAGAGGCCAGCAGCTTGCCCCGAGCAGTGTGCTGTGTTTGTGAGGAAGCTGCCGGCCCAGGCAGTGCACCAGGAAAGCCCTCCGGTCTCCAAAGAGGGCCTGCACAGCTTTGCCAATGGTTTTTTTCCAGGGTAGCTGCCAGGTCCTGGAATGAGCAAGACTCAGCTGCCCAGAGGGGTCCCTGCAGACAGCAGGGGCTGGGATGGGACACCTGATAGCCAGTGAGAAATACAAGCACGACTTGGGAGAAACACAAGCCTTATTTTCAGTCTTACAAATAAGGCGATCCTCATTTTGTCATGTGCATTTGTGTATCCGCTGAATAGCAAAATAACAGCAAGAAAAGATGACAATTTATATTTTCATAGACTCAGAAAAAGTAACAGGCAACACTGTGTTTCAAATTTTCGATTAGTTGATTTTACAGTGCAAACATGGAAGAATCTGCAGCATGGTAGTAGAAAATAATTTTATTAATTTTATAATTTTACTGAGATTGCTATTTAAAATAATTAGATGTGGGGATACTACAGGAAAATAGGGAAAAGTTCATGCTGCAGATGAGTTTTTCAGATGAGTTTTAACAAATATTTTTGAATCTTGAATCTTTGAATAAGATGAAATTATTCTGAATATGTGTGTTTGGGTGATAACAGTTGCCAACAAAAATATGGCTCATAACACCAGTTTCATTTGATTGCCTTCGGTACATTTTTAAAAATGCTACACTACTTTATTCCACATTAGGTGAAATTTATTTTTTCTTAAAGTCAGATTTTATCATGTAAAAAAACATTCTGGATATGTAGGTAAATTTGATTTATTATCTGATTATAGGAGTTTCTGATTGTAACTGGCATTGTTTGGATACAGGAGAGTTAATTAATCATCATTAATGAATCACAGTTAATATGTCCATTACAGCTGAGTGCTACATCTTTACACTGGAAGAAGCAGTGGATGTGTAGCAGAAACTTTGGAGTAAAATAGTTCTGGGTTCTTATAATCCCTTCTCTGATATCTACCAACTCTGTGTCCTTAGGCAAGTTAATTACCATCACTTTCCTGATCCATAAAGGGAATAATACTAATATCTACAAAATACGGTTAGAGTGAAGTTTCATGAAGTGATGAATGTAAATAACCTGGCAGAGTGCCTGGGGATACAGCATGATTCATCACGATAACTACTAATATTAATACTGTCCAGTTAGAAAATTATTTAGATAAAATCATCTGGGTAATCATCACGGTGTATTAGCAACACAAAATCAATTTATAACCTCTTTTTACTCCTTCTGCTGGAGAAGCTGTAAAGCCTAAAGATTTGCTTTCTCAGTTTCCTTCTGGCTAGAGCTAGTCATGAGATCTTGTGGCCAATGGAATGATACCAACATACAAGACTTCTGGAAAAACCGGACAGACTCAGGTGACCTAGATTTTAGCTGTTTGCCCCTTCTCTTTTCCCTTGTCTTTCTAGTATGTGGGATGTGGGTGTGATGTTTGAAACTGTTCCAGCTGCCTTCAAACTGTAAGAATGGAAAAATAAAGAAACCTGAATCATTGATGAAATTTTTGAGCTACAATGTGAGAACCAACACATCTGCATCTAAGTGACTTTACTCAGTGGAGAAACTCTTGCCCCGATAACACTGAAACTTACATTATTGTTAGTTTCAGGAACATCCCCTAATCTGTTTATCTGAACAACAGACCACTCAACTAATCCTCATTTCTCTCTTCTCAGGACAGCAGATTATCCAAACCAACTAATCAACTGGCTATCTACCCAACAAGCGTCCCTTCCAAATCCTTACCTCCCTGTGTTCACTAACCCTTAGCTATTGTACCTTGAAGTTTACCCAGTCTCAAGCACGCCTCATGTTAAGAAAGCCATGTTAAACCAGACACCAAATATCTCACAACCATCCTGCCTGTGGCCTCCTTACTATAAGTAGCTAGTAAGATGCTCTGCAAGTGGTGGTGTCCCATACAACAGTAAGCAGTAAACTTGCCTTTGGTTTATGAAGAGATTTTGGTGGACTTTTCAGGGACTTAATCAACAAATACTAGGGCTTGATTACATAGGATAAGATTCTTTTTCTTCCTTTTTTTTTCTTTCAAGACAGGATCTCACTCTGTCGCCCAGGCTGGAGTGGCATGGTGCGATCATAGCTCTCTGCAGACTCGATCTCCCAGGCTTAAGTGATCCCTCCACCTCAGCCTCCTGAGTACCTCAGACTACAGGTGCGTACCACCATACCCAACTAATTTTTAAATTTTTTGTAGAGATGGGGGTCTCGCCATGTTGCCCAGGTTGATCTCAACTGCTGGCTCAAGCGATATTCCCGCCTCAGCCTCTCAAAGTTCTAGGCTAACAGGTGTGAGCCACTGTGCCCAGCCAAGATTCTTGATACAGGTAAAATGAACCTCTTTTGTTCAAGCCACTGAATTTTGGTTTCGTTTATTCCTGAGCATATCTCTAACAAATTGTGCAGCTATTATTTTTCATAAAGTAATTTATGTAAAGACTATACTAGAACAGTATTTACTATACTATATTTGCATAGGATTTAGCAGAGAAATCGTCAAGTAATGGTAGTTTTCCTTACTTTATGGCCAGTCATTAAATGTTAGTTCACATAATCTTCATGAAAGGATTTTGAGGGACAATTTTTTTAAAGTACATTCTGTCTAGTCAGTCACAACTCAATTCAAAACCCCATTCTGCCATCTGCTCACTATGTGACCCTGGGCACATTGATGAACTCCTAATCAGGCCTCAGTTTCCACACATGTAAAATTGTCATAGCAACCTTACTAGATTTTTTAAGGAAAATAAAAATAACATTATTGATAAATAAATGTAAACTATTTAGGAGAAACTTAGTTCAATTATGAAGCATTCGATGTGTTATGCTTTCCTCAAAGCTTCATGTTGTTCATGGTTTGCCCCTGCCTTGTGAAAGCTCCCTACTGAAGTCTCAGCCCTCTGTTCTAAACTGCTCTCTTCTTTCTCCACCCTAAAAACAACAAAAATTTTAAACCTCTGTTAAATCTCTAAAAATTCTAAGATTAATTCCTATTAAAATGGTAACAGCTATTAAAATTTAATACAGGCTAAGGATCCCCTTACCTTGGGACCAGAAGTATTGTGGATTTGGGTTTTTTTTTTAAGACTTTGAAATATTTGCATATACATAATCAGATATGTTGGGGATGTAATCCAAGTCTAAACAGAAAGTTCATTTATGTTTTGTATACACCTTATACAAATAGCCTAAAACTAATTAGATAAAATATTTTAAATAATTTTACGCATAAAAACAAATCTGACTGCATTTTGACTGTGACCCATCACCTAAGGTCAGGTGTGGAATTTTCCACTTATGGCATCATGTCAGCACTCAAAAAGTTTCAGATGTTGGAGCATTTCAGATTTCAGTATTTTGGATTAAGATGCTCAATCTGTATGTTACCCTGCCTAGGATTTTTCTGTATCTAATGGTAGAATCTAATGACTTTGAAAAGACAAGACAATCATTTCCCCTTTGTCAGTGAAGAATATATTTTTTTCTCTCTGAAGTTGAAATCACACTAGGTAAACATTTACCCGTCCATGTGTAACTCTAACATGGCCACATTATTGAGCACTTACCTGCCTAGAGTCAGCTATTGAATAAGTATATTAAGTCTGCAGAAGGCCGAAATACGCACATTTAGATGGACTAGGGCTACAGGGCAATGGGCTTTGGACATTTTGCTTTATAAAGGTAACAGATTTGACTCTGCAATTTCATCACTTTCATTATTTCCCTATTGTCTGAAAATATCCATTTCTGCCAATTCCTTTTACTTACATCAGCAACACTGCAATAATACAACTCAGAGAACCTTTCAAAATATTCCTTTTCTTGTATAAGGAGTGGAATCTTTCAAAACAAAATAATAACTTTAAATTGTAGAAGTTTATGTACTTAACTTCAGATATTTTCAATTATAATGACTAGTGAATTCATAGTAGAAGCACATAGTTTAAGGGCTAAGAATTGATTTGAAATATGTCAGAATTAGAAAGAAAGGTTAATTTGTTTTGAACCAACGTGTCGTGGTTTAGGTAAGTGTTTCTCAACCTTGGCACTCTTGATGTTGGGGCTGAATGATTCTGTCACTAGGGAGCTATCCAGTGCATTGTAGAATTGTGGCAGCATCTCCAGCCTCCACTCACTACACAGCAGTCCACCAGTAGCAGCACCCTTTTGTGACCACCAAAAATGTCTCTAACTATTGTCAAATGGTACCTGAGAGTGAAATTACTCGTTGGTAACCACTCATTTTGTTTTGGCATCCTTACAGTTGACATGTATCATTTTCTTGCTCAGTATTAGAAGCTTCTTGTACTTCAGGAACATGTTACATACTTCTTGTCAAGTTTCCATTTTTTGAGTAATCTTCAATTTAATTTTTTGTGAATCCTCTTGCACTGTTACAGGAGTCTGTGTTGATGTAAGGACACATGCCTGGTACTTAGAGAAGAGTCGTCCTAAGGAGACTTGGGAAATCATTCAGGCCACAATGGCTTCCAGTGACAAGAGTGCACTTACCACGATTCTTATTTCTCTGTTCCTCTTCATGTGAACACCTTCCTTATTTACCACAGGAGGATTTAACAACATTTATGAGGTCACAAGGACAGCAACACTTAACAGGCAGCTGCCCTTGGCAGTATTCCTTCACTGAGAAGAATAAATGGGAGCTGCCCCGGCTCCATCTTACTCTTATTCTCCTTTTCTTCTACTCATGCTAACTTCTTTCGACTACTTGCTCACCCTTCATGGAATGGTTCCTATTTATTCATGGATTCCATTGCCTAATAGCTTCTGCTTCAGTCCTTCCTATTCTGAGCCATTATTCTTAACTTTGCTATTTATCTCACTAAATTCCCCACTAGATAGTGCATTTGTCTTTACTGAAGACACAGAAAATTCTTACCAGGCCACTCCACAGACTTCAGGTCTGCCTTTAGAGGAAGGTCCTTCAGAACAGAATCCTGTTTGACTGGCTAAAGTCATTTTTAAGAAAACTGTTGTCATTTCTTTTAATATGAACCCAGGTCAAGGAAGGCATGCTGAGTTGTGGAGGTATAGGATGTTTTTCCAGGCAGGCACTTTCCCTCCGTTATGTGATACAGATGAGATTTGAGCATTACCTTTTTGTCACTTGAAATTATATCTTACAAAAATACAAACAGATAGAGCATATACAGATACACATTAGAAAGGGTGAGGGGAACAGATACAGAGGAAGGAGGAAGAGAGACAGAGAGGGAGGGAGGGGGAGAGAAAGTGGCTTTATGTGGAGCCAAGATGGTAACATGCCCTGAACTGAGAGGCATGAGAGAGAGAGACAGAAAGACACAGAGACAGAGAGAAACAAACAGACACAGACAAAGAAGGGGTTCCAGGAAAACAACAGGGCACTAAGACCTCAGAACTTTCATGCTACAGAGAAAAGGGGTCAATGCTGGCTCATTATCCAAATCCTGATTTCAAAGCAAAATACAATTAAAGTGGATTCAGAGAACTCGTGACCGGAAACATGAAGGGACCGTCTAACACCTTAGCAAGCCAAGACCACCACAATCCTGGAACATAAACACAAAGAACTCAATATATGCTTGTTGCAAGAAGAAAGTTAAAAAAAAAAATTGTGCCAAGGCCTGTGCTGAGAAATAAGGTGGACACACCACCATCCTCAGGGAGCTATTTCTGAACACTCCTGGCAGAGTGAAACAGTCACTGTCAGTGATCAGATTTAAAATTACTTCATTATAATAACTGGACTTGTACCCTCCTCAACCCTCCTCCTTTGTGAATGCAATCCAGTTCCTGGACTTGCCTCACTGCCTACAAAGAAAACAAAAACAACAACCTCCTCCAAGTCCCCCACTGGGTACAACGTGCGCTCTGCAGCTTGGCTTTCTGAAATCACACAGGAAGGCACCTGCATGCATGTTTTTCTAGAGACAGCCCACGGCTTTCCTTAGGTTTCCCAAAGGATCTATGACCTGACCCCAAAGGTTCAGAATGACTACTTTTTAAAACACCCATTTGTGAGTATGTGCAGGAATGTTGTTGCTTCTCTTTTCTTCTTTGTATGTTTGCAATTGTCAGTGATGAAAAAAAGGAAATGGTTTCTAAGGGAAAAAAAATGATCCATATTCTCTAACAAGGAGTGTTAAAGGAGACCCCCCCAGATATTAGGACAGCAATGAGGGACCATGTGTGAAGTTGACAGTTGGATGCTGTCCATGAGCATGGGGCCAACACTGACAATCACAGCAGGGAGGCTTCCCCAGGAGAACTCCCTTCATCTCTAACTCCTCCCATATATGCAAACTCCCAATGACAGCTGCCCAGAATCCTGCTTCAAGGCTATAGTGGATGCCACGATTGACCCCTTCCTTTCCAGCCCTGACCACTGTGCTGTCACCTTACAATGTGGGGCATGGGGGAGGTATGGAGCAAATCTGACCTCAGCTCCAGGTGTGGACCCTGATGGGTTCCATTTGTCTCCCCTGCCCATAGTCACTGGTTCAAATGATCCAGGCTTAACCTGATGAAAAGTTGGCAAAGTCCTGGACAAAGGGATTGGTTTAGCTTTGAACATGGGGCTCAGTTTGGGCCAATGAGACTTAAGGGGAGGGGTATGGGAAAGGGGGTTTTACAATGGGAAACAGGAAGTGTTTGGCATGTAAGACTGAACCTGCTGCAGCCATATGCCCATGCTCCAGGAAGCCAGGCTCAGGATGAAGTCAGCACCAAGGCAAGCAGAATCACAAAATTCAAAGAAACTGAGGTCTCAGTGATACTGTGGAACCACTGGTCGAACTGACCCTAAACCTGCTCTGCTTCTCATCCTTTAAGTTATCTGAACCCAGAAATGTCCTCCACTGTTTACCCAGGTGGAAGCGGTTTCCTATCATTCACAAAGGAGTCACAAACAATATGAAGTCCTAACTAAAACAGAAAGGATTTTTGTGTTAAAACACAAAGTTGAGGCTGGGCATGGTGGCTCATGCCTGTAATCCCAACACTTTGGGAGGCTGAAGTGGGTGGATCACTTGAGGTCGGGAGTTCGAGACCAACCTGGCCAACACAGTGAAACCCCGTCTCCACTAAAAATACAAAAAAATTAGCTGGGCGTGGTGGCGGGCGCCTATAATCCCAGCTACTGGGAGGCTGAGGCAGGAGACTTGCTTGAACCAGGGATGCGGAGGTTGCGGTGAGCTGAGATTGTGCCACTGCACTGCAGCCTGGGTGACAGCCACGAGACTCCATCTCAAAAACAAACAAACGAACAAACCCACAAAGTTGATCCTTTTCCCTACAGCCATGCCAAAAGGAACTAAAGAAAACTAACATGTATTTAGCACATAAAAGCTCAACAGTAATGCACTGCCCTGTGTTGACAGAAATGAATCCAGCTGTCAGATGAGTGGCTTGGCTGGAAACCCTTATGACTGCTTCTCCTCAAGACATTTTTAAGATAGCGTATTAAAAAAATACCCCAACAACTAACCTTACATGAAATGAATATTTTCCACTAAAAAGACTTAAAAGCGGCACATTAAAATGAATAAGATTCTATAATAGAAAACTATTCTGACCATCATTTGGGGGCAATTCATAATCTTCCTATTCCCGAACGGTTTTGTTTTTTACCTTATACCACAGCCAGAATGGATGGAATGATGAAACTACAATTTTCCCTCAACAAACCATTTCAGTTGGGTGCATGATAAAAACCCTGCCAATAGCCACTTTGGCTACATTTAAAAACTTTTGTACACAGGTCCTGAACCTAGTTCTCAATTGGTTGGGTCTTTTTGGTTTGGGGTTTTCTCCCACGTTGGGAATCTCTCTATCCCGAGACATTTTCAAACACCTGACAGTGACCTGGCTTCCCAGTGCTCCATTCTCCTAAACACGGCTGACTCGGCTTGGCATCCTGTCCCCTTCTCCCTCCTCACCAGGCAGCTATATGGATGGTAGCCTGCGTCCGCCAGAAATCATCAGTAGCATTTGTTGAGTACCTACTAGGTACTTACTGGAGAAACATCACTAATCCTTCCAGAAACAGATTCTCTCAGCTTTATAGATATGGAAACTGAGGTCCAAGTCTCACCTGGCAAGTAGAAGAACCAGCTTCGACCCTGGTTTCTCTGACTCCTCCACCCAGCTCTCTGCCAAGCAAAGTGCAGGAAAACAGCTGCACAGGGAAACAACCAGGCAGCCGCACTGAGCAGCCTTTTGATACAGTCCAGATGCTCCCAGGCACAGGCAACGTGCAGAGGGGTCCCAAATGGCAATCCTGCACTTCCAGAATGGCCTCGATGTCAAGTAGCCTCACACATTAGGAACTCCTTTAAAATAAATGGAAATGGGTGGAAAACATCCACGAATATGCACATTGGAAATAACAGGCAGGACAGACACAGCACCTGTGCCGGGCTGTAGGGTGGGCGGGAAAGCCAGGCCTGTGTCCCAGCCTAAGGGGCAGTTCAGCCCCACAGGGCTCTTGAGAAGCCAGGAGATGGCTCTGCTTCCTCCTGAGCAGGAGAGGGTTCACAGTATGCCTGGCAGTGGGAGAAAGGGGTGTGCAGGGCCTCTTGCTGTGAAAACAGGCTTGGGGCACTTCTTAGAACTGCGAAGAAGACTTTCAGCTGCTCGCCTGCCCTGTGTCTGACACGTGGCTGCTGGCATAGGGCCCAGCCTCCCCAGTGAACTCCACTGGGACTTGCTTATGTGGTTGTTTTGCAGCACCCCAAGGCAGCCACCTCTCCTGCTTCCTAACCACCTCCTCTTCCTGGGTCTGTAACACGGGTTTGCATTAAGGTTCCAGGCCCTCTGCCCTCCTTTCCCTGCACATTCCTTCCAGGCTCCATTGTCTCCCATAATTACCTCTTGCCTGTTGGCAGCTCCCTGATTTCCAGCTCCAACCCTGAAACCCAGCTCCACTCTAGCAGCCACCTGCTGGCAGCTGTGAGGTGTCTTCCACTTCAGAACCCTCTCTCACCCTTTCCTGGGGTACCCAGTCCTGGCTCAAACCTGACTGATTTTTGATCCCTTGCACTTCTCTAATTCCAAATTCTACATATTCTTCCCCAAAACCTTCTAAACAAATCCATCCCCAGATATGAAAAGATGACCTAACGGCAGGAATCAGGAGTGAGCCACAGGCAGCAGTGGCCTCCAGAATCATAGAAGGGTGCACATTCCATACCCCACCAGCCCAGAGAAACTCATTCACAGACAAAAACACCATGCTGGTCAATCAGGATACAAACCACAGTTTTCAACTTCTGCTCAAAAAAGTAGAATCCAAACTCCCTAGCCTGTCATTTAAAAAATTTTCCATGAGCTGCTCTCACCTTAAATTTCAGTCCTTGCTGCTGCACTGGGAGCGTCTGATCTGGTGAGACTGGACAAGGAATTTTCCCTCATGCTTGGGGCACCATCTTATCTTCCCACCACTTGCATCTGTCCATTCTTTGAGGGCAGTTGAAATGCCGCTTGCTCCCTGAGCCTGCAGGGCCAGCGCTCTCCTTTGACAGCACCCGTGAGAGCCACCTGGCCAGGCTGTTGGGACACGTTCCTCACTCATCTCCCTTCTCCATCGGTGGCCTTCAGGGAAAACTATAGCAGTGTGGGAACCCCACCTGTGGTGGTGACACAGGCCCCATGACCCAGGGCCCTTCAGTGGGTGGGGACAGGTCCCTGATCTCAGGGCTGCAGGTTACCTAGCTGGGTCCTGCCCTGCCCCCTTTAGAAACCATGCTCCCAGACAAGACCCCATCCAGGGTGGAAGAGCAGCCCAGCCCCGCCCTGCAGCTGCACTCACTCCCAGCTGTTCCAGGGCCTGTGCAAAGCAATTGCCTCCTGAGCCCGGGCTGCAGCTGCAAGCACACATGTAGGAGGAAGGGAGGCGGGGGCCAAGCAGCAGATGAGGCTGCAGCCTGCAATTACAGTGGGCCAGTGGGCCAGCTCAAGTATGGCTGGGCAGAGGGGGCGAGGCTGGGGGCTGATGTGGTTCTCGTGTCTCTTGGCCTAAGAACTTACATCTGGGCGCTGAGGGAAAGGGCAGTGCCGCAGGGGCACAGAGCGGGTGTCCCAGGGGCTGGGAATTTATGCCGCTGCTAGGGTGGAGGCTTGGGTCCCACTGTCTGTAGGATGTGGGAAGGGCTGAGTGTGGATGGGGCCCACACTTGTGACTCTTCCTGAATGTCTGCATTGCACACTAAGCTCTTGCATCCAGCCCTGGACTCAGGCGTTCAGAAGAAGCTTCCACAGTGGCACTGGGCCTGAGGAGTCAGGAGCCCATCCCTGGTGCTCAGCAGCCCCCGGGTCCTTCCGCGTGGTGACCCTTGGTGAGTGAGGCCTGAGGCTCAAGGCAGTCAGGGTTCTCACGGGCAGGCTGCAGCTGCTGCTGTACTGCCAGGCCAAGGGGCAGCTCCATCGCATCCCCCGATATGGAGACACCATCTTCACATAAAATCACACTCAGAGGCTGTGAGCAGATGTGAATTTGGGAAACACTTCAGCTGAAGACAAACACCAACTTCAGGAGGGGCAGCTTCCTGAGGCAGCACAGCTTGACTCACATCAAGGCCTGGCAGACCCAGGGGGCACATTCCACCTCTGTGCAGTGGGGGCTCAGGCAACTTCCTTGGGGAGTCTCTGACCTGGGTTCTCCTGTGCCTGGGACCAGTCAAGGAAGGAGCTGCTCCCTGTCCTTGGAAAGGGTGCGCTAGGCCCTAGCATGGGGCCTGGTGCTGGCAGGGGAGGGTTTCAGAGCCAGAGGAATGTGTGTGGGCTGAAGGTGGCAGCGCTAGGGTGGCAGAATGGGTGGCGATGGGTCCAGCAGGGAGCATAGGGTCGGGGGACGTGGGTGCCAAGGCCCAGAAGCCAGGAGGAGGCAGGAGGGACAGCATTGTGCCTAGAACCTGGGAAGAGACAGAGGGGATCCCCAAGGTGGGTCCCCAGTTTAAAGTCGCAGGTGCCCTCTGCTGTGGCCACAGATGGCCAGGGAATAGGAAAACCCCACAGTGGAGTTGGCCCAGGCAGGGCTGGACACCCATCGGGAGCACCCCAAGTGCAGGGTGGGCGACTGGGAGCTGGCCTGGGGGTACAGCTGCTGCCCGGCTGACTAAAATTCACCAATGGTTGCCGTGGTTCAGATGTCCCTCTCATGGCCATGACTGGGGGACACAGTGGAGAATGGGCACAGGCTCACAGGTCAGTGAGGACAGTGCAGGTGTCGGGGACTTGAGAGAGGGGAGTAGCACTGGGCAGTCCCCTGGCCAAGCCTGGATGACGGGGCAGGAAGAAGGGCAGGGAGTACCATGTGCCCGGCTGTGCACTGTGGACACGGGGGCTTCCCTGCTCCCGTCCTGGTGGCCAGAGTGAGGATGTTCTATGCTCCTTCAAGGACATCAACCGCCTCCCCTTCCTGGGACCTTGGACAAGGCGCACTGTCCAGGTTCCCCCCACCGGCCTCACAGGGTCTGGTGAGTACGGCAGTGGGACAGGGCCACTCTTGGCCCAGGCTGCAGTGAGCACTCAGCCAACCTGGCCACAGTCTGGTCACTGGGGACCTGGTGTCTGCTGCCCACAGGCCTAAGGACCCCAACACCCGTCCCAGCCCAGGCTCCCCAAGCCTGGGCAGATGAGGGTGAGAGGCCCCTGTTCGCTGGGACCCATTCTTGACAGGCTGGGCAGATGAGGGTGAGAGGCCCCTGTTCGCTGGGACCCATTCTTGACAGGCTGGGCTGGGCTGTGCAGGGGCACACCCGCTCTGGGGGGATGTGGGGTGGGGACACTTCTGCGCCTGGTTCTGTTGGCCCCAAGGACAGACATGGCATCCCTGGCAACAGCTACACCAGAGGCTCAGGAGCCAGGAGACAGAGCCCAGGCCGGCTGGGCCCCTACTAGGGATGAGTTACAGGGGCTGCAGATGCAGAGGGACTCTCTGGGGGGGTCAGCACCAGGGGACAGACAGGGGCTGCAGCCCCCCTGCCCCAGGCTGGGACAGAGGATGAGCCAGCCCCCACCCTTCCCCACCCAGCATTCCCCAGGGGCTGCTGTCACCCTGCACACAAGAAGCTGTCCCAGGCTGTCACCATCTGACACTGCCCAGGCTCTCCCCTCGGAATCCCTGATTAGCAACTATGGCCACCCTAGTCCCTCCCACTAACCTTGGGCAGAGCACAGGGACCCTGATCTCATCTGCACTGCTGCCACCTCCACCCCCAGTATGGTGCATAACTGGGCTGGGAGGGGGATCCCAGGATGGTGCACGCATGGGGAGCCCCAGCACCCAGGCAGTGGGAGGCCAGGGAGGAGCCGTCCCTCTGGGCACAGCACGGTCACTGCAGACCATGGGTCGGCCTCAGCGCTGAGGACCCACCAGCACACAGGAGGCGCTCAGTAAATGCTGGAGGAGTAAGTGATGGTCCACGTGGTGTGAAACTCCTGTGCCCTGGAGCCCTACCCAGACTCCAGCACCGTGACGTTTATTTCTCCCACCCCAAGACCCTCTCAGTGACACCCTGGGACCCTTAACAAATGCCTTTTTCTTCCAGGGTCCATCTGGACCTCAGGGCCCTCTAGGATACCCAGGACCTCCAGGTGTCAAGGTAACTGACCTCCAGGCTGGGGATAAAGGACTGTGTTGAAGGGAGTGAGATGGGGTCTCAGGAGCTCACTCCTTCCAACCCACCTCCATCCCCTGGCCACTCTGTCATCCTCTAATTTCAGGGTGCAGATGGAAATCGGGGTCTGAAGGGCCATAAGATGAAAAGGTGAGCAGAATTTCCCAGCACCTCACTCCTGCCATTGCTGCTCCTCAGCCTGCCCCTGGCTGCCCTCCAGCTCCTGATCCCACCCTTCCACCCATGTTCCCAGAATCCTCCATTAGAGCTCCCGGCCCTCTGTCATCTGTGGGGTCATCTCACCTCCACCTTTCTCAGGGGATGGCTTTCTGAGGTTCAAAGGTGACGTAGATGTGAAAGGTGTCAGGTTGAGTAGAGACCCCACACTGGCCCCAACTCCATGTCCTAATGATTCTCCACTCTGGAACCCCCAAGCACTGGTTCATTCCATGGAGGCCCCAGGTTCCTCAATTCCAGTGCTGTGCATCCTTGGGGGCCTGGTCACTGCAGGACAGCAAACCCACGATCTGCATCGCGCTGGCCCTGGATCACCACACTCTCTATACCCCACAGGCTCCCTCTCCTGCAACAGCTCCTGGGATCCGCCAGCCCCACTCGGCCTCACTGGTGCCCCTTTCTCCTCTGGGCCCAGACCTCATCCCCAGGCCTCCACGCTTACCTCTCCCACTCTCTCACTCATGGTGAGGCTGGAGCCCTGGTTCCAGAGGAGAGGATGGTCCCAAGGAGCAAAAGGAAACAATGAACTGACTAGAGATCCTGGGCTTCCCAGGGCTCACAGGCAAGATGATGATGGGAAGAGAGGTCTGTGCCTGGACTCTCTAGGGATGTGGGCACTAGGTCAGGACGGGCATGCAGGGTGCCCACAGCTGACATCAGCCAGTCAATTGAAGATGGCCGTGCCTTAATTGTGCTCCTCTCTCTGTAAACGGCACCTGCTGGCTGCTGATGGGTTGAGGAACCTATAGGAAAAGTCAAGGAAAAGCCACTGTGTGAAGAGTTGATTGGAGATGAGGCACAGAGTGGCTGCAGGTCCCAGGCAAAGTGAACATGCCCAGGCTCAGAGCAGTAGCTTCGAAAAGGGAGTGTCCAACAGCAGTGAGACCTGTGGTCTCCAGGGCTGACTCCCCCCAGCCCTCGCCATGTGCAGGCACTGTGCTAAGGTGTCCTCTCCATCCTGTGAGGTGGACGTGGACGGTCCTGTTTTGCAGATGAGACTCTCCAGAGGCACAGAAAGGCTTGGTCATCACATCGGCAGTGATGCACAGGCCAGGGGCTGAGTCAGGGCAGTCTGGCTGCAGAATTGCTGCTCCCAACCCTTGCTCCACAGCATCCTGGGCAGGAGGAGTCCTGGAACATCAGGAGGAAGGGGACAGGTTGGGGAGTTGGGGTGTTGTGCCACGTGGGCAAAGGGCAGGGGGCCTGCAGGGTGACTGGTCTTGGTGGATGGAGCAGGAGTGGGTGCTGGGACAGATGGTACTGAGGTCGGCAGGTGGGCTGCAGCTGGATCACAGTGACCCTGAGGACTTGACAGGGCTGCAGGCACAGGAAAGCAGGATCCCAGCACTAGAGTTGGGGAAAATTCGCTCTCTGGAAGGAGAGACTGCAAAAGGCAGCCATGGGGCAGGAGAGAAAGGGCTAGGAGCTGGGGTGTGTGGGTGCACTGGGGGATGGGGCATGGCCCTCACATGTGAGGGTCGGGGTCTCCAGAAATTAGCACCAGGGCCTCCTCTCACTCCTAATTGCTCCCTGTCACTCCACAGGGCAAGCTGGGTGTTCCTGGTCTGCCTGGCTACCCCGGATGCCAGGAACTCAGGGTGACACCGGGTGTGTGCCCCTCCTCCTTTTCACTTCCCTGACTTCGATTCCAGGGAGCACAGACTAGCAGAGCAGTGGGGGGCCCTCAAGAGTGTTTAGCGGCCCCCAATCTACAGATGAGAGAGAGGCCGAGAGCAGCAGGGGTTTGTCCCAGGCCACCTCATTTGTGGCAGGATCCAGGTCTCCACGCCGCTGCCTGCATGGCCTCTGCTGGCCCCCTCTGCTCCTTCCTGAGCCTGACCTCTCATAACTTCTCAATTTCCCCGCTTCTCCTTCCTCACCAGGGACTCCTGGGATTTCCTGGCTTTCCTGGAGTCAGTGGGGAGAACGGAGCCTGGGGAAGCTGGGGGTAGGGAGAAGGTGTGGAGGGAAAGGCTGGAGGGTTGTGCAGGGGCTCTGTGGGGAGTCAGGCCCTGGGGGATGTCCACTCCATTCCCACCAGGGCCTGTCAAGGAAGTCAGGGCCTTGAGGAGAATGGGGCCTCATGGCAAGTGCAAGGGAGAGAAAGAGGGGGCTCAAGGTCCAAATGGGTTTGGGTTTTTCTGACAACGACACTCCCGTCTCTAGGGTCCACAGGGTCAGCGGGGTCCCTGAGGTGCCACTGGGAAGTCTGGAGCTAAGGTGAGTGGTCTCTGCAGGGCTCCACCTGACCCCTGCCCACTGAGCCCCAGCTCTCCCTCAACCACCTGACCTTGGGGACAACTGAGGAGCAGCTCCTCCCACTCTGTTTCCCCCATAGGGAACATCGGGGGCGAAGGCCTCCGTGGGCCCCCCAGAGAGAGGGTGTGTGTGGCATGAGTGTCCTCTCTCTCCATGCTCCCAGGGAGCCTGGGTGAGCCAGCTCCTTCCTCACCCCAGCGAGGACCCCAGCCCCTGCCCCCATTCTCCTGACTCAGCCCACCTCTGTCCCTAGGGTCTTCCTGATTAATGTGTCTGGTCCTCTGCCTCCCTTTCCCCAGGCCATAAACTCTAGTCTTTTCTCAGGGGCCAAGAGAAGCCCCTTTCCCCAGGAGGGCTTCACTGTCTCCCTGTAGTGACCTTGGAGCACTTATCCTGGCCTCTGCCCCAGAAATGGGCCCACCTCCCTAAGCAATGACGCCTATTTCTGCTCCTCCTTCAGGGCCCACAAAGCACCCCAGGAGGCATTGGGAACCTGGGTCCCCCTGGAGAGATGGTCACTGGGAAGGGGGTGAATGGACAAGTATTTCAACTGAGGGATGAAAGTTGGTTTTCTGCCAATTTTGATTGGGGAGACATAAAAGAATGAGATGTGAGGAATACCAGGATTTTCTGATGGGGCAAATAGGTTTTTGACCTCAATCTCTTTGCAGGGGGAGCCAGGAGATTCAGGATCTCCAGGGATCCAGGGTGAGCCAGGTGTCAAGGAGACTGACAGCTCCAGGGCCCTACTTTCCAACCCCTTTCACCCCCCTCACTGCACCCCACTTTTCCTGTGACCTCTTTGAGCTGGAGCTCCTCTGTGGCCAGGAGTATCTGCTCTGGACCATACTCTGAATGAGCCCTTCCCCTCTTACCTCCAAGGGAAAGAGACCAGGGTCTCCCCTTATAGGCTGGACTTTCTGTGTCTGTCACATTGTCCCTGAGGGAAGTAGGGGGTGGCTGAAGGTGTCTTTGAAGCAGAGGCTGCATCCCTGATCTTCAAGAACCCCCAGACCATCTGTGCCCTTCACTTGTTCTGCAGCACCCATGTGGGGAGCGTGGGGAGAATACAGTAGAGTTGGGGCAGCTGGGAAAGGCAGGACCACCAGGGCCTAAAGGACACTCAGGTCAGGTGACCGCCCCAAAGGGAACCCTGCAATTTTGGGGGCATGGAGGCTGAGGCCTCTCAGCCCTTGTGAATGACAGCCCTGGGATCATGGGTGACTGTGAGCAAGGATCTTGGAGTGTGGGGAGCCCAGGAGTGGGGGGATGCCTGGGAGGGAGGCTCTGGGAATGGGATCTCCTGGGAGGATTCTTGGGGTCTGGGACCCAAAGAGAAAGTGAGAAAGGCCCTGTGGCTAATACCCTAAAGCATTAGATGGCATGCAGTGAGTGCATGAAGTGGAGAGGGGGCACTTCGATAAAATCACTTTTCACCCTTCCTATACAATCAAAGATATCCTAGGTTTAATTTTTCTCCTCCTCCTTTTAATAATGCTAGCACTATCTTCACCTGACCTCCTGAGCGACCCAGATAATTATGCCTTAGCCAACCCCTCAAAATAGTCATCTACTTTATTTTATGATCAGGATGAGCAACCTATTCAAACTATGACTAATCGGCACATTACAAGCCATCACCTAATTTCATATGAAGTTACCCTAGCCATCAGCCTATTATCAGTTCTACTGATAAGCAGCTTATCGGGGGAAATTCAGCCAGATATCAGGTGAAATTCACCCCCGATATTTCACATAGGTTCTTTTCTATTTTCCCTAAGTGTTGGCTGGTCTGAGAAATAAAGGGACAGAGTACAAAAGAGAGAAATTTTAAAGCTGGGTGTCAAGGGGAGACATCACATGTTGGCATGTTCTGTGATGCCCCCCGAGCCACAAAACCAGCAAGTTTTTCTTAGTAATTTTCAAAAGGGGAGGGAGTGTTCGAATAAGGTGTGGGTCACAGAGATCACATGCTTCACAAGGTAATAGAATATCACAAGGCAAATGGAGGCAGGGCAAGATCACAGGACCACAGGATCTGGGTGAAATTAAAATTACTAATGAAGTTTCGGGTACACATTGTCATTGATAACATCTTATCAGGAAACAGGGTTTGAGAGCAGACAACCGGTCTGGCCAAAATTTATTAGGCGGGAATTTCCTCGTCCTAATAAGCCTGGGAGCGCTACAGGAGACTGGGGCTTATTTCATCCCACAGCTGTGACCGTAAAAGATGGCTGCCCCCAAAGCGGCCATTTTAGAGGCCTACCCTCAGGGATGCATTCTCTTTCTCAGGGATGTTCCTTGCTGAGAAAAAGAATTCAGTGATATTTCTCCCATTTGCTTTTGAAAGAAGAGAAATATGGCTCTTTTCTGCCTGGCTCACTGGCAGAGTTTAAGGTTATCTCTCTTGTTCCCTGAACATTGCTGTTATCCTGTTCTTTTTTCAAGGTGCCCAGATTTCATATTGTTCAAACACACATGTTCTACAAACAATTTGTGCAGTTAACGCAATCATCACAGGGTCCTGAGGCGACATACATCCTCCTCAGTTTACGAAGATGACGGGATTAAGAGATTAAGGTAAAGACAGGCATAGGAAATCACAAGGATATTGATTGGGGAAGTGATAAGTGTCCATGAAATCTTCACAATTTATGTTCAGAGACTGCAGTAAAGACAGGCGTAAGAAATTATAAAAGTACTAATTTGGGGAACTAATAAATGTCCATGAAATCTTCACAATTTATGTTCAGAGACTGCAGTAAAGACAGGCGTAAGAAATTATAAAAGTACTAATTTGGGGAACTAATAAATGTCCATGAAATCTTCACAATCCACGTTCTTCTACCGTGGCTTCAGCCGGTCCCTCCATTCGGGGTCCCTGACTTCCCCCAACAGCAGCTCATTCAATTTATATATACTTATCACAACACAAGAATCCCTCTGGCTACTCCTACCATCATGACCCCTAGCCATAATATTTATTTCTGCATTAGCAGAAACTAACCGAGCCCCTTTTGACCTAACAGAAGGAGAATCAGAGTTAGTCTCAGGTTTCAACATCAAATATGCCACAGGTCCATTTGCCCTCTTCTTTATAGCAGAATACATGAATATTATAATAATTCCCTAACTACTACAATTTTCCTAGGAACAATTACACTCTATGTATTCACCAGAACTCTATACTACATATTTCATTACCAAGACCCTCCTCTTAACCTCCCTATTTTTATGAATTCGAACAGCTTATCCCCAATTCTGCTATGATTAACTTATACATCTCTTATGAAAAAACTTTCTACCACTTACACTAGCATTCTGTGTATGATACATCTCAATACCCATCATAATCTCCAGCATCCCACCCCAAACGTAAGAAATATGTCTGACAAAAGAATTACTTTGACAGAGTAAACAACAGAGGTTGAAATCCTCATATTTCTAGGACTATAGGAATTGAACCCATCCCTGAGAATCCAAAATTCTCCATGCTACCTATCACACCACGTCCTAAAGTAAGGTCAGCTAAATAAGCTATCAGGCCCATATCCCAAAAATGTTGGTTACATCCTTCCCGTACTAATTAACCTATTAGCTCAGCTTATCATCTACTTTACTATTTCTACAGGTACCCTTATCACAGTGCTAGCCTCACACTG
This sequence comes from Pan paniscus, assembly GCF_029289425.2. Lineage (NCBI taxonomy): Eukaryota > Metazoa > Chordata > Mammalia > Primates > Hominidae > Pan > Pan paniscus. Next base: position 43,818,510 of record NC_073262.2, read on the forward strand.
ATTTTTCATCTGAACAGGCTTAGAAAGAAATATACTAGCCCTCGCCCCAATCTTAATTAAAAAATAAATCCCCGCTCCACAGAAGCAGCCACTAAATATTTCCTTATACAGGCAACCGCATCTATAGTCCTCATAATCGGTATTCTCTCCAATAATCTGTTATCTGGACAGTGAACGACAATAAATACTGTTAATCAGTTTTCATCCCTAATAATAATAATAGCCTTAGTAATAAAATTAGGAATAACCCCCTTTCACTTCTGAGTTCCAGAAGTAACCCAAGGAACTTCTCTAACATCTGGCATACTTCTCCTCACATGACAAAAACTAACCCCTATTTCAATTCAATTCAATCAAATTTTTCCATCAATAAATACGAATATTCTCCTATCTATCTATTTTAGTGGGCAGTTGAGGAGGACTCAACCAAACACAACCATGTAAAATTTTAGCCTACTCCTCAACCACTCATATAGACTGAATAATAGCAGTACTAATGTATAACCCAAACATTACCATTTTTACCCTAATTATCTATTTCATCCCAACAATTGCTGCATTCCAAGTACTCAACCTGAATTCAAGCACCACAACCTTATCACTGTCTCACACCTGAAACAAATTAACATGATTAATATCTATAATCCTATCAATTTTATTATCCCTAAGATGTTTACCCCCATTAACAGGATTCCTACCTAAATGAATTATTATCCAAGAGTTTACAAAAAATAAGTCTTATTATCCCAACCATCATAGCCATCATAACTTTACTTAACCTATATTTTTATATATGCTTAATTTACTCCACTTCAGTGACAATATTCCCCACATCCAATAATATAAAAAGAAAATGACAGTTCGAAAACACAAAACCCATATTATTCCTCCCCCCACTCATCATCTTCTCTACCTTCCTCCTACCAATATCTCCACTGACACTATTTATAATCTAGAAACGGAGGTTAAGTAAGACCAAGAGCCTTCGAAGCTCTTAGCAAGTACATTATACCTAAGTTCTGCAAAAACCTAAGGACTGTAAAATTCTACTCTGTATCAATTGAACGAAAATCAATCACTTTAATTAAGCTAAGCCCTTACTAGATTGATGGGACTTAAACCCACGAACATTTAATTAACAGATAAAGACCCTAATCAACTGGCTTCAATCTACTTCTCCTGCCATTGGGGGAGAAAGGTGGGAGAAGCCCCGGCAGGATTGAAGCTGCTTCTTTGAATTTGCAATTCAACATGAAAATCACCTCGGGGCTGGTAAAAAGAGGTCTTGACCTCTGTTTTTAGATTACAGTCTAATGCTTACTCAGCCATTTTACCTTTTTCTCACTTCACTTATGTTCACCAACTGTTGACTGTTCTCAGCCGACTATAAAGATATTGGGATATTCTATCTACTGTTCAGTGCATGAGCAGGGATAGTGGGTCCAGATTTAAGCCTCCTTATTCAAGCTGAACTGGGCCAACCAGGTACTCTTTTAGGAGATGATCAAATTTATAATGTCATCATTACAGCTTATGCATTTGTCATAATTTTCTTCATAGTAATGCCAATTATAATTGGAGGCTTCGGCAACTGATTAGTTCCTCTGATAATTGCCCCCCCAATATAGCATTTCCTTGCATAAATAGTAGGAGTTTCTGACTCCTCTCACCCTCTTTCCTACTATTATTTGCATCCGCTATAGTAGAGGCAGGTGCTGGAACCGGCTGAATAGTCTACCCCCACCCCCCCCCACCCCTTAGCAGGAAATCTAACACATGCGGGAGCCTCTGTAGATTTAACCATCTTTTCACTCCATTTGGCAGGTGTTTCTTCTATTTTAGGGCTATTAACTTTATTACCACAATTATTAATATAAACCCCCAGCCATGTCCCAATATCACACACTCCTCTTCATCTGATCAGTCTTAATTACAGCAGTTCTTCTACTCCTTTCTCTCCCAGTCCTAGCTGCCGGCATTACTATATTGTTAACTGACTGCAATCTTAATACTACTTTTTTCGACCCAGCTAGTGGAGGTGATCCTATCTTATATCAGCATTTATTCTGATTCTTTGGTCACCCCGAAGTCTCTCTCATCTTACCAGGCTTCAGATAATTTCCCATATCATAACATATTATTCTGGAAAAAAAAGAACCATTTGGGTATATGGGCATAGTATGAGCCATAATATCAATTGGCTTCTTAGGGTTTATCGTATGGGCCCACCACATATTTACAGTAGGAATAGATGTAGATACACGAGCATATTTCACCTCTGCTACTATAATTATTGCTATTCCTACTGGTGTCAAAGTCTTTAGCTGGCTAGCTACACTTCACAGCAGTAGTATCAAATGATCCCCCACAATGCTCTGAGCCCTGGGATTTATTTTCCTTTTTACAACAGGAGGCCTAACCGGCATCATACTAGCCAATTCATCACTGGATATTGTACTACATGATAGATATTTTGTTGTAGCCCATTTCCATTATGTCTTATCAAAAGGAGCCATATTTGCCATTATGGGAGGCTTTGTTCACTGATTCCCTCTATTTTCAGGTTATACTCAATCAAATCTATGCTAAAACTCACTTTGCTATTATATTTGTAAGTGTGAATTTAACTTTTTTCCCACAGCACTTCCTCGGCCTATCTGGTATGCCTTGACGTTACTCCAGTTATCCTGACGTGTACACCGCATGAAATATTATTTCATCCTAGGCTCATTTATTCCCCTAACAGCAGTAATACTAATAATTTTCATGGTCTGAGAAGCCTTCACTTCAAAATGAAAAGTTCTAATAGTTGAGCAACCATCTACCCACTTAGAATGACTATATGGCTGTCCACCAACCCATCACACATTCGAAGAACCAACCTACATGAAGACCTAAGTGAAAAAGGAGGGAATCGAACCCCCCACAGACTGGTTTCAAGCCAATCCCATAACCTCTGTGACCTTCTCAATAAGATATTAGTGAAATTATTTCATAACTTTGTCAAAGTTAAGTTATAGGTTAAGCCGTATATATCTTAATGGCCCATACAGTTCAATTAGATCTTCAAGATGCTTCATTTCCTATTACAGAATAACTACTTACCTTCCATGACCACACCCTTGTAATTGTTTTCCTAATTAGTTCCCTGGTTCTATACGTTATTTCTCTAATACTCACAATAAAATTGACTAACAATAGCACCACAGATGCCCAAGAAATAGAGACTGTCTGAATGATCTTGCCTGCTAGCATCTTAATCTTAACTGCCCTCCCATCCCTACATATGTAATATACAACAGATGAAGTCAATAAGCCTTCTCTCACCGTTAAAACAATCGGACATCAATGGTATTGAAGCTACTAGTGTACAGATTATGAAGAGTTAAGCTTCTATTCTTATATGCTTCCAACAGCAGACCTAAAACCAAAAGAACTCCGACTCCTTGAAGTCGATAACCGAACAATCCTCCCAATAGAAATTCCCATCCGCATGTTAACCTCATCTGAAGATGTCCTGCACTCATGAACTATTCCCTCATTAGGTTTAAAAACAGATGCAGTCCCTGGACGCTTAAACCAATTTACCTTAACCACTACACGACCAGGCTTCAACTACAGACAATGCTCAGAAATCTGTGGATCTAATCATGGTTTTATACCTATTGTTCTAGAACTAGTTCCATTAAAAACTTTTGAAACTTGATCTATATCCACACCATAATATCACTGTAAAGTTACCCCAGTGTTAACCTTTTAAGTTAAAGATCGAGAGAAATCATACCTCTCTAGAGTGAATGCCTCAGCTAGATACTTCCACATGACCTATTATTGTATCAATAATCGTAACTTTATTTTCCATTATTCAATTAAAAATTTCAAATTTCATCTACCATACACCCCCTTCACCAAAAACAGTTAAAGTACAAAAACATAACAACCCTTGAGAACTAAAATGAACAAAAATCTGTTCACCTCATTTATCGCCCCAACAATCCTAGGGTTACCCACAGCAGCACTAATCATCTTGTTCCCCTCCACACTCCTTCCAACCTCCAACTATCTAGTCAATAACTGATTAATTTCTATTCAACAATGACTAGTTCAACTTATCCTAAAACAAATAATTATACGTAACATTAAAGGACAAGCCCGATCCCTTATACTGATATCTCTAATTCTCTTTATTGCCTTAACCAATCTCCTTGGACTCCTACCAGACTCATTTACGCCAACTACCCAACCATCAATAAATCTAGCTACAGCAATCCCCTTATGAGCAGGCACAGTAATCATAGGCTTCTGCTTTAAAACTAAAAACTCCTTAGCTCACTTCCTACTACAAGGCACATGCATACCACTTATTCCTATACCAGTATTCACCGAAACCATTAGTCTATTTATTCAACCAACAGCACTAGCTGTACGTCTAACAGCCAACATTACAGCCAGTCACTTACTCATGCGCTTAATTGGAGGAGCCACACTAGTATTATCAACTACTAACCTTCCCACAGCTTCAATCACCTTTTTATTCTAATTCTATTAACCATGCTCCAATCTGCTGTGGCCCTTATCCAAGCTTATGTCTTTACGCTTTTAATAAGCCTTTATTTATATGACAATACATAATGACCCACCAAACACACACCTATCATTTAGTCAAACCCAGCCCTTGACCATTAACAGGGGCTCTCTCAGCTCTCCTAATAACATCCGCCCTAGCTATATGATTTCACTTTAACTCTATTACTCTTTTAACCCTAGGCCTACTAACCAATACACTGACTATATATCAATGGTGATGTGACATTATCCGAGAAAGTACATTTCCAGGCCATAATACAACAACTGTTCAAAAAGGCCTCCGATGTGGAATAGTCTTATTTATTATCTCAGAAGTATTTTTCTTTGCTGGATTCTTTTGAGCATTCTACCATTCTAGTCTAGCCCCAACTCCAGAATTAGGAGGACACTGATCTCCAACACACATTTCTCCCCTCGACCCCCTGGAAGTACCCCTCCTGAACACATCTGTATTACTTGCATCAGGGGTTTCAATTACTTGAGCCCATCACAGCATAATAGAAAATAATCAAAAACAAGTAATTCAAGCACTACTTTTCACAATTATCTTAGGCATTTGCTTCACCCTCCTACAAGTCTCAGAATACTTAGAGGCTCCCTTTGCTTTTTCTGATGGAATTTATGGCTCAACATTTTGTATAGCTACAGGCTTTTATGGACTTCACATCATTTTTGGATCAACATTCCTTACTCCGCCAATTAAAATACCACTTTACATCTAGCCATCATTTTGGCTTTGAAGCCACCACCTGATATTGACACTATGTAGATGTAGTATGACTACACTGTATATTTCTATCTACTGATGAGGGTCTTACTCTTTTAGTATAAACAGTACCATTGACTTCCAATCAATTAGTTTCGATAGTATCTGAAAAAGAGTAATTAACCTAACATTAGCCCTAGTAATCAACACCCTACTAGCCCTGTCACTTACAGCTATTACATTCTGGCTCCCACAACTTAATATTTATACAGAAAAATCCAGCCCCTACAAATGCGGATTTGACTCGTTATCCTCTGCCCTCATTCCTTTCTCCACAAAATTATTTCTAGTAGCCATCACATTCCTCCTATTTGACTTAGAAATTGCCCTACTACTACCCTTACCATGAGCCCTTCAAACAACCTGACACTAATACTTAGTACATCCTTTATGCTAGTTATCATTTTAATCCTAGGGTTAACTTATGAATGAACTCAAAAAGGATTAGACTGAACTGAATTGGTAAGTAGTTTAAGCCAAAATAAATGATTTTGACTCATTAGTTATGATAGAACATGTTTACCAAATGCCCTCTATTTACATAAATATTATATTCACATACACCATGTCACTTCTGGGGGTATTAATCTATCCATCCCACCTAATATCATCCCTACTATGCCTACAAGGAATAATATTATCATTATTCATCATAAATACCGTTTTAACTTTAAATATACATTTTAACCTAGCAACCGTAGTACCCATCACCCTACTAGTATCTGCTGCCTGCGAAGCCGCTGTGGGCCTTGCGTTACTAGTTTCAAATTCCAACACATATGGCTTAAACTATGTGCATAACCTAAATTTACTTCGACGGTAAAAATTATCATTCCAACAATTATACTGCTACCAATAACATGACTCTCTGATAATCCTATACTCTGGATCAATATAACCACTCACAGCCTAATTATCAGCTTTATTTCCCTATTATTCTTTAATCAATTCAACGACAATCTATTCAACTTCTCATCAACTTTTCTCCTCTGATCCCCTAACATCACCCCTTCTAATCTTAACAGCCTGGCCATTACCTCTTATAATTATAGCAAGCCAGTATCACCTCTCCAGTGAATCCCTCCCACAGAAAAAGCTCTATATTTCCATATTGATCTCCCTACAAGTTTTTCTAATTATGGCATTTACAGCCACGGAACTAATTATATTTTATATTCTCTTTGAAGCTACACTTATCCCCACCTTAATTATTATTACCCGCTGGGGCAACCAACCAGAATGCCTCAATGCAAGCACATATTTCTTACCTTACAAACTAGTAGGATCTCTCCCCCTACTTATTATACTTACTTACACCCAAAATATCCTAGGCTCACTGAGCATAATAATAATAACATTTTTTAATACCCAAGAACTATTGATTTCCTGATCCAACAACTTTATATGGTGTGTATAATGGTTTTTATGGTAAAAATACCCCTATACGGACTTCACCTATGACTTCCTAAAGCCCATGTAGAAATCCGTATTGCTGGCTCAATGGTACTTGCAGCAGGACTCCTAAAAACTAGGCGGCTATGGCATAACACAACTTAACCCTTATCCTCAGCCCCCTGACAGAATATATAGTCTTTCCCTTCCTCATGTTATCCTTATGAGGTATAGTTATGACAAGCTCTATCTGTCTATGACAAACTGAGCTTAAGTCACTTATTGCATATTCCTCCATAAGCCATATGGCACTTGTTATTATGGCTATCCTTATTCAAACCCCCTGAAGCTTTACCGGTTTAATTATCCTCGTAATTGCCCACGGACTTACTTCGTCCCTACTTTTCTGCCTAGCAAATTCAAACTACAAGCGAATCCACAGCCGAATCATATTACTCTCTCGAGGGCTTCAAACATTATTTCCACTAATAGCCTTTTGATGGCTTATAGCAAATCTTACTAACCCTGCCTTACCCCCCTCCACTAATCTAATAGGAGAACTCCTCGTAATAGTGGCTTCTTTCTCCTGATCAAATATTACCATTATGCTTATAGGATGTAATATATTAATCACTGCCCTTTATTTCCATCACATACTTGTCACAACACAATGATGAACACTTACTTGTTATATTAACAGTATTAAGCCCTCCTTTACATGAGAAAATATATTAATATTTATACACCTTTCACCTATTCTCCTATTATCTCTAAACCCTAAAATTATTATACAGTCTATACCCTACAAATACAGTTTAATCAAAATGTTAGATTGTGGATCTAATAATAGAAGTCTGCTGCTTCTTATTTACCAAGAAAGTGTGCAAGAACTGCTGACTCATGCCCCCATGCCTGACAACATGGCTTTCTCAACTTTTAGAGGATAAGAGCTATCTGTTGGTCCTAGGAACCAAAAATATTGGTGCAACTCCAAATAAAAGTAATAATCACGTATTACCATAATAACCTTAATCTCCTTAACCTTACCAATTATTATTACCTTCATAAACCCTTACAAGAAGAACTCGTACCCATATTACATAAAAATAGCTATCGCATGCACCTTCACCATTAGCCTCATTCCCACAACAATGTTTATATATACAGACCAATAACCCATCATCTCAAACTGATATTGAATAACAATCCAAACCTTTAAACTCTCATTAAGCTTCACACTAGACTACTTCTCCATAATGTTTATTCCAGTAGCACTATTTGTCACCTGATTATAGAATTCTCAATATGATATATAAAGTCAGATCCTAATTTTGATCAGTTTTTCAAATATTTACTTATTTTCCACACCACAATATTAATTCTAGTTACCGCCAACAACTTTTTCAACTTTTTGTTGGATGAGAAGGCGTAGGAATTGTGTCTTTTCTACTAACTGGCTGATGACATGGCTGAGCAGATGCTAATACAACAGCCCTGCAAGCGATCCTACATAATCGCATTGGCGATATTGGCTTCATTTTAGCTATAGCGTGATTCCTCACATCCTCCAATACATGAGAGCCTCAACAAATATTTATCCTAAATCCTACCCTCGATCTTCTTCCATTAATTGGCCTTCTCTTAGCAGCAGCAGGAAAAACAGCCCAACTTGGCCTCCACTCCTGACTTCCTTCCGCCATGGAAGGCCCAGCCCCTGTCTCAGCCCTACTCCACTCTAGTAATATAGCTGTGGCAGGGGTTTTCCTACTTCTTCGTTTCTACTCCTTAATAGAAAATAATGTGTTAATCCAAACCCTTACACTATGTCTAGGGGCTATTACCACTTTTTTACAGCAATCTGTGCTTTAACACAAAATGATATTGAAAAAATCGTAGCACTCTCCACCTCAAGTCAACTAGGCCTTAGAATAACCACAATTGGCATTAATCAACCACACCTAGCATTCCTACACATCTGCACCCACGCCTTTTTCAAAGTTATATTATTTATGTGTTCAGGATCCATCATCCACAGCCTCAACGATGAACAAGACATCTGAAAAACAGAAGGACTGTTTAAGACTTTACCCCTTACTTTCTCCTCCCTTATTACTAGCAGCCTAGCACTTATGGGTATGCCCTTCCTCACAGGCTTTTACTCTAAAGATCTCATCATCGAAACCGCGAACACGTCATATACCAACGCCTGAGCCCTCTCTTATTATTTTCATTGCCACTTCCCTAACAAGCGTCTATAGTATCCAGATTATCTTCTTCGCCCTAATAGGACAACCCCACTTCCCAACCCTAATCAACATTAATGAAAATATTCCTTCCCTAATAAATCCAATTAAACACCTTATAGTTGACAGCATCTTCGCTGGGTTTCTCCTCACCAATAGCATTGCCCCTGCTTCATCCCCACAAACAACAATAGCACCTCATCTAAAACTTGCAGCCCTAGGTATAAACATCCTAGGGCTTTTACTGGCTATAGAACTGAGTTCTATAACTAATAATCTTACAATAAAACACCCATTACAAATATTCAACTTTTCTAACATATTAGGATTTTACTCAATCACAATTCACTGTATAACCCCTCACTCAAGCCTATCTACAAGCCAAAACCTGGCATCACTTCTATTAGATCTAATTTGACTAGAAAAGTCCATACCAAAAACAACTTCACAAACCCAAATCACAGCCTCCGTTACTATAAGTACTCAAAAAGGCCTATTTAAATCTTATTTCCTCTTTTTTTATTCCATCCTTTTTGACTTTACTCTTAAGTATTTAATCTGTTGCCCTGAGTAATTTCAATTATAACATCAACACCAGCCAACAATTTTCAACCAGCAACCACCACCAATCAACACTCATAATTATAGAAAGCACCCGCACCCACAGAATCTTCACGAACCAACCCTGGCCCCTCACCCTCAAAAATTATTCAACTTCCCATACTATTAAAATTAACTACAATCACCAGTCCATCATACTCAGTTACTCATCAACTTAACACCAATTCTACTGCTAAACCCAATAATAACGTTCCTAAAACCACAATGCTTGATCCTCACTCCTCTGGATATTCCTTAATAGCCATCGCCGCAGTATAGCCAAAAACAACCATCATCCCCTACAAGTAAATCAAAAAGACTATTAATCCCATAAAAGCCCCACCATAATTTAGTACAATAACGCAACCCACAGCACCACTAATAATTAACCCTAAGACCCCATAAATTGGAGGTTTAGAAGAAAAACCTACAAATCCCATAACCAAAAGAACACTTAATCAGAAAAAAGCATATGTCATTATTCCCACATGGATTATAACCATGACTAATGATAAGAAAAACCATTTTCATATTTCAACTATAAGAACACTAATGACCATAATACGTAAAACAAATCCACTAATAAAAATCATTTATTATTCACTCATCGACCTCCCCACTCCATCTTATATCTCCATATGATGAAACTTGGGCTGACTTCTTGGCACCTGCTTAATCCTTCAGATCATCACGGGGTTACATCTGGCCATACATTACACACCAGATACCTCAATTTCTTTCTCTTCAGTCGCCTATATTAACCGAGATGTGAACTACAGCTGAATTACCCGCTTTTTTCACGCTAACGGTACTTCAACATTCTTCATCTGCCTCTTCCTACATGTCGGCCGAGGCTTATATTATGGCTCATTCACATATTTGGAAACCTGAAACACTGGCATTATTCTCTTGCTTACAACCACAGCAACAGCGTTTATAGGCTATGTGCTTCCATGAGGCCAAATATCACTCTGAGGCGCCACAGTAACCACAAACCTAATATCAGCTACTCCATATGTCGGGACTGACCTTGCCCAATGAATCTGAGGTGATTTTCAGTTGACAAAGCCACTCTTACACGATTCTTCACCTTCCATTTCATCTTACCTTTCATCATTATAGCCCTAACAATTCTCCACCTTCTATTCCTTCACGAAACAGGGTCTAATAACCCCTCAGGAATCTCATCACACTCCGATAAAAGAGACCCTCTTCCTAGGGAGGCGGTGTGGGGGATTGGTCAGACTGGTGGGAAAAACTACAGGGAAAGGACACAAACCTTCTGAAAGGTCGGAAGTTTCTACAGAGCCCCAGGAGGAGAATAGCTGAAGGCAGCTGTTCTATAACCCTGAGGTAGAAGGCAAGGAGTAGCTACAAGGGAGTGTGGGGGAATTTTTCTTAAACAAGATTGTTCACTTACATCAACCAGGAACTGACCTTTGATCATCCGTGTGCCTGACGTTCCCTGAAAGGGGAACAATAAATGTTAATTATCTACAGGTTGTGTTGGCTCCAGGTTTTCACCATTGTGCCTGCACTGAATAAAAGCAAGCAGCTCCAGCTTCTCACAGCTGCTCTCTGGCCACTGGGGCCAGGCAGTCACCTAGCTGCCTTACACTGCATGCCTGTGTCTGAGTACTCATTTCATCCATCAGCCAGGGTCTGTGGGACAGATCCGGCAAGGCGGCAGGCACTGTCTGTACAGAGGGAGAGGGTGGCATGTGCCTGTGGTAGTCTGTGTTGAGCGGGCTTATGGGGCTGTGACCTTGATCCTTGTTCTCTCTTTGGATCAGGGTCTTGATTTTCCCGGAGACCCTGACCTCCCTGGAGAAGGTGACTCGGGTGTCTTAGGGAGGGGGAAGGGGAAAAGAGGGTGGGGCTTCTATGAGGAGCCTCCATGTGGCTAATGGGCTTGGGTACTGGGAAGCTGGAGATATGGCAGGACAGGCAGGGGGATGGGAGGATTGGCAGTTTTAGGGGTGATGCCAGCCAGGTTGAGGCCTCCTCTGGCCTTGCTTCACCCCTGCAGGGCCAGGACAGTGCTAAGGGTGACTGTGGCAAGGATGGCGAACCAGGACAATCTGTGAATGACCAGTGACCCCACCACCCCCACTGAGCCCCAGCCTTCAACCCCTTAGCCCTCTTCTATACCCACTCCTGAGAGGTCCCTTGGCTGGAGGCCAAACACACACCCATCCCAGTTCTTCTCTTCCTAGGCATTCCCTGGTCCCACTGGGGAGAACAGACCCCCTGGGCCACTAGTCAAGTGGGTGAGTGAGGTGGGCTCTGGGACCCTGGGAGGCAGTCCCTGGGCCATGTGGTAGAGATTGGGCAATGGCTGGTGGGGCGGGCAGGGAGATGCCTGCTATCTGTGCTGTCCCTGATGTGTGCGTTGGGCAGGGGGGCATGAGCACATGGGTTTATGAGTCTGTGACCTCCTGGGTATGTTGTTCCTGAGGTTTGGTGAACATGTTCTCAACAGCGGTGGTCATGTTTACTGACCAATCAATGGACACTGGTGGAGGGACGGGCCAGCTTTTCTGCTGGGCCAGAGGTTAACCTGGGCCACCAGGTGGGGTGTGGGCGACTGGCTCTTCCCCAAATGCACAGATGCCTCTGCATTTTCACAACAGGACCTCTGCATCTGTGTGTGTGTGCCATGTGTGTGCAATGTGTCTATAGTATGTGCATGTGTGCAGTGTGTGTGTGTGTGTGTGTGTGTGTGTGTAGCGCAGAAAGGGGAAGACTGGCGCCTGGCTGCCTAGGCCTCGTGTTCTCTCCCTTCCCGTCCCATTTGCAGGGTCCCGCTGGCATGCCTGGTCCCCAGAGCCAATGAGGAGTAAAGCCCAGGTGAAAGAGAGGCTGCCCCTGGGTGCTGGAGCCTCCCCTCTGCCTTCCTGCCCCTCGGGTGCCTCGTCTCCAGATGTCTACCCACCCCCATCCATGTATCCCATGTTGACCCCTCCTGGGGACAGGGTTTCCTATAGTTATTGCTGCTCTGGGGCTCCCAGGCTTCGGGCCCTCCTCCCTGCCTCACCCCTTCCACTTTGAACCCCTGCTCCAATTCACATCCCCTCTGCTGCCTTTCAGGACATGTTCCTTGTGTGCATTTCAGGGCCTCCAGGTGCTGTGGGTGCCTTGGGTCCCACAGGCCCAGCTGGTGCTGATGGTCTGAGGGGCTCTGGGGTCCAGTGTGAGTCACTGCAGGCGAAGGCTGGGCTTGGGGAGGAGGGTGAAAAGTCTGGAGAAGAGTGCAATGTGGGGTGCTCCTCCTCATCCCTGGGGTCCCCTCAAATCTGCAGGGTCAGCAAGGTGGACCTGGAGCCACAGGCCAGGCTGGGCCTTCCAGTCCTGTGGTGAGTGACTGGGATGGGGCTGGTGAGGGGTGAGGGTGGGCGCCCTGAGGCAGCCAGCTAAGGCCCTGCAGGAAGTGGGAGGCGATGGGAGAACCGAGTTACCGCCTCTCTCTGGAGAGAGGGACTTCCTGTCTCCCCAAAGGGACCCCCAGGGCTTCCTGGCTTTGGGAGCGATGCTGGAGCCGAGGAAGAGGTGAGTGATAGACACATGGCCAGGTGTGTCTCCTATCACCCTCAGCCCTGAAGCCTGTGGGACTCTGAGGGGCCTGCTCTGCTCCAGGCCGCCAGCCGCCAGGGACCCCCGGGGTCCCTGCTCAGTGAGGGCCACCCACAGACCCTGTGCCCAGGGCATTCTCTGTGTCTTGGCCTTTCTCCCCCATCCATGTGACTCCTCCTGTGTTCCCCGACCACCTGCTCCCTTCTCTAGGGGCCGCTCAGGTCTCACTGGACTGATTGGACCCCCTGGGGGAGCAGGAGAGAATGGGGATCAGGGTCTTCCTGGCCCTCAGGGCTCCCCTGAACAGAAAGGGAGAGGTGAGTACAGGGCCTGGTCCTGGAGGGTGGGGGGAGGGGTGGGGAGTGGGAGGATGGGGTTAAAACTCAGCTGTGGGTGAGGGAGCAGATGCTCTGGAGTTTGGGGGGAGGAGGGCCCAGTTGAGCCAGGTCCTTCCCTAGGGTACCCCAGGAGCATCCACCCCATTGGTCCTGGAGACTCCCTGGCCTCCCCGTGAGCACTGCTTCTGTTCCTCCACTAAATCCTGAACCCCACTGTTCCCTCCCTTGACTTCCAGTGTAACACGCCAAGTCCTCAGGGTCCCCATTTGTCCTCATGCCTCCAGTGCTTCCTCCCCACACTTCCAGAGCTCCAATGTCCCCAGATTTCCTCAGGCCTGCCCCTCCTGTGTAGGAACTCGAGGCTGCTGTGGACTTGGGACCTGGCCTCTGCACTCCTGAATCCTGTCTTTCCCCTGCCGTGACTGGCTCTTTCTTGTTCTTTGTGTCACAGGGACACTGGCTCAAAAGGAGCCAAAAGAGGTGCAGTGAGTGACCCCTGTTGGAATGGACACTGTCTCTTCAAGGCAAACAGACTCCCCCAGGGAGCCCCTGATTCCCAACCAGGAGACTGACTTCACCCTTCTGTGACCTTAATCCCATGTGTGACATCTTGACCTCTCCATGACCTCATTTGTCCTCGCCCGACAGGAGAGGACCACAGCCCCAACCAGGGCTGTGCTTGGGAGGCCTTCTGGATTTTCTGCCACTTGGCAGCAACAGGGGAAGCTTGTGGGACCCCCTGGGATGATGCCACAGAGGTGCGAGCTGGTCTCTGGCTGCCCCTCCCTGCCCATAGTGCACCCCCTCAGGGCCCAGTGGTTTGGTGGTTGTGGAAATGGAGAGAAGCCTTTTGGAATTCATACTGGAGAAAGGATAGACAGGACTCAGTCATGGGTCGTTTAGGACACTGGGAGATACAGGATGAAGAAACTCTCCCAGAGTCTCAGACTAATTCATAAATTAAAATACAGGCTCCAGCTCTGGCACTGTGGCTCATGCCTGGAATCCATGTGCTTTGGGAAGCTGAGGCAGGAGGACAGCTTAAGACCAGAGTTGGAGGCCAACCTGCGGACACAGCCAGGAAAAGAAAGTGGCTGCCACAAGCACCCTGGAGGGATCCGCGGGGAGGGACCCGCAGACCGAGGAAGGCATGCAGCTGCCCCACGGGTGGCCCGGCCTCTTCCTGGCCCCCTCACGTACATGTGCAGAGACCGTTCCTTGTCTTCGGAAGGTGAACTTGGAACAATTCCCACGGGACACTGCGAATGACGGCGGCTGGGCTTGGGCTCCCCTCTCCGTCCTCAGAGCATGGCCAGGCCCATGGCTGCTGCTCTTTGCCCGAGAGCATGGGAGATTGCCCCAGGGGGCGCGCCCGGCAGGGCCCTGCTGTGCTACCTGGAACCAAGAGGCCTGGCCGCAGTCTCTGACCCCACTCCCGCAGGGGACTGCGCAGGACACAGATGCCGAGGCCGGCGTGGTGGCTACACCTGTGGTCCCAGCTGCTCGGGTGAGGCGAGAGGAGCGCAGGAGCTTGGGAGGCCGAGGCTGCAGTGAGCCGAGAGGGCCACTGAGCCCCAGCCTCGGCGACACAGCTAGACCCTGTCAAGGAAAGGGGAAGGAAGGAAAGGGAAAGCAAAGAAAAGAAAACAAAAAAGCAGAAGCAAACGGGCAAGAGGCCAGCGTGTGGTCCCGGGCTGGCCTCAGTAGTAAAGATGCTCGGAGGATTGATTGATTTGCCGGATTCTGCGCGGGTTCCCAGCCTGTGCCTGGTTGCAGTGCCCTCCCTGTGGTCGCTGGCTGCCCGGACCCATACCCAGCCCCATGCCTGCCCTGCCCTCTTCCCAGCCAGAGTCACGTGAAAAGACCCGTGGAGGTACAGGAGGGCGGCCCTGTATCTGTCTCATCCCCCAAATACCTTGTCACTAGGACCACGTTGCCTGAGATGCCCATTCCATCTCTGTCCTTAAAGGCGTCACTTTTTTTTTTTTTTTTTTTTGAGACGGAGTCTTGCTCTGTCTCCAGGCTGCAGTGCAGTGGCGCCATCTCGGCTCACTGCAACCTCCGCCTCCTGGGTTCAAGCGATTCCACTGCCTCAACCTCCCGAGTAGGTAAGACTACAGGTGTGTGCCACCTCGCCCAGCTAATTTTTTGAATTTTTAAGTACAGAGGGGGTTTCATCATGTTGGCCAGGATTGTCTCCATATCCTGACCTCGTGATCCACCCGTCTCAGCCTCCCAAAGTGTTAGGATTACAGGCGTGAGCCACTGCGCCAGGCCAAGGCTTCACCTTTTAACAGGTCCTACTGGAAGCATGTTCAGGCCTTTCATGTGGTCCTAAACTTCGTGAGGGAGAGTGAGAAACTGCCCCCCATCGCAGTGATGAGATTACGGCGTGGAGGTGACTTGGAGGTCTGCCCGCGCCCTGGGATGGAGCCTCGGCCAAGCTCCCGGGAAAGGACTTAAAAAGGCCACTAGGAAGCGCGCGATGAACGGCGCAAACACCTACGGGACGGCTCGAGATCGCAGGCTGGCGAGGGCCATCGCAGCTGCCACCCGCACGCCCGACACCGTCCGGGTCCACCTGGGATCGCCGTCCCGGCCCGGGTGGGCGGAGGGGCCCCGACACCACCCCAGAGCCCCAGCTTTTGAGCTCCCCAACGCCACAGCCAGGCACAGTGCGACCCCGGCAGCAGAGGGGGCACTTGGACCATTTGTTCATAGTCTGGGACCTCCGGTCCCACGAGAGCGGCTGCGAGAAGGCGACCGACTCCTCCTGCAGCTCCGGGGCCGCGCCTGCGGGGTCGCAGCTCCGGAGAGGACAGGGCCTTGCTCCAGGCGAGGAGGCCGCGGGCGCCTGGCCAGGACTTGCCCAACGGGTTCCTGGCAGGCATGGACCTGAAACCTGAAACCAAGAAAGGACTGCGACAGAAAGTGGATGAGTCCCTTTTAACGCCACCATTTCCGAGTGCAGTTCTTTCTAAACCTTAAAACAAAGCCCAGAAGCCATCAAGGACATGGCTGAGAAGCTGACCACGGCATTCACACCAAATTTATCTTCTGCAGTGCGACCAAGCCAAAGGACAACAAATGGGTGTGGGCCGCAGTTGTGCAAATATTTGTATAAGAGCATCGATTTCAGGTGGGCTCAGTGGCTGCGCCTGTAATCCCAGTGCCTTGGGAGGCCGAGGCAGGAGGATCGCTTGAGGCCAGGAGTTGGAGACCAGCCTCAGCAACACCGTGAGATCCCATCTCTTAAAAAAAAAAGAAAGAATGTCGATTTCAGCATTACTTACCATAATAACAAAAAAAGAAAGAAAGAAGAAATAATAGGCATTAAGAGGGACCTACTTAAATAAATCGTAGTACATCCATACAACACAATACTATGAATTTATGGAGCTTTTAAAATAAGGTAAATGTTGATGAACTGTTAAATGAAATACTCTTTTGCCTCACTCATACAAACTAACTGCAAATGGGTCACACACTTAAATGTAAAACATGAAACTATAAAACTTTAAGGGAGAAATTCTAAAAGAAAAATGGGGGACCTAGAGCTGGATAAATATTTTAGGCTTGATACCAAAAGCATGACCCATAAAAATTTGGATAAATCAGAGTTCATCAAAATTTAAAACCTAGGTTCTGTGAAAGACTATCTTAAGAGGATTAAATGATAAAATACAAACCAGTAGAAAAGACAGACATTCCTGGGCGACATTTCAGGTTCTGTTCCAGACTACCACAATAAAAGCAAATAGGGAAATAAAGCCAGTTACACAAGCTTTTTGGTTTTCCAGTGCGTACAAAAGTGGAGTTTACATATATTATAGTCTATTAAGTGTGCAATAGCATTGCCTCTAAAACAATGTACATTCCTTAATTTTAAAATACCTTATTGCTAGCCAGGTGCCGTGACTCATGCCTGTAAATGTCACTTTGAGGGTTGAAGTGGGAGAATCACTTGAGCCTAGGAGTTCAAGACAGCTTGGGCAACATTGTGAGACCAAATCTCTACCAAAGAAAAGTTTCTTAAATTAGCTGAGCATGGTGGCACACGCCTGTAGTCCCAGCTACTCAAGAGGCTGAGGTGTGAGGATCACGTTAGCCTAGGAGTTAGAGGCTGGTGTGATCTATGATTGAGCCACTGCACTACGGCCTGGGTGACAGAGCGAGACTCCGTCTCAAAAAAAAAAAAACACTAAATAAATATTGCTTAAAAATGCTATAGAAGATCTGAGCCTTCAGTGAGTCCTACATAATCTCTTTGCTTCCTTGATGCTGATGACTGCTGATTGATCAGGGTGGTGGTTCCTGAGTGACCAGCAATTTCTGAAAACAAGATTCATCAATGAAGTTTGCCACATTGAAGAACTATTCCTTTCACAAAAGACTTCTCTGCAGCATGCAGTGTTGTTTGATATTTTACCCACAGTAGAACTACTTTCAAAATCATCTCAAACCCTGCTGTGGCTTTGTCAAGTTTCTGTGCTATTCGGAGTCCTTTTCGTCATTTCAACCATGTGCATAGCATCTTCACCAGGAGTAGATTCCTTCTGAAGAAGTCACTTTCTTTCCTCATCCATAAGAAGCAACTCATCTATGTAAGTTTGATGCTGAGACTGCAGCAATTCAGTCCCATCTTCAGGCCTCACTTCTTCTTCTTTTTTTTTTTTTTTTTTGAGACGGTGTCTTGCTCTGTCGCCCAGGCTGGAGTGCAGTGGCACAATTACGGCTCACTGCAACCTCCGCCTCTCAGGTTCAAGCGATTCTCCTGCCTCAGCCTCCTGGGTAGCTGGGACTACAGGTGTGTGCCACCATACCTGGCTAATTTTTTTTCAGTAGAGACAGGGTTTCACCGTGTTAGCCAGGATGGTCTCGATCTCCTGATCTCGTGATCCACCCACCTCGGCCTCTCAAAGTGCTGGGATTACAGGCCTGAGCCACCCCACCTGGCCACCTCACTTCTAATTCTAGTTCTCTTCCTATTTCCACCACATCCACAGTTACTTCCTCCACTGAAGTCCTGAACCTCTCAAAGTCACCCATGAGGGTTGGAATCCACTTCTTCCAAACTCCTGTGCATGTGGATATTTTGACCTCATCCCATGGATCACACATGTTCTAGATGTCTAACTACACCTAGGATGGTGATTCTTTTCTAGGTTTTGAATTTACTCTGCCCAGACCCATCAGAGGAATCACTATCTGTGGCAGCTATAGTCTTACAAAATGTATTTCTTAATAAGAATTCAAAGTCAGAATTACTCCTTGACCCATGGGCTACAGAATGGATGTTGTGTAAGCAGACATGTAAACAATATTCATCTCCTTGCACATCTCCATCAGAGCTCTTGGGCGACCAGGTGCATTGTCAATAAGCAGTAATATTCTGAAAGGAAGCTTTATTCCCGAGCAGGTCTCACAGTGGGCTTAAAGTGTTCAGCATATCATGCTGTAAGTAGATGTGCTGCCATCCAGGCTTTGTTTTTCCATTTGTAGAGCACAGGAAGAGTGGGTTTAGCATAATTTTTAAGGCCCTGGGGTTTTTGCAGTGGTAAATGAGCACTAACTTCCACTTCAAGTCACTGGATGCATTAGCCCCTAACAAGAGTCAGCCTGTCCTTTGAAGCTTTGAAGGCAAGGCATTTACTTTGGTTCTTTATCTATGAAAGATCTAGATGGCATCTTACCCAGTAGAAGACTGTTTCATCTGCATCGAAAATCTGTTGTTTAGTGTAGCTGCCTTCATCAAAGATCTGAACTAGGTCTTCTGGATAATTTACCGCAGCTTCTCCATTAGCACTCGCTGCTTCACCCTGCACTCTTATGTTATGGAGATGGCTTCTTTCCCCTTAAACTTCATGACCCAACCTCTGCTAAGCTTCAAACTTCTATTCTGCAGCTTTCTAGCCTCTCTCAGCCTTCATGAAATTGAAAAGCCTTATGGCCTTGCTCTGGATTAGGCTTTGGCATAAGGGAATATTGGGGCTGGTTTGATCTATCCAGACCATCAAATGTTCTCCATATGAGCAATAAGGCTGTTTTTTCTTCCTTTTTTTGTTTTTTTTGTTTTTTTTTTGAGATGGGGTCTTCCTCTGTTGCCCAGGCTGGAGTGCAGTGGCACGATCTTTACTCACTGAGGTCTTGACCTCCCAGGCTCAAGCAATCCTCCCACCTCAGCCTCCCGAGTAGCTGGGACTACAGGCATGTGCCACCATGCCCAGCTAATTTTTTTATTTTTTGTAGAGACAGGGTTTCACCATGTTGCCCCCAGGCTGATCTGGCCAAACTCCTGGGCTCAAGTGATCTGTTCACCTTGGCTTCCCAAAGTGCTGGAATTACAGGCGTGAGCCACTGCACCCAGCCTGTTTTGCTTTCTTATCATTTGTGCGTTCACTGGCTTAGCACTTTTAATTTCCTTCAAGAACTTTTCCTTTGTATTCACAACTGGCTAGCTGTTTCGTGCAAAAGGCCTAGCGTGCTGGTCTGAGCTTTCCACATGCTTTCCTCGGTAGCTGAGTTTGGGATTTAAAGTGAGAGATGTGCAACTCCTCCTTTCACTTGAACACTTACGAGCCCATAGCAGGCTTACGGATTATTGTATTTTCAATATTGTTGGGTCTCAGGGAATAGGGAGGTCTGAGGAGAGAGAGACAGACAGCTGGATAAACAGCTGGCTGGTGCAGCAGTCAGAGCACACACACCATGTATGGATTAGGTTCACCGTCTTATGTGGGTGCTGTTCATGGTGCCCCAAACCAATGACAATGATAGCGTCAAAGATCACTGATCACAGATCACCATAACAGATATAGTAATAATTCAAATGTTTGAAATATGGTGAGAATTATCAAAATGTGACACAGAGACCCAAAGTGAGCACATGCTATTGGAAAAATGGCAGTCTTTTTGGATGCAGTTTTGCCATAAACCTTCAATTTGTAAAAAAAAAAAGAAAGAAAGAAAGAAAAAAGAAGAAAAGAGCAATATCTGCAAAATACGATAAAAATAAAGCAATAAAGTAAAGTGCAATAAAATTAGTCTGCCTGAATTTGCAAATTCTGTCTCCAACCAGTGCTGGGATCCCTAATATGCAAAGAACCCTCAAAATTAAACATTCTGTGAATATCAAATTCGAGAATTTGGTATAAAAAATGCATCTACTTCTAAAAGTGAAAACTACAACAAAAAGAAGGAATTGCTTTGCTTAGAAACTTTTGAAGCGCACTGCATTATTTTTATTTATCCACATGATTGCCAGGTAATCTGCATATCAAAATAAGAGGTTTCAGGTGCCATAAAATTAATTACCATTGAATTTCTGACAGAGGAGATTTGGGAGAATATAGGCAACATTAAATATAAGAGGAAGTTTGATAAGTTTAAGAACTATGACCACAAAAGCTTTTTGGATGTGGCAACTTTCAATTAGAACTGATTGAAAGTGAATAAACTTTGAGAAGATTTTCTACCACTCTGTGGGTTGTCTGTTTACTCTGCTGATTGTTTCTTTTGCTGTGCAGAAGCTTTTTAGTTAAGTCCCATCTATTTATCTTTTTGTTGCATTTGCTTTTGGGTTCTTGGTCATGAAGTGTTTGCATAAGCCAGTCGTCTAGCAGGGTTTTTCTGATGTTATCATCTAGAATTTTTATGGTTTCAGGTCTTAGATTTAAGTCTTTGATCCATCTTGACTTGATTTTTATATAAGATGACAGAGCTCTTTCCTTCTGCTGCTGCGGCTGCAGCCATGAGTACTGCTCAGGCTTCAGAAGAGGCTCGCCTCTAGTGTCCTCCACTGTGGCAAGAAGGAGGTCTAGTTGGACCCCAGTGAGACCAATGAAATTGCTAATGCCAACTCTCATCAGCAGATCCAGAAGCTGATCAAAGATGGGCTGATCATCCACAAGCCTGTGATTGTCCATTCCCAGGCTCAATGCTGGAAAAACACCTTGGCCTGCCAGAAGGGCAGGCACATGGGCATAGGTAAGCAGAAGCGTACAGCCAATGCCCAAATGCCAGAGAAGGTCACATGGATGAGGAAAATACTGCACCGGCTGCTCAGAAGATACCGTGAATCGAAGAAGATTGATGGCCACATGTATCACAGCCTGTACCTGAAGGTAAAGGGGAATGTATTCAAAAACAAGTGGATTGTCATGGAACACATCAACAAGCTGAAGGCAGACAAGGCCCACAAGAAGCTCCTGGCTGACCAGGCTGAGGCCCCCAGGTCTAAGACCTAGGAGGCACGCAAGCACCTTGAAGAGTGCCTCCAGGCCAAGAAGGAAGAGATCATCAAGACTGCCCAAAGAGGAAGAGACCAAGAAATAAAAGCTCCCCTTTTGTCTGTACATACTGCCCTCTGTGATTACATAGATCAGCCATTAAAATAAAACAAGCCTTTAAAAAAAAAAGATGAGAGATGAGGATCTAGTTTCATTCTTCTGCATGTGGCTTGCCAATTGTCCCAGCACCATCTGTTGAACAGGGTGTCCTTTCCCCATGTTATGTTTTTGTTTGCTTTGTCTAAGATCAGTTGGCTGTAAGTATTTGGTTATATTTCTGGGTTCTCTATTCTTTCCATTGATCTATGAGCCTATTTTCATATCAGTACCATGCTGTTTTGATGACCATGGCCTTATAGTAGAGTTTGAAGTTGGGTAATGTGATGTTCCAGATTTGTTCTTTTTGCATAGTCTTGCTTTGGCTATGTGGGCTCTTTCTTGGTTTCCTGTGAATTTTAGGATTGTTTTCTCTAGCTCTGTGATGAATGATGGTGGTATTTTGATGAGAATTGCACTGAATTTGTACATTGTTTTTGGTGGTATGGTCCTTTTCACCATATTGATTCTACCCACCCATGAGCATGGGATGTGTTTCCATTTGTTTGTGTCATCTATAATTTCTTTCAGAAGTGTTTTGTAGTTTTCCTTGTAGAGGTCTTTCATGTCCTTGTTTAGATATAAACCTAAGAGGGTCTGTGTGTGTGTGCGTGTGGTTTTTTTTGCAGCTATTGTAAAAGGGGTTGAGTTCTTGATTTGATTCTCAGCTTGGTCTCTGTTGGTGTATAGCAGAGCTACTGATTTCTGTACATTAATTTTGTATCCTGAAACTTTGTTGAATTCATTTATACATCTGACAAAGGACTATTATCCAGAATCTACAAAGAACTCAAACAAATCTGCCAAAAGAAAACAAACACTCCCATCAAGAAGTGAGCAAAGGACATGAACAGACAATTCTCAAAAGATACACAAATGGCCAACAAACATAAGGAAAAATGCTCAACATCACTAATGATCAGGGAAATGCAAATCAAAACCACAATGTGATACCACCTTACTCCTGCAAGAATGGCCATAATAATAAAAAATAGATGTTGACATGCATATTGTGAAAAGGGAACACTTAAGGCATGAGGCATGAGATATAATGGACTTTGGAGACTTGGGGGAAAGTGGGGAGGGGAGTGAGGAATAAAAGACTACACATTGGGTACAGTGCATACTGTTTGGGTAATAGGTGCACCAAAAGCTCAGAAATCACTACTAAACAACTTATTTATGTCATAGAATACCACCTGTTCCCCAAAAACCAATCGGAATAAAAATATAAACAAAAACAAAAAAAGAAAGTGAATAAACTACCATGAATAAAGCTAATAATTAAAGTTATTTTAATTATCCATCTAGAGGACTTATTGGCTAGTGTTACCTTCCAACAGCTATGGTTATGTGCCACAGTTTGTAACAATGGGATATGAGTGGAAATGATCACTGACTTTACTAAATTTTGGCCTTAAAACATGCACTTCATCTTCTACCCCCTTCCCCTTCCCGTTGCAAAGTCATGGTGATAAACCAGGTTTGTTCATGCAGATGACAATACTTTTGGAAATGATGGCAGAGAAATAAAATGAAAGGAATATTGTTATGGGAGAATGATGGCTGTTGGTGTAGGGGTAAAAGAATTTACAAAGAGAGTTGTAGGTAAAGAAAGGCAGATTTATTAGAGAAAGTAGAAAAATATGTTACCAGGGAGACAATGGGCAAGTCAGCAGAAGCTCACCGCAAGGAAACAAAAGCTTGCCGGAGATTTTATAGCACGGTGTTCATGCTGTCTATTGAAGAAGGCTTTGTGTATAAGGTTGCAGTGAGCTAACTTGCAGGTGTCTGGTGATAGCTGGGCACAGGAAGACAGTGAGCTACTTGTGCAGGACAGCTATGAGTCCTGGACCATGAAGAAAGGCAGATTTGTGGCTTATCTGCTTTCTCTTTTTGCTTTCCCTTGCTCCTACCAGCCTGACTTCTTTTCCCCAATTAGGACTCCGCAAATATAGTTCACTTAATGATCACGTAAATTGGAGTTTATTACCCATGTGACTTTTGCATATATCCAGACTAATATGTGACAATATATATTTCTACTTTGTCTGTGCCACAGTATTTGTATATCTTTAGTTGTCTGATCTACAGTATTGTATGTCTTGTTATGGAACAACTTATACTAGTATAGAATTATTAGCTGTGTTTTAAAATTTTTTTGTAGACATGTTGTGTGTTCTCACATCCAATAGAAGTGTGTAACAGGTTATCTTCTACCCATTTTTCTCAATATCTGTGTCATTTCAAAATCCATCAATTGTGGAGGCAAAAGGAACATACTTATCTTTTTTGTAATAATGAGGTTAAGTATATTTTTATTTTTGTAGAAATTTGCAATTTTTGGTCTTTTTATATGTTTTGATCACTTTCCATTTTTTAGAGTTCTGTAACTAATTTGTAGCCAATGAGTAAGATTTATCTGGTTTATCAGGTATGGTTTATTTAAAAGCCATTTTTTCCATTTTGTTACCTTTTGTTAATTATTTTATAAGCTTTTTGGCTACAGATTAGTTTTGTTTATTTCCAACGCATTAATATTTTCTTTTTTTCTTCTTTGTATATGTGCTTGGAAGACCTTCTTCTGTGATATCAGATCGAACTCAGATATTCAAGATTTGTTGCTAAGACATTATTTCATTAGAGTAGAAAAGAAATTGTTTATTTACCTTAATATTTATAAATCAATTTAAACTCACATAACAATATGGTAAATATTATTTTGCATAGTTCAGGAATGTGTTTAATGATTTTACTTGAACTGACTGACTGGCTACAAGTCAATGAATTTGTGCTTGGTAAAGATTCAGCATCAAAAACTACGTAATTCTTAGATCAAAAGTAAGGTGTATCATTTCAGTTGAAATAAATTACTTATAACAGTTTTGAGGTATAACTGACATAAAATAAACTCACATAGTGTATTTTTTTCATCAAAGAATGCAAAATTTCAACAGATTTGAAAAGGGTATATATATATAACCCAAAACATTAGTGAGTACTTATTCTCTAATTTATTCTTCCTAATAAGATTAATATTGGTCTAAGTTTATAATGTGTATGATTTATCATATAGAAAAAAATGTTCCTTTAAAGCTAATTCTTAAATATGTGCACTGAAGATTCTCAAATAACATTTAGACAAATACAATGATAATATTGTGATTTCTTGTACAGTGGTTGCATTATTTATCATGTTATATAAGAATTTCCTTTTAGCTTTGAGGTGAAATAGTTTCTGCCACTAATATTTTCTATGCTGCTAATATAAAATTAGCATTAAATTTTTTTATTCCTTGAATAACTATTTACAACATATTAGTAGGGTTATAGATCTTTAAAAAAACATAGCTATTCCAGTATCTAGTTATGCAACTAACTTTTTGCCACATCTCTAAAACATTGTAATGGACAGATTATTTTTTAAAAATATAACACACTGGCATTTATTTGTAATACAGTTTTGCTTTGTTGTTTGTTAATTCCATTGTGTAGGGAAAAAAGAAAAAAAGGAAGAGGAAGAGATGGAGAAGAAATAAGAATACAAACAAGAAATAGAAAAAGCAGCTAAGAAAATGAAGAGGAGCAAGAATAAGATGAGAAGATGAAGACAAGTCAAGAAGAAAGGAGAAAAAGCAGGTGAGGGAATTTAGAAACCCTCTTATATGATAAATCTATTTTTCCCTCACTGATTCATAAAATTTGAAAACATCCAGGACTATCACAACCAAAAACAAGCAAAAAGATACAAAAATAATTATGCCTGAAATTTTTTAAATGTACATATGTATTTTTTTGCTATGACAAAGCCTCTCTTCTCACTTACTAGTTTTATCAATGCTTGCTTCAATATTTCAGAAATAGAATTTTTCATGTTGTGACTTTCCTGAATTGTCAAGAGATTGAATTTGGATTGAACTCTGGAATTTATTGATTATCAATATTTTAATAGCACAGGACAAGTATATATTTTTCAGGAAATATGTTTTGCATGGTGTTTTACCCTAATAATTTACTTTCATAGAGTGATTAAAACTCTGCAAACAGTAAGCATGATATTTAAGTATTCAAATATTTTTAAATATTTGTCATTTTCTTTGATAAATGTCATAACTTTCAAATGTATATATCTGAGGTAACAGTGAGTTTGAATTTTTCCATCACTGACTATATTATAAATAAGTCAATTAACTCTTATTAGTATTAGGCTTTTGTTATTGATGTGAACCTACTCAATATTATACAAAATAAGTTACTATTTATACTTCAAACCTGTGATGGTGGTTTTTAAATTATAGCAAAAATACATATAAAATTTACCATCTTAATCATTTTAAGTGTACAGATCATAAGTATTAACTATATTCACACTGCTGTGCAACAGATTTGCAGAAATTTTCCATCTGGCAAAACTGTAATTCTAAAGCCACTGAGTAACAACTCCCCATTTCCTGCCTCTTGTGGTGGTTTTAAATACAATGCAATATATACTACCTGAAAATAAAAAAAAGAAATATACGAAAATATTAAATGCATAGCACAAAAAATGAATAATAGGATAACTTTGGCTATGACTTTAAATGAGAGAATCCAAAGTAAAATAATGGTATATAATATAAATATATAAAATGCACAAGTACACTTAAAATATTTAAAATTTAATATTAACAAAAATAAATGTAATATACCACACAAATAGGTATTCAACAAAACTAAATACAATTATGTTTAATATTTTTAACTATGTTATACCATGAATAAAATCCTATCAACTTTTGAATATCTAGGCAAGGAAACCAACTATATCTCTTCTTTAAGAAAGATCCCACAATGAAAACTATAAAACATTGATGAGATATTAAAGCAGACACAAGTAAATGGAAAGATATCCTATGTCCATGCACTAGAATATTGTTAAAATATCTATATCACCCAATGTGATCTACAGAAACAGTGCAATCCATGTTAAATTACAAAAGACATTCTTCATAGAAATAAAAAACTAACATTCACATGGAAATCCAAAATACCTCAGGTAGACAAAATAATCTTGAAAAAAAAGAAAAAAGCTGGAGGCATGACACTTCCTGATTTCAAAATATACTACAAATCTATAGTAACCAAAGCAACATGGTACTGTCAAAAAAAAGGGGGGCAGGAGAGACAGAGAAAGAGATGAATGACAGACAGACAGACATAGACAAATAAAACAGAAAACAGAAATTCACACATTTACAGTGAACTCATTTTTAACAAAGGCACCAAGAACACACATTCGGGAAGGACAATCTCTTCAATAAACTGTGCTACGAAAGCCCAACCCACATGTAGAAGACTGTATCTAGACCATTATCTTAACATACACAAAAATCAACTCAAAGATTTAGGACCTGAAACTGTGAAACCACTAGAGAAAAAAACATAGAATGAATGCTTCGTTCAATTGGTTAGAACAAGGAATTTTCAAATAGACATCAAAAGCACAGGCAACAAAAGCAAAAATAGACAAATGCAATTACATTAAACTTAAAAGCTTCAGCAAGGTGGAGGAAGCAGTAGAATTAAGAAACAATCCAGAGAATGGCAGAAAGTATTTGGAAACTATGCATCAGGCAAGGGGTTAATAAAAAAAAATAAAGAAATAAAACTACTCAAAAGCAAAAATACAAATAATCTGATTTTAAAAATCAGAAAAATATCTACCCAAAACCTTTGTCTCCCACCATTATTTCCCCACCTTCTTTTCCCGACCGCCTTTGGCCCCCTCCCTCTTGCCACCCTTTTTCTTCCTCCATCTACCCCAAAACTTTTTCCCCACCATTTTTCCCCACCGTCATTTCACAAAGCCTTCTCTACTCTCCCGCTTACCATCCTTTTCCCCATGCATCTACCCACTTTCCGCACTGTTATTTCCCACTGTATTTTCCCCCTTCTCCCTGGCCACCCTTGTTTTCCCTCTCCTGCTCTCATCACTCTTGATCCTTCATCCAGGAAAAAACATTTTCCCCTGTCTTTTCCCAAAGCCTTCTCCCCATTCCTGCTGCTTACCACCCTCTTTTCCCGCTTCATCTACCCAAAAACTGTTTTCCTCATCGTCTAAACCCCTGCCCCTCCTTGCCACCCTCCTTCCCTTCTCCATCTACCCAAAAACATTTCCCCACCATCTTTTCACAAAGCCATCTCCCCACTCCTGCTCACCTCCCTGTTTTCCCCCTCCATCATATCCCCCAAAATTTTCCCCACCGTCTTTTCACAAAGTCTTCCCCCCTCTTCCCACTCATTCTCTTCGTTCCACTATCCTGCTTGCCACTTTTTTTTGCCCTCCGTCTACCCCAAACTATTTTCTCATCTTTTTCCCACCCTCTTTCCCTGCTCCCTCTCACCACCCTCTTTTCTCCTCCTCGTCACCCTCTTTCCCCCCTCCAAACACTTTTTACCCACCGTCTTTTCTTTCTCCACCATCTTTCTTTTTTGCCCACTGTCTTTTAGCAAAACCTTGTCTTCCTCCAGCTGGCTACCCTCTTTTTCCTTTCCCCACTTGTTACCCTCTTTTCCCCCTCTATCTACCCAAAAACTTTTCTCCCCACTCTTTTCACAAAACCTTCTCTCCCTACTGCTCACCCCCATTTCCCCCCACCCTCTCTTTCCTCCTCCCACTTGCCACTCTCTTTTCCCCCTCCACCTACCCATAAACTTTTTACCCACCATCTTTCTGCAAAACCTTCCCTCCCTCCCACTCTCCAAACTTTTTTCCCCCTCCATCTATCCAAAAACTTTTTCCCACCATCTTTTCCCCACCGTCCTTTTGCAACGCCTTCTCGTGCTCGCTACCCTCTTTTCCCTTTGGCACCAACCACCCTGTTTACCCTCGTCCATCTATCCCAAAACTAGTTTCCTTCTCCTACCACTCCAGCCGCGCTGCAGTCTCCGTGGCCACCACCAACAGTCACCACCAACAACCAGAGGGAGGCGAGCTGTGGGGTCACAAGCTCCAGCCTCCAGCGTACTGCCAGCGATTTCCCATTCCTGGTCCTCCAAGCCAGGCACTGAGCAGCTCAACAGTCCAGCCACGCTGCAGTCTCTGTTGACACCACCAACCGCAGCGAGGTGAGCCGCAGTGTTGCACGCTCCAGCCTACAGCTGGGGATTTCCCATTCCTGGTCCTCTAAGCCAGAGACTGAGCAACTCGACAGGAAGATATGGGAAACTGGAAGGGCCTGACTTCCCTTCGGCATCAGAGTTATGCACATGGGGGTTCCTGTACTGCATGTTCTGATTGGATGAGAAAAAACCTCCAGGCTTACTCAGATTGGACTTTATTATCATGTTCTGATTGGATGAGAGCAAGTCTTAAAACATGCAATCACAGCATGAAAATAAAGTCCAATTAGAGTAGGCCTTCGGGTTTTCTCTCATCCAATCAGAACATGTAGTCCAGGAACCGCAGGTGCGTAACCTCAGTATATAAAGCATGCAGAGGCAGTGTCAGGTCATTTTAGGCTCTTCTGTGTTAGCGCTGTGTACGTGGCTTAGAGAACTAGGAGAAGAGGCCACTGCCTGCCACTGGCTGGAGCCCGGGGCACTGGCTCGCTGTGGTTGGTGGTGGCGACGGAGCAGTAGGAGGGCGACGGGCAGTGGGAGTTTTTCCTGCCAGGCTGGAGGATAAGGAGAAGGGAGAGGCATTGCCGCATGTTGGAGGCTGAAGCCTGCGCCACCGAGGCTCCCCTCGCTGGGGTTGGTGGCGACGTCGGACACTACAGCTCAGCTAGAGTGGTAGAAATGTCGTGGGGTAGGTGAGTTTTCCAGGGCTGCACTGCCTGCCTCTGGGGGCAGGGGTTGGGTGTCCCATTGGGTCTCACCACCAGAGGCTGCACTGCCTGTGGCAGGAGGCTGGTTGGGGGCACTCTCTGGGGTTGAATTGCTGGCAGTGGGGCAGGTTGGCTGGCTATGGGGGGCTACATTGCCTGCAGTGGTGGGGGTGGTGTGGGGAGGCAGGTTGTGTGCACTAACGTGTACTGCCAGTGGCGGGGGATGGGTTAGGGGTGCTATCTTCTGTGCACTACCGGTGGCAGGGAGTGGGTTGGGTGGAGTTCTTTGGGGCTACAATGCTGGCAGTAGGGGGTGGTTTAGGGGCATTGTCGGGTGCTGCACTGTCCGTGACTGGGGGTGTGCTATCAGGAGCTGCACTGCTCGAGGTGGGGTTGGGGGGGCAGGTTTGGGGTGCTATCTAGTGCAGCAACACCCGTGGCTGGGTCAGGTTGTGGGCACTATCGGGTGCTACACTGCCTGCTGTGGGGGAGGGAGGGTGCTTTGGGGGGGATATTGGGGTTACACACCCTGCAGCTGGTGCGGGGTTTGTTTGGTGTGCTATCCAGGGGCTACACTGTTGGTGGCAGGCAGCAGGCGGCAGGTTAGGGGTGCTATCAGGGGCTACACTGCTAGTGGCGTTGGCAGGCTGCAGAGGTGGCAGTGACAGCAGTGGCCTCCTTCCTCCTTCAGGTGGTCTCCAAGGAAGGGACCATTCTCCTCTTCCCCAATTCCAGACTCTAGAGAGCGATCTCCTCCTCCTTGCACAATCTTGAGTATGACAGGGCCCCCACACCCACTGTGGTTCCCTGGCCCATGCTCTCATGCTCTGTGTTGCAGAGACCACCTGGGACTACTGGGCAGGGAGTAGTGGGCACCACTGCGGTGGGGGTGGGGGGATAGGGCACTGTGGGTGGAGGCATCAGGAACGGGAACCAGAACTTGGGTGGGCAGGGCTGGCTGGGCCTGAGTTTCTCCTACTCCTGCTCCCTGAGGAGTGCAGCCCTGGTGGACCCAGCAATTTCTGTCCAGCAGGACCTGACCTAGGGCTGGTTTCAGCAAAGGCACACACACTCACCCTGGGCCCCAGTTCCTGGCCAGCTTTTGCCAGAAGGAGAGGCTGGACTTTGGAGGGTGGGTGTGAGTGCCTTTGCTGAAACTGGTCCCTGCCACCCAGTGGCCAGCGTGACAAGATGAGGCTCTAATGCTACCACTCCCTGCATCCCGTTTTAGGCTTTTCTAGCTTTGCCCATCTAGCTGCTCCAAGCCAGGCTGGAGGAGGAGGAAGAGGAGGAGTCATCTCTGGTACATTGGAGCCTGCAGATGGCATGGCTTTGCAGCTCGCCTCATGCGGTTGGTGGCAGCAACAGAGACTGCAGCTCCCCCGGAGCAGTAGGAGGGCTACTGCAGGTCCAGGTGGTAGGAGCCTTGCAGGGTGGGCTGGCGCATTGAGGGCGACAGCAGTTGTATTGGCATCGGTGCTAGTGGTGGTAGCAGCAGCAAGTCTGGGGACCTGGAGCACTGCAGGACCCAGCCCGACCTGGGGTGGGGAGGAACTTGCCGGTGCTGTACTGTGGGCCATGGTGGCAGTGGTGGAGGTGCACCTAGAGCAAGAAGGAGTCCTCCCCCTTTTCCTGCCATCTCTAAAGGGTGCCCTCCTCCTGCTAGTGCCTGAGGCAGGCGTGAGTGGCACCATTGTCTCATTCTTAACAAAAAGATACACAGATTCTTAACTATTTGTGTATCTTTTTGCTTGTTTTTTGTTGTGATAGTCTTGGACTTTTTCAAATGTCATGAATTGGGGAAGGGATAAAAGGTATCATAATAGGCCTTCCAATTCCTGCATCTGTTCTTTTTCCTTTCTTCCAGTTTGTATTTTCTTCTTGTTATTTTCTTGTTCCTCTTCATTTTCTTTGCTGCTGCTTCTGTTTCATCTTTCTATTCTTGTTTCTCTTCCTGTTTTTGTATTCTTTATGCCAACCAATGGCCTTAACAAACAACAAACCAAAACTGAGTTAAAAAGAAACTACTTGTCTCTGTGGTGTATTTTTAAAATAACTGGTCCCTTACTGTGTTTTAAAGTTGAGGAAAAAAAATAGTTGCATAATTAGTTACACAAATAACTATGCTTTCATGATCCTGTTAACCTACTTATGCAAAGAGTGTTCCATTATTGCAATGCTATGCATGTGGGAGTTATTTGCTCCCTACTGCTCAAGGTCATCACCAAGGTCTGATTTTTCACTCAGCAAAAATTCAAAAAACTGCAACCTTCTGCACAAATGGGTTAATGCATCATAAGTAGTTATCTGAGGAATCAAAAAATGAAGCGTCACATAAAATATTGGTAGCAAACAGCCATTTCACCTCTCACAAATATTTGTCTGGAGCTATGCAAGAGGCACAGGGGTAATAAGTTCCAATTTATGAGATTATTAAGTGAACCGTATCCCTTCATTGGCCAGGCGCGGTGGCTCATGCCTGTAATCCCAGCACTTTGGGAGGCTGAGGTGGGTGGATCATGAGGTCAGGAGATCGAGACCATCCTGGCTAACAGGGTGAAACCCCGTCTCTACTAACAATACAAAAAAAAAATAGCTTGGCGTGGCAGTGTGTGCCTGTAGTCCCAGCTGCTGGGGAGGCTGAGGCAGGAGAATGGTGTGAACCTGGGAGGCAGAGCTTGCAGTGAGCCGAGATTGTGCTACTGCAGTCCAGCCTGAGTGACAGAGCGAGACTCCATCTCAAAAAAAAAAAAAAAAGAATCCAAGCTAGTTTTTAATTTAAAATAGGAGTAATTTTTCCAGATAAAAATATTGTTATGAGGTTTTTCATTGTCTTCTCATGAGATATAAGCTCCATAAGAATGGAGGCCTTGTCGGTTGTGTCCACTACTAGAGAAAACATCATTTTAGAGTCCAGAATAGTGCCTCACATATAGCAGAATTTCTCTAAATATTGATGAATTAATGGATGGAAATAGTTCAGCAAAGTTCAATACTTGATTTCTAGTAAACCTTCTTATATAATAAATGGTAGATACTATTAGTAATAATATTCATAACACAAAGTGCCTATTGTATACACTGTACTTGTTGTCTGTCTTGTATTTTTATTAGATCTTTATAAAAACATCTTATGGGCCAGGTGCAGTGGCTAACGCCTGTAATCCCAACACTTTGGGAGGCTGAGGCGGGCAGATCACAAGGTCATGAGATCGAGACCATCCTGGCTAACACGGTGAAACCCCGTCTCTACTAAAAATACAAAAAATTAGCCGGGCGTGGTGGTGGGTGCCTGTAGTCCCAGCTACTCGGGAGGCTGAGGTAGGAGAATGGTATGAACCTGGGAGGCAGAGTTTGCAGCCAGCCTGGGCAACAGAGCGAGACTCTGTCTCAAAAAAAAAAAAAGCTTATGGTAAAATTATCATCTGCACTGTACAGATCAGGACATAAGGACAGGCTGAGTGGTGAGCTCAACTTAACTAGTGGTGGAGCAAATCTAGATAAACTGAGTTCTTAACCTCTATGCTGTGCAAATAATTACAATAATGATGATGATGTTGGCGATGATAAGGATGATGGTGATGATAGTGATGGTAATTATGATGGTGATGATGGTGAAGATGATGGTGATGTTGGTGAGTATGGTGATGTGATGTTGGTGATGATGGTTAATGCTGGTGATGACAGTGATGGGGGTCATGGTAGTGATGATGGTGATGATGATGATGAAGATCACAAAGTTGAAGAAGCAGCAGGAAGAGGAAGCCATGAACTTGCTCCTAACGCTGGTTCTATCAACATAGTTAGGAAACATAATATATAGTTTCTAATCTCCTGTGTAATTTCTGGCCATAGTTGCCCTCTGGCAAGGAGCAAGATGCAGACAAGCCATAGCTAAACGAACTCAAGAAGGCATCAGGCTGTATCACTAGGTCACCCTAGCTGGTGTTGCAAGATTCCAGACGATGGTGAGGCTTCAGGATTCAGGAGCTAGCTCACTGAGGAAAGAGCATGGCAAGATCTGAGCAGAGTATCAGAGCCCTAACCAAGTCAGCCACAGGTTAGGACAGGGCCAGAGACTCACCAGGAAATGGAGAGCCAAGTAGAGAAACCAAGGCAGCTATCCAAGAATAAGACATCATTCAATGGGTGGAAGACTTTTGCAAAGTCAAAATTGAATAGAACTGTGGATGCCCATGGCTGCTCCTTGCACACACGAGAATTTATTCATCGCAAAACGTTTATAACACATCTGTGTGCTAACACTGGGGACACAACAAAAATGAAACAACCCAGCTCACGCTCTCATGTACTTCAAATTCTAGTTGATGCAGTACAAAACATCCTAATAAATAAGCAAGGTAGTTCTGGATTGTGGTAAGAGTAATGAAGTAAATAGACATGAACGTGTGAAGAATGAGTGGGAAAAGTACTTCAGATAGAGTCATTTGAATATAACTCTTTGAGAAAG
Organism: Pan paniscus; assembly: GCF_029289425.2. Lineage (NCBI taxonomy): Eukaryota > Metazoa > Chordata > Mammalia > Primates > Hominidae > Pan > Pan paniscus. Next base: position 43,852,672 of record NC_073262.2, read on the forward strand.
TCAGAATTTGATCTTCAACAGGGCACCCTGGATACCAGACCCAAAGCATCAAAACTAATTCTAGATGCTTCTGGCTGGTAGTCTGAAGCTGTTAAATGGCCCTGTAGCTCAAGCCAGGACAGCCCCAAAAAGATCAGAGACGTTAGTAGCCCCTGAAGGTAGAAACAGAGGAAGGAGAATGGGGCACAGCAGACCTATACTGCACACTTTAGATTTGTTAATTAATCCAACCTCCTTTGCAATCCTATGAGGTAGGCATTAATTGCTCTTTTACAGATGAGAATACTGAGATGCAGAGAGGTCACCTTTTTTGCATAACTCTTTTATAGCACAGCTTAGATGTGAATCTAAATTTAAATGACTCCAGTGATAATTCTATTTCCATTATACCGGGGGAAATATAATTCCCCTAGCTGAGTGAAAGGGACACTTATTCTCAGGCTTTTAATGCTGAGAAGAATTGTTTCTATATCCTCATGAAAGAGGAGGTTGTAGAGCCTCACATTCAAGGAAAAGATAATGTTAGAAGTATGAACCCATAGGGACTTTTATGACTGTCTCAGAGAGGGTGTGAGGCTTCTCATGCATAATAGCTGAGAAGTCTGGAAGATTCTGGAAACTTTGTCAAGGCCCCATATTTGCAAAATTCTTTCTTCTTCATGGGGTGATACATGGTGTTCTGCAGTAAACACATTTTGGAGAAAGAGCTAGTGAGATATCTTCTGGAGGGGTGCATGGGGCTGAAATACAGTGAGAAACTGGGAAACTATTGAGATGGGGCCCTGTTGTACATCAGAGTGAGGGAGAGTCCCAAAGGAGGTGAAGGCACCCCAGCCAGGCTCAGGGCCTGTGTTTGAAGAAGTTCAGCAGCTTCAAGTTACCTAAAAGAAATACAACAAAAAGGGAAGGCACTGTTATAGAAAGGAGTATGAAAATAAATGAATTGATCCATGTAAACACTTAACATATCTGTTGAGAGATGAAAACCCTGAGCTAGGACACTTACATTCATTAACTTTTTTAACTTTCGTGATAACCACATTGAGTACACTTTTTCCTATTTTATATAGCATGAAGCTGAGTCCCAGAGTGGTCAAATTAATGGCTGCTGAGTAGTGTAAAGAATTTGTTCAGAGTCACAGAACTAGTATGTGTTGAACCTGGAATTCAGACCCTGGTGTGCCTCCAAGACCTTAGTTCTTTCACCCATACCAAATAACTCCACTAGAAAGGGAGCAGAGGCAGTCTTCTGTGATGCCTCATGGTAATCATTGCTTTCTTTTCCAAGGGTTCATATCCTTTTATAACCCAATCAAGGACCATGCCCCTGAATTATATAAATTTCTCAGTCTATTGCTTGCAAAACTCACTTTGTTCCTTTTTTTGTCCATCGTCAAATCACTGGCATCTCACCAAGTTATCATAAGACAAATAGTAACAGTGAATAATTATTAGAGCAACTATAATAACAGAGACCTCAAAGTCTTTCTCAACTCCCCCTCTCCTCCATATTTTTGACCTGAGAATCCTATCTCTTAAACCTGTTATCCTGTAGTTTTCTTCCTTTCATGCCCTTCTCATCTCTCACCTGTAGGTCAACGGGCCTCACTCCATCCAGGTCATCTCGCTACTCATCATCCACACCAGGGTCCATCTTTCAAAGACGGAGTCATGACTACTCCCTCCCCTGTTTAGCACCCTTTGTGGCCTTGCCATCACCTCTGACTACCAGATTCCTTCACTATCTGTCCTGTAAGTCCTGGAAGACATGATCTTGGGATCTGGCCTTTGTCCCTCTTTCCAAAAATGTTTCTTCTCATCCCTGTATAGGTGCTCAAAACACTAGCTACCAAAATGGGCCCTGTGACCCTCTCTAATACATTTAAATGGAGAACTCCTTCTGCCTTGAACGCACAATCCTATACCTTGAACCAGCTCACTTCTTGAGAGCCAAAGGTTTGCCTCCTCCTGGATGTCTTCCCTGATTACACTGTTTTAGGTACTCTACCTTTGCACCCCCATAGTGCTCTGTGCTACACCTATCCCTTTGCTGATACTTCCTGTGCTTATTGGAAATATTGTTCAGCAAATATCCAGTCGCTTGCCCTCCCACTGTTGGAGAGTAGGGTATAGGTTCCTGCCCCACTGAGGCTGGGCTTGGCCATGTGACCTATTTTGGCCAATGGAATGTTAGCAGGGATGATATAAGCAGAGGCTTAAATGTGCTTGCATGATTGGGCTTGCCCTCCTGCGCTCCTATGATACGTTATGAGAACAGAATGCCCTGAGTAGTTGCTGATCCTTTAGCCTGGCTGCAGAATGAATCCACAGGGAACAGACATGAAGCAAGCTCTCAGCCTGGAGCCAAACCAGCTTATTGGTCATGTAAAACAGGAGTGACTAGCTGAGTTCAGCCCTAGAGTATTCTTGTCCTAAAATATTCCAAGCTGGAATATTCTCATAGACCTGAAAATATGAGAAGACATAGTTGTTGAAGGCCAATGGTTTACCACACAGGACTACGTTTCAATTGACAACAAATATTTATTTTTTTACCTGCTTTTTCCCCTCTCTAAAGCTATGAACAACTGAAGGGCAAAGACTGTCTCTCATATATATAAGACTACACCTTCTTGGCCGGGCACGGTGGCTCATGCCTGTAATCCCAGCACTTTGGGAGGCTGAGATGGGCGGATCACAAGGTCAGGAGATCGAGACCATCCTGGCTAACATGGTGAAACTCCGTCTCTACCAAAAAAAAAAAAAAAATTAGCCAGGCCTGGTGGCGGGCACCTGTAGTCCCAGCTACTCGGGAGGCTGAGGCAGGAGAATGGCGTGAACCCGGGAGGCAGAGCTTGCAGTGAGCCGAGATTGCGCCACTGCACTCCAGCCTGGGCGACAGAGCAAGGCTCCGTCTCCAAAAAAAAAAAAAAAAAAAAAAAAAGACTACACCCCCCCACATCCAACATGCAATTTGGCATCTTAGAGAGTGCCCTATGTGTGTTTAAAGAAAGAAGGGAGGGAGAAGGAAAGAGAAGGAGAAGGGTAGAAGAGAAGAAGGCAAGGGGAAGGAAAAGAGAAAGGAAAGAAAGAAGGAAAGAATGATTATATTCTCAGTAAAGGGCCCAAGCCTTTGTTAAAATAGCCTTTCATTGGTTCTTGAATTTAATGATTAATCCCCATGCCAACAAAACTGTCAGAAAAGATACAGAAAGGAAGAAATAAAGTGAAAAGTTACCAAAATGACCATAAATCAACCTAAATTCATTCCAGAAAGACTGAAACTAGGCTACTTCACCATCTTCAAGGCTGTCCAGGTCCTACAAAAATGAAGTTACTTCTAGCAGTGGTTGGACATCAATTGACACAATGACATCTACTGAAGAAGACGAAGAGGGTAATCAGAAGAGTGGGCAAGAGCCGTGAGGCAGAGATTCTTCTGGGGCCACAGCAGTAACCATCGCGGACATGATCTCCTGCTTCCCTTAACTATCCTGCCCAGGTGGGGATGATTGACATTGAGTGCCATACGTAAAAGTTGAGTGGGCATCAGTGAGAGGGAATTTATGACAAACAGCAGGTGTGTTAAAGTCAGGATTTCATACTTGCTGATGATTTGGCATGAACTATCTTCCTTAAGCCTTCTCATTTGTAGAAATAATTTTTACTTTTATTTTCATCTTTCCTGACACCTTAGGAAAGAGAGCACCAAGTTCAAATTTCTGATCCAAAGGTTTTTCAGTTTTCAAGACTGTACTTTATCCAGACAAGGAAGATAAAAAATTATTCAAACTTTCCTTAGAGGTTCCCTAATAACCTCCCCAATGGCTGCCCAGTCTCCCACCCAAATACCCTTCCTAGGCAGGGAGAATAATGTGTCGGCAGCTGTGGAGACCCCTGCCTTCTGCTGTTCTCGACAGGAGCTGCTTGCCCTGGGTATACCCAGCAGGTCCAGGCAGCAATGAATAACAACAGGGATTTCAGAGAGTGTTCTATTTGGGTTTGAATTCCAGTGTTGCCATTTACTTGATGATTGACCTTGGCAGGTTATGTACCCTGGGCTTCAGTGTCCTTACCAGTAAGTATAAAAGCACCTGCTCCTTTGGTGCCCATTTCCCGTTCCTCTTCTTCTGGTGCTGGCACCCTGACCCTCTTCAGTGTGACATGCTGCCTCTACACCTTTGGCCTTCTGCACATGCTGTCCCTTTGCCTTTCTTATACTCCCTTCTCTAGATACTCCAAACCTTCCCATCCCACACTCCTCTCACTGGCTTTCTCTGCAGCTGACTCCTATTCAGTGCCAGGATCCTGCCTCCTTCAGGAAGCCTCCTCTCCTCCACTGGACCATACATTCTGTGAGGAAGGAACAACATCAGTCCTGGGCAACAGTGCCCAGCATAGGGCCCTGACGCATTGCAGATCCATATTCATTGTTTCTGAAAGAATAAGAAAGGAACAATTCTGGAATATGACTGTAGGTTTTGTGTGTGTGTGTGTGTGTGTGTGTGCCTGTGCGTGCATGTGCATGCAGATATTTGGATTCCATGGCGATCCTCCCCAAGATTCTGGCAATAGCACAGATGTGGATACCCTCTTCTCAGCTTGGCCTGGCTTCTCATCTCCTTCCCGCTGCCTTTCTTCACTAACAATCTATTCCAGGTAGCCTTCTTCTCTAGCATGCTCCTGTTTCTCAGCTGGGACGCCTGCTCTCCATTCCCTCTGCTTTGTTACGCTAGTGAGTTGTCATGTACACATTGGAAACTTCAGGTACTTTCTTCAACCCTATTCTAAAAATCCTAGAGCTGGAGCTCATCAAATAACAGCAACAGCTAACACTTAATTGGTCTCTGGCTATGTTCCAGGCACTTTCAAATGTGTATTCCCTCCTTGAATCTCCACACAACTCTCCATGTTAGGTAGTATTATTACCTTTATATCCCCAGTTAATAGACTATGACTCTAAAGGCCAGACAGTTTAAGCATCTTGCCATAGTTCATAAAGCTAGCCGGTGGTGCGGCTAGGGATCCACATGGTTTATCAATCGTCTGTACTATCTTTTGTGGTTTATCAATGGTCTGTACTATCTTTTGTGGTTTATCAATGGTCTGTACTATCTTTTGGCCAAAAGAGTGGACACCTTGCCCCCTTCTTCCACCATTCAGTCTCTCATCTTGTTCCTTGCAGTTTTCAAAGAGCTTAGGTTTGATACTCATACCCTCAATGCCTTTTCTGGCTCTATTTTCTTCCAGCTCGGTTCTGCTGCTAGATACTTGACAATGTCTCTCCAGTGTCTGACCTTGACCTGTGGTTCAGACTAGGGGAATCCCAACCTGGTTTTTGGCTTCTGTTTAGAACTTGTCTGGCCTGGTGTAACCCTGGCAGTCATTCAACTCAAGGTCATGGCTATTCTCTGTCACAGTTCCTCCTTTCTGACCCTTTGGATACCAAATCCACTTGCTTACACTTATTATACCTCCATCCCATCCATTAGAATTGGGAATATCTGTCTATGGCTTCTACGCCCCTCACTCCCTCTGGATTCCCTGTATAGGCACCCTTTTCCCTGCCAAGTGTCCTAAGCAAACATCACAGACTCTGAGTCTTATTACGAAAAGAGCAATTATTATAGAAATAAGAGATTACCATCTGCCATGTACTGAGCAAAGGGGTTTACATATATTAACTCATCTGACCCTCCCATTGGCATTCTGTGAGATGGAGGTAACACAATTCTGTATTAAAGGTGAGGGGGCTGAGATTCAGAGAAGTAAAAGAATGGCATGTTTTAGGCTGGGCACGGTGGTTCACACCTGTAATCCCAACACTTTGGGAGGCTGAGGTGGGCAGATCACGAGGTCGGGAGATCGAGACCATCCTGGCCAACATGGTGAAACCCCATCTCTACTAAAAACACAAAAATTAGCTGGGCATGGTGGCACCTGCCTGTAATCCCAACTACTCAGGAGGCTGAGGCAGGAGAATCACTTGAACCAGGGAGTTGGAAGTTGCAGTGAGCTGAGATCGTGCCACTGCACTAAAGCCTGGTGACAGAGCAAGACTGCATCTCAAAAAAAAAAAAAAAAAAAAACAGCATGTTTTATGTGGCAGAGCCTGGTTTAAACTCCCAACCCATAAGACTCTCAAGTCTGTGCTCTATGCTACCATCATCTGAACCCAAACAGACCCCTGCACTGGGGTTGGGCTCCCCTTCCTCTCCTGACCTTTCCTGCTGGTTCCTCAACTCCAACCAGCATCATCTTTCCTCTGGTGTCATCTTCTGTTCTTTGACCACACCCTTCCATCCTAAAGGACATGGCCTGAGGCTTCTTCCAAATTCTACTGCTAAAGTGTCTCTTATTTCTGTGAAGGGACAAACTAGAAATGACAGAGTGACAAAGGAAGGGAAGTGGCTGTTTCCAGAAACTCCTGGAGGTTTAGGCCATTGCCTGTGCCGTTTGCCATCTTGTCACTGGTTTGTCCCTGGCCTGGCCATTGGAAGCTCACTAGGGCTTGAGTCCTTTCAGTTTGGGAATCATCACACTCCTCCCTCTTCTCAATATTGCCTTCCCTTACAGTATGGGCAGATGACACCCTCTTCTCAATCATTCAGCATATTCAGTCAGCAGTAAAATGTTTTTGAGGTTTGTAGAGTTCCTCCTTTGTGCCTTAGCTTTCACCAGGTTGTTCTTAGCAGAGTTGGAAAGGACCAAGTAAGAACAGGCAATCACAAAGCCACATGATAAGGTGTCAGATAGACCTGAGTTCAAATTTGAGCTCCTTCACTTATTCACAACACATCCCTTAAGGAACTTAATCTATTTATCTAAGTCTCAGTTAATAGACTGAGACTACTCTCTATCCTGTTCAGAGTAGGGAAGATAGAGCATGGAGATAGTATTTACCTTATAGGGTAGTTGTGATATAATGCATATAAAAGCGCTCATCTCAGTGACAGACACATAAAAAAGGCTCAATAATAATCGTAATAAATTGCTGTGAAAATAATAGTGGTTATGATGGTGGTACTGATGGTGTTGGTAGTGATAGTGGAGGTGGTGATGGTAGTGATGATGGTGGCAATGATGGTTGTTGTTTGTGGTGGTGGTGGTATTGGTGATGATGGTGATGGTTGTGTGGTGACACTGGTGATGATGATGATGGTGGTGACAGTGGTGGTGGTGGTGATGATCATGGTGGTGGTGAACACAGACAGAATCAGAGCACTCTGGAAACGGCATAGAGTTGGGAGTGAGAGGAAGGTGCTTAGTGGGAGTTGCCCAGAAATGAGTCCTAAAATGAGTTTTTAAAATAAGAACAAGCAAAAGAGTTGAAGCAGAAAGTTGGGTCAAAAGTAAAAGCGTATTCTAGGCAGGAGAAGATGCTTTGCAAAAGGTAAGAAGGTAGAGAAACCATGTAACAGACAACCCACCCACCCCTAGTGGCTCTGAAGGAGGGCTGGATACCTTGCAGAATTGAAAGCCTCTTCCAACTTTTTTTTTTTTTTTTTTGAGACGGAGTCTCGCTCTGTCGCCCAGGCTGGAGTGTGGTGGCGCCATCTTGGCTCACTGCAAGCTCCATCTCCTGGGTTCATGCCATTCTCCTGCCTCAGCCTCCCGAGTAGCTGGGCCTACAGGCACCCGCCACCACGCCTGGCTAATTTTTTTTTATTTTTAGTAGAGACGGGGTTTCACCGTGTGAGCCAGGATGGTGTCGATCTCCTGACCTCGTGATCTGCCCGCTTTGGCCTCCCAAAGTGCTGGGATTACAGGCGTGAGCCACCGCCCCCAGCCCTTTTCCAACTTTTGAATCAGATTTGACTCTTGCTTCTCATATTCCCGGGTTTCTATTTCCAGCCCCTGGAGTCATTCAGAAGATATCACGCCTTTTTTCTGGAATTATATTTCTGCTATCTGGAGTGGGGGTGGCTTGTGGCTCAGCCCCCCAGGGCTAAGGGTCAGGCTGAATGTGCCTGAACTCAAATGGACTGGAGGAGGAGAGGCACCCAGAGGAGAGACAGCTGCTTGGATGTCTAGGGTCCCTTGGGACAAAGCTGCCTCCTGTGACTAAGGTGCTAGATTTCAGGACTCGGGGGCCCAGGGTGCAGAGGCCTGGGCTCCTGCGTGCCTGCAGCAGTCACCTGGCTTGTCCACATGAACTACCTGCATCCCTCCTCTCTGTGCCTGCATGTCCTGGGACCCAAGGCTGTGGCACCCTCAGCAACTCCGTCTCCATGTGGTAGCTCACAAGGTCAGGGTGCTGGCGGCACGTGCAGCGCTGCAGGTTGTTTGTGGCAATAGAGAAGGGCTGGGCAGTGGTGTCCAGGAGGTGCTCCAGCCGCTGCTTCTGGACCAGCGCAGGTCTGACTCTTTGCCAGCACCTCCACCTCACGCTGCAGCTCCGACTTCCAGCCGTGGAATCCCGCAGGTGCTCACTCACCCTGATGTGGAGTCCCACACCACACCTGTGCCTGGGTCTGGGCTGCCAGTTGCTGGCTCTCGGGCCACTGCCACTCTGACTGCTGGCGGTCTGACTGCTGGTGATCTGCGAAGGCCTGGTGGTAGTGGCCATAGCAGTTCTAGAACCACTCGTCCAGCAGGTGGCTGGCTGAGCCCGCAGTGGCCAGGCCTGAGGAGTGCAGTCACCTGTGTTGCAAGCCACGTGGTCCATCTTACAGGGGCGGCACAGTCTGTGGTGCCAGGTGCATAGTCAGGAGCACATCCATCTACACTGCGGTGCCGGGCGCCCATCAGGGCTGGGGGAGTGAAGGGTGTGGTCAGCTGGGTGCAGTCAATGGGGCAGCTCCAGTTGCTCTGACCCAAAGAAGGATGTGCCTCCCCGTTGCCTGGGTGACACTGTACACACCAAGGGCCTTTTGTTGCTGGGCAATGGGGATCCCTCCCCTGGTGGCTGGAGGAGGGGCATTCAAGGTGGGCAGAACTGCCCTCTTAAAGTGCCAGGCAGGCCCAGGCCCACCCTCCCTCCCCCTGCCATGAGCCAAGCAGCAGTGGCCAAGGGTTCTCTCCACCTAGAGGATCCTAGGGCGCTCTCTCCCCTTCTTTGGTTCATCCATTTGTTGTTCCAGGTTTGATCTCTGATCCCGTCCTGCGAGGAGCTCAGGGCTCAGGATGAACAGGACAGAAGAGGCTCTGCCCACCTGCACCCCCATTGGGGCAGATGGGCTGTGGCTTTCGGGTGGGCCTCAGGGTGGGTGTTGTGGGTGCTGACTGGGACGGTGTTATCGTATATCTAAACATCTAAATCCTACAGCAGGGTGGCTGTTCTCCGTGCCCTAGTGGCCCCATACACCAGCGTTCAGAACCTGGGGGTGGGGTCAGGAAAGCCCTGGAGGCCCCCACACTCCTTTCCACACTCTGCTTGCATTCCCCCAGGGACGGGGTGCTCCTTCTTCATGGAAACCCTGAGGGACCCCCCCAGTGGGATCCCACTTTCAGGGTCTGCCAGCCAGAGAGTGAGGCCCTCAGGCCACGTGCGGCCTGCTGGGTCTCAGCCTTACAGGCTCCCAGGTGCTGGCAGCCCACTGAGCCCCAGGTCAGGGGGTGTCCATGAGAGTTCCTTGGGCAGAGTCCAGAGATGGGGAGGGCAGGGCTGAGGTCACCCCAGGCACTCAGCAGCCACCAGGAGGTAGGGGCCCTGTGATGGGTGTTCCTGTGGCAGGGATGATTGGAGGGACAGAGTTGCCTGCTCAGGGGCTGAGAGGCAGTCATGAGACCATAGAAGGGGACCTTGAACACTGGGTGGCCCCAGGGAGGTTTTGGTTTTTTGGCATAACTTTGTTGCCCTGGAGAATGGGGAGGCCTTGGAGCTGGGAACTGAGGAGCAGCAGATAAGAATAAGGGTGCTTGGACTAGACCGCAAAGGTCCTGCAGGAGGAAAGAAGAAAGGAGCACTGCCCTGGTCAGCTGGCTCTGGGACTCAGCCCAGTGGGATGAAACCTGACAGCTGTAGCAGCTGAGCAAGAGTAGCGCCTCTGTGAACCAGGTCATGGTGGACTCCTTTGTGCCCCTATACTTTGCCAGTCTGCAGGGCCAGGCATGGTGCATGCAGCTACTGCTGGCTGCGGGGGCCTAGGTGAGTGGCCCTTCCGGACAGAACCCCCGGACCCACTGAAGCTGCCAGAATGGAGAAGATTAGCTCAGGTGCACTCTGCAGGGAGGAAAAGAAGTAAAGGGTGGTCAGCATTCTGTGATATGCAAGCTCACAGCCTTACCAGAGCCCATTGAGGGGACTTCAGAGGAAAGGCAGGAGGGGACAGAACAGGGTGTGCTTGGAGCTGAGGGAGGAGAGACTACACCTGGTCCACTGCACAGGGGGAGCAGGAAGCCCAGGGCTTGGCTGTCAGGAGGTTATGGAGGCTGAAGAAAAGGCAGTCTGAGGCCGGGTGCAGTGGCTCACACCTGTAGTCCCAGCGCTTTGGGAGGCGAGGCAGGCAGAACACGAGGTCAGGAGATCGAGAAAATCCTGGCTAACACGGTGAAATCCCAGTGAAACCCTGTCTCTACTAAAAATTCAAAAAATTAGCTGGGCGTGGTGGCGGGCACCTGTAGTCCCAGCTACTCGAGAGGCTGAGGCAGGAGAATGCCATGAACCCAGGAGATGGAGCTTGCAGTGAGCCAAGATCGCGCCACTGCACTCCAGCCTGGGTGACAGAGCAAGACTCTGTCTCAAAAAAAAAAAAAGAAAGAAAAGAAAAGAAAAAGGAAAAGAAAAGAAAAGAAAAGAAAAGAAAAGAAAAGAAAAGAAAAGGCAGTCTGAGCAAAATGGTGGTGGGAGAACCAGCCCTGCAGTGGGCCGGGGCCAGCAGGCCAGCACCTGATAGACCCAGGCTCCTGGGTGTGGCTGGGCTTGGGTGCAGAGCTGCCATTTGAGCCCAAAGAGAATGGTATAGGCTCTAGGATGCCTAAGAGGGACACTGGAAAACCAGCTATCTGAGAAAAAGAGCAAAACCAACATTCTGCTTTGCAGCTTTCCCTGGTGAAAATCCTCACTCTTTGGCTGTTTTTCAGCTGTAAGTGGTTTCCAGCCAGCAGAATTACTGGCTATTTAGCAGCTGGCTCTGCTGAGCAGCAAATACTGGCCCTGTACACCCCTGGACAATTTCTAACGGATTCCCCCCTGCCCCCCATCTCAGATTTCAAAGGGTGAGGAGGAAGTGAAGACAGTGGGAGTACTGTTTACTCTTCCCAAAAGCTTGGAATGGAAAAAGTGCCAGAGTGTACCTAAATAGAAGCTGAATTTGTACAAATTCTAAGTAGAATTTGCCAATTTGAGGGGCTGCCTTTTTCCTGGCCCCTCTCTGTTATGCTAGAGGTGTGGTCAGTGATCTCAGGCAGTCCTTCCTGTTGGGGCTTGAGTTTTTATTGACTGCCTCTCTCCCAGCTTGGAACCTAGGGCTCCTCTGTCCTGCTCTGTTTTTAGTAGGTGTTAGGGGTAGGGCTAGTGAGGGGGAAGCTGAGCTTATCCTGTCCTGACAGAAAATAACCCCAAATGGGACGGCTTCTACACTCAGGAGGCTATGAGTGCTCCCCTTAGCTCTGGGAAGCTGAGCCACAAGGCATCCCCACCCCAAGGATGCTCCTGGCTGAAACAGTTGCTTCAGAGGTGGAAACCCAGGCCTGGGCCATCACTGCAGGTGTGGACAGGTGGGGTGGGCTGGGAGCCACTGCTCTCATTCATCCTATACAGAGCCCTGGCCCCAACGATCTGCACCCCCAGGTCCCCTCTTTTCCGAGTGTCCTTTGTCCCTTCCGAATCCACAACTTGTCCATGGGGCAGCCCCATAGGATGAGGGAGTTCCCCAGTCCTGACCCCAGTGCTAGCTCTGAAGAATTCTGTCACCTCTTAGAACCTGGGACCTCCCTGTGAACGTACTGTAGGCCTGTGGACATTCATGAAAGATGTGGGTTGGGGGCAGCTGGTCCGGGGCCTCAGGGAGCCCCTTTGTTGCACCCCCAAATTCAGGCCAAAACCTTGAGTCCCTCCCTCCCCCTCATGCCTTCCCTCTTCCCTGACTTCCTTTGCCCCAGACCCCTCCCCCTGCACCCTCTCAGTGCTTCAAGAACTCCCTCAGCTCCCATGCAAAGGGCCAAGGGCTCCTGCCCAGTGATGGAAACACTGAGAGTGCAGGAACAGAGGCAAACTCACAGGACAGAGGGGCACAAGACTTGTGCCCTGGCACACAAGGAGGTATCCCGTGGTGGAGACGAAGACTCCAGTCACAGAGAAGAGGGTTGCTCCCATACACAGAAAATGAAACTGTCCAGGCACTGAAAAGAAATGTGGGGTTCCCCTCCTGTTCTTGGTGTGAGGATAGCCTCTCTCAGCACAGAACCCCATGGGGCAGCCTGGATAGGCATCTGGGCCCCATGGGTTGGGGTCCTCAGGGGGCTGTCCAGGGACCAGGGGCAGGCTGACATCCCTCGGTGCATTGGGCAAGCAGCAGTGATGACCCCCAGAAGTACATGGCCTACCGCGTCCACTATCCCACCATCGTACAGCTGGCCAGCTACCAGCGAGCGGCTGGCACTGTGCAGGCACCATCCAGTGCTTCCTGTCCCTCATCCCCAAATAAAGAGCATGTTAGCTTTCTTTCTTTTTTTTTTTTTTGAGTTGGAGTCTCGCTCTGTTGCCCAGGCTGGAGTGCAGTGGTGCAACCTTGGCTCACTGCAAGCTCCGCCTCCCGGGTTCACGCCATTCTCCTGCCTCAGCCTCCTGAGTAGCTGGGACTACAGGCTCCCGCCACCACACCCAGCTAATTATTTGTGTTTTTCAGTAGAGACGGGGTTTCACCGTGTTAGCCAGGATGGTCTCGATCTCCTGAACTTGTGATCCGCCTGCCTTGGCCTCCCAAAGTGCTGGGATTACAGGAGTGAGCCACCATGCCTGGCAAAGAGCGTGTTAGCTTTCTGCATGGGACGTGTGTGCCAGGTGCAGCCTCTAGTTGCCATCCGTCTGGGTTGGCATCTCAGTCCCCTTGTGCCCCACTCTGCCCATGGACTCAACATCCCAACTGTGGAAGACACAGGGTCAGAGCCAAGGACAAGGAGTCCCTGTGCCTCAGAGAACAGGACAAGCCCTGGTAGGGACTGGGGCTCCACAGCGCAGCCCAGCTGGACCGTGTGTCTAGCCCAGAGCCGGGCCATCCGGCTCCCTCTCCCTGCTCCCTCACCAGTGCTGGCTTCTCTGTCCCTTCACCAGAGTCTTGAGGCCTTGAGACATACTTTGGGACCACTGCATCACTCCACTTCCTCTCCCTGCACCTCCAGGTCCCCCGCTTCAGCTCACAATACCCCTCAGGACAGGGCACTCACCCCATCCAAAGCTCCTCCCACTGCTGGATGTACCTGCTGGGGCGTCCCCCCAGACAGGGCCTTGCCCAGACAGTGCCCCCTTTAGCAGCCCCTTTCTGTCCCCAATGTCAGTGCCCACCCCCAGCCCAGTTCTCAGTGCCCAGGACCCCCGAGGCTCAGATGGGCAGATCAGCAGGGGCACGTGGAGCTCCCACAGCACTCTGCAGGACGGGACCCACCCAGAAAGCATGTGGGTGGGGGGCCCTTTTCCAGGACCCAGGCCCACAGGGCTCTTGTCCCAGCCTGGAGGGGATGGGCGGGTAACAGGTACCAGCCCCTCCACCCATGTGGACACCCAGCTGGGCATGTACTCCCACAGGGCAGGGCGTGGGCAGGTAGCACCCAAGCTCTCTGATCTCTTACAAGGACACAAATCCTATTGGATCAGGGCCCACCCTTATGACCTCACTTAACCTTTACCATCTCCTTATAGGCCTTGTCTGCAAATACAGTCAGGTTGGGCATTAGAACTTCAGCATCTAATATTGGGGGTGGGGAGCGGGACACAATTCAGTCCTTAGCCCTCTCCTTCCTCAGGACTCCAGCCACATCATGCACAGAACTATGGCCTGTATCCCATGGTGCTCCTCAGTACAGTCTGGGATACATTCTCAGAAATGAATCATTAGGTGATTTCATTGTTGTGAGAAGATCATAGGGTGTATGTAGACAAACCTAGACGGTGTAGCCTACTGCACACCCAGATCACGTGGTACAGCATATTGTCCCTCAGCTACAGACCATATAGCAAGTATTTGTGCATCTAAACACAGAAAAGCTACAGTAAAAATATAACATTATAATCATATGGGACCACTGTTGAATATGCAGTCTGTCATTGACCAAAACATCATTATATGCCGCATGACTATAATATTTATTTTTCTGATTACAAAAGTAACACATAATCCCGGTAGAAAGTAAATCTTACTAGTACCAATCCTCCATAATTGGGGATACTTCAAATTTTCATTATTATAAATAGCACTTCAATCAACACGTTTAGCCATCAGTCTCTTTTTGCATTTCTAGTTATTTCTCTGGAGCTGATGAGTCAAATGATTGGATCAAAGGACATGTGCAGTTGTGGACTCTTGCTGCATGATAAATTGCCTTCCAAAAGGTTGTGCCAGTTAGCATTCTCACAAGTAGAGTTTGGGAATGCCAGTTGCACACCTCCTTATATTTTAATAGTTTCCTGAGGTCACCAGAACATGAACATCTGGAGGACAGCAGCTTGCTTGGGCATCACGGACCCCATGTCCAGCTCAATGTACAGCACATAGTAGGGAACTGCGTTACATGAATGAAGATGTTTTTGATTAACTTTTTGGAAACAGTCTTAAAATTAGAGAAAAGTTCTAAGTTTTACACAAAGAACATTTTCCCCCAGAAACATTTGAGAGTAAATCACCCCAGATTACTTTGGTGAGTGTTGCTACGGGTCAGAACATTCTAACTACAATGCAACTTTCATAATCAGAAAGTTAATATGAATACATTGTTAGGTAATACATTCTGTTATGTAACCCTCAGATTCTTTTTCAGTTTTATTACTTGTCTGTAATGTCCTTTACAGCAAAAGGATCTCATTCAAATTCATGGATTGCATTTAGTTGTCATGTCTCTTAGACTCTTTCAGTCTGGAACAGCTCCTCAGTCTTTCCTTGACCTTCATGACCTTTACTCTTTTGAAAAGCAAAGTCCAGTAATGTAGAAATTTCCTCAGTTGGGTTTCTCTGATGTTTCTTTTAGTATTAGACTTGGACCATACATTTTTTTATGAGTATCCTGTGATCTCATTGCATCTTACCATGGGACCTACAATTTTGATTTGTTTTGTTATTGGTGATGTTAGCCTTGATCACCAATGGTGGCATTTGCTGGGTTTCTCCTCTGTCATGTTATTTTTTCACCTTGTAATTAATTTGTATTTTGTGAGGAGGAAATTTGAGACTATGGAAATACATCTGTTCCTCATTAGACTTTCAATTTACTCATTTACTGGTATCAACATGGATTCATGGCTTATTTCATTCAGTGGGTTATAATTTGTTAATATTTTTTAAATCAGCTTTTCTTTTTAGAAATGTTTTATTTTTACAATTTCAGATTTAGAGAAAAATTATAAGAATTGTACAAAAAATTCTTGGATATAATTCCTCAGATATTAACACTTTACCACATTTGCTTTATTCATTCTCCTCCTTTTCTTTTTCTAGATAAATACAAATATATATATATAATGAATTTTTTGTGAACATTTTGTAAGTTGTGAACCTGATGCCTCTGTACTTTAAATATTTCAGTGTGTGCTTCCTAAAAATAATTATCTTACATTATTATGGTATGATTCACAAATGAGGAAATTCAAGTTTGTCTAATATTAATATCTAATCTACAGACCTTATTCAGATTGTGCCAGCTGTCTCCCTAATATCCTTTGTAGCCAAAGAAAATCAAAGATGGGGATTCACAGTCCATGATGTTTTGTGTCCAGTTGTCCTGTTTCTTTAGTCTCTTAATCTGAGATAGTTTCTCAGTCTTTTTGGTTTTCATGGCATTTATGTTTATTTTTGTTCTGTTTTGTTTTGTTTGGTTTTTTTCAGACGGAGCCTCATTGCTGAACGTGAAAATACATTGCTCATCTGATATGTGTATATACAAGTATGTTGTAAATACTTTGCAAGTATGTTGTGTTTTGTTGATTTTTTTTCTTATATATGGGGTGTTTTAATTTTTATTTTGCTAAACCAACCTTCAAAATGTTTGCTCGTGAAGTCCTTAGGAAGGTCTTTGTCAACGTGAAAATGTATCTGTATGCCAGGTGCGGTGGCTCATGCCTGTAATCCCAGCACTTTGGGAGGCTGAGGTGGGTGGATCACCTGAGGTCAGAGTTCAAGATCAGCCTGACCAACATGGTGAAACCCCGTTTCTACTAAAAATACAAAAATTAGCTGGGCATGGTGGTGCATGCCTGTAATCCTAGCTACTTGGGAGGCTGAGGCAAGAGGATTGCTTGAACCTGGGAGGCGGAGGTTACAGTGAGCCAAGATCGCGCCACTGCACTCTAGCCTGGGTGACAGAGCGAGACTCTCTTTCTCAAAAAAAAAAAAAGTGTCTGTATAAATAGGCATTTGTGTTTTCTTCTGGTAGTTTTCTCATTTTGTATATTTAAAATTTTTAATCTATATTCCACCAGGAACCTATTTTTGTGACATAAAAATCCAGCTAGTTTTCTCCAAACAGCAGGCATTCCATTTATGAATAATTCATCTTTTTCTACTAATATGAAATGTCACCATTATCAAGTTCTAAATTATTTCATATATATGGGTGTTTCTGGATTTTCTAGTCTGTTCCATTCATTTATGTCTTTCAGCTGTTAGTAAATGACTTATAGAAATTAATGGCACATTTTGATATCGAGGAAGGCAAGTCATTTTTCATTGCATTACAAATAAATTTTAATGTCATCATAACAGTAAAAGACAGCAAGTGTAATTTTTAAACGTTAAAACTTTGGTGTTTTTATTTGGTTTAGGCAAAATTGATAAATACAGAAAGAGCTCACATCTTGAGAAAATTCTTTCTATTCAAGAACATGAACCATCTTCCCACTTTCCTGCTAAGGTTCCTCAGTAAAGTATATATTTACATAGGGGTACATGGATAGAAAATGGATATTGGATTTTATCTAAAGAATTTTTAGCCCAGAAGTTGATACATTATGGGAACTATTTCTCTCATTTTACACTTTTCTATAATGTGAATAACATGTTTAAAAGTGTATACCTTAAAAATATTATATAGACAATTTTGTGAGTTAAATCACTTTAAAATTGTCTCTAAAGTGCACTATAGGGAAATTATGGGTGCACTGGAAACCAACTAAAGTGTTGTTTTCATTTTGCTGCTCATAAAGAGACCCAGGCCTTGACTCCTCCAAGGCTTCCACATCCCAGGTGCTGCGGGCCCTGGTTAGCTGTATTCCTACATATTTTATATTCTGTGTGTGTGGCTATTATGAATGTGATTGTGTTCTAGATTTGGCACTCAGCTTGAACACTATTGGTGTATAGAAATGCTTATTATTTTTGTAAATTGATTTTATATCCAAAAACCCTGCTGAAGTTGTTTATCATACCTAGGAGCTTTTGGGGAGATACTATGGAGTTTTCTAGGTATAAAATCATATCATCTGCAAACAGAGATAAATTTGACTTCATCTCTTCTTATTTTAGGACACCTTTTGTTCCTTTCTCTTGCCTGATTGCTCTGGCTAGGAGTTCCAGTAGTATATTGAATAGGAGTGGTGAGAATGGGCATCCTTGTCTTGCTCCAGTTCTCAAGAGGAATGCTTCCAGCTTTTGCCTGTTCAGTATGATGTTGACTGTGGGTTTGTCATAGATTGCTGTTATGATTTTGAGTTATGTTCCTTTAATGCCAGTTTGTTGGCGGTTTTTAACATGAAGGGATGCTGAATTTTATCAAAATCCTTTTCTACTTCTATTGAGATGATCATGTGGTTTTTATTTTTTGCTCTGTTTAGATGGATGAATTACATTTATTGATTTGCATATATTGAACCAAAATTGTATCCCAGGGATAAAGCCTACTTTATCATGGTGAATGAGCTTTCTGATGCGTTGCTGGATTCAGTTGGCTAGTATTTTGTTGAGGATGTTTGCATCTATGTTTATCAAGGATATTGGCCTGAACTTTTCTTTTTTATTGTGTCTCTGCTAGGTTTGGGCATCAAGATGGCACTGGTCTCATAGAGTGAGTTAGGGAGGAGCCCCTTCTCCTCAATTTTTGGAATAGTTTCAGTAGGAATGGTACCAGCTCTTCCTTACATGTTTGGTAGAATTCAATTGTGAATCAATCTGGTCCTGGGCTTTTGGTAGGCTTTTTATTATTGATCCCATTTAAGAATTCATTATTAGCATGTTTAGGGTTTGAGTTTCTTCCTGGTTCTCTCTTGGGGAGTTGTATATTTCCAGGAATTTACCCATTTGTTCTAGGTTTTCTACTTTGTGTGCAAAGAGGTGTTCACAATAGTCTCTGATGGATTTCTGTATTTCCTTGGGGTTGGTGGTAATGTCCCCGTTGTCATTTCTTACTGTGTTTATTTGGATATTCACAAACCACTGTTCAATGAAATAAAAGAGGATACAAACAAATGGAAGAACATTCCATGCTCATGGGTAGGAAGAATCAATATGGTGAAAATGGCCATACTGCCCAAGGTAATTTATAGATTCAATACCATCCCCATCAAGCTATCAATGACTTTCTTCACAGAATTGATAAAAACTACTTTAAAGTTCACAAATTTCTTATAAGCATTCAGTCACTTCATATTTTTGGCTAAGGTTGATGGTGGTTTTTGATAACTGTGGGAGTTTTTTTTCAAAATAATACAAAGATTCCTTTTTTTCTTCTTGGGAATTCTGTTTAACAGCCAGTTTCTCACATTTCCTCTCTAATTTGTCTCCCTTCTTCTACCATTTTATCCCACTTCTGCCTCTTTCATCAACTGGTTTATGATTTCTAAGAGAGTTACACAGAAGTAACAAGCATCTCTGGTTTAAGAACAACAGGTTGTCAACATGCTCCAGGACAACAGTAGCAAAATATGTGAGGTTAGAGTCTAAAATCATTTCTGCAGAGCAGAAAAGATGAGGAAGCATAAAAGATAAGCACATTTAAGTAAAATTGTTCACTTATATATAATTCTTCAGTAATAAAGGGCAACCACAGAGACGTTCTCACTATATATACATCTCCCTCAGAATCCATATAATCCATGCTTTTTTGCATTATAACCATTTTTATTTAAATATAGACCCTACTCAGTAGACACCCATCTACTCAAACATAAAACCATCTCCTTTTAATTTGCTCATTTGGTAGATTCACTGGACAATATATATCTAAGGAGAGAAATATAATATCTGGAATACATATATGTATATATTAGACACATATACATAGAGAGAGAACATAAGATCTGGAAAATATTAAAGGTTTTTTCATTTCTTTATAACATGAAATACTCCATTTCATTATTTTTAACTCCAAAAAAGTCTGCATCTGATTGCTAATGGTATATCAATTCACCTTAAAAATTCCATTTAGGTGTTCAGTAAACAAAACCCAGAAATACTACTTTCTTCCTAAAGGAAAGCAAAAAAACATGATCATCCACTTTAATTACATGGTCTCTATCACATAATTTATGGAACCTGTGGGTTTTACCTGTGCAAATTTGGTGTAAAAAAAATTGACATGGATGAGATTACTAACTAGAAGTCTTTAAATAAGATGAGTTTGATTTAACTGCTGCTGCTTCTGCTTCACTCACTATAAGTCCATCAACATCCTCTTCTAGTCTTACAGTTAAGTCTGAAGCCTTTCAGCGTTAAGAAATATATATACAGGGCCAGGCGTGGTGGCTCACACCTGTAATCCCAGCACTTTGGGAGGCTGAGGTGGGCGGATCATGAGGTCAGGAGTTCAAGACCAGCTTGGCCAACATGGTGAAACTCCCATCCTTACTGAAAATACAAAATTAGCCGGGTGTGGTGGTGTGCACCAAAAATCCCAGATACTCAGGAGGCTGAGGCAGGAGAATCACTTGAACCTGGGAAGCAGAGGTTGCAGTGAGCCAAGATTGTACCATTGCACTCCAGCCTGGGTGAGAGAGCAAGGCTCCATCTCAAAAAAAAAAAAAAAAGAGAGAGAAAAGAAATACATATACAAAAGACTCGTGTAACTCTGTGTCCCATAAGGTTGAATTCTAAGAGACTTTCATTAGTAATAAATGTATGCAATATATATGATTTTGAACCTAAATGACACTAACTGGTTGAGCAAGGATAAAGTGCTTCTTCTATGAAACCAATCCAGAAGACCTTAGAATTTCACATGCTAGAGATCTTAAATTTTCACTCATTTGACAGATCCTTCTGTGTGACAGATACTCTTATCCTGGGTCACAATCTTGCCTTATATTTTTTTTCTTTTTCTTAAAAAGAAATCAGACTTTCCCCTACAGGAAGGCATTCCACCAGTCTTTTTGAGATGTACACCACCCTGCCTGGCTAATTTTTGTATTTTTTTAGTGGAGATGGGGCTTCACCATGTTGGCCAGGCTGGTCTTGAACCCCTGACCTCAAGTGATCCATCCGCCTCAGCCTCCCAAAGTGCTGGGGTTACAGGTGTGAGCCACCACGCCTGGCCCACCAGTCTTTTTACTACAATACTCTCCAGGATATTTTCAGAGATGAAAAAGGCACTTAATACTCCTATTCTCTGCAGCATTTTTTAACCCTCCTCAGAGAGTCTGATCCCTCTATTCTAATGCTCTGCCTGATGCTGAGAGAATGAGGAAATTTCATCTATTGAATACCTATTAAAATGTATTAGGTACCTACCTATAAAGCACTCCATTTAGCTTTAGAGATGCAAAGGTGTTCAAAAGAAGCTTCCTGGAACTCCGCAAGTGGGGAAGGCAGAAATAGACACAATAAATTATAGAACAGTTTATTACAAAAGTACAAATCAAACATTGTGAAGAAACAGAGAAAGCAGCTGGAAATACATCCTAAACAGAAAAAAGCTAGAGGGATAGTCTTTCCCTTGCACTAAGGTACAACAGCATACCGAGGAGAGAAATACAGAGAGACACTAAACAAAAACAAGGCTATAAACTGAGTTAACCAACATGAGAGGAAGAACAAAGAATGAGGCTCTCACAAGGTCATTCCTGAGTTTTAACATAATCAGATAGGAAAGCTTTCAGCAGAATGCAAGGGGAATCAGAAGGCAACATCATCTCCCACTGTCCCTTATCAATTAAATATGTACATGTTCTTCCGCCCAGGCTGAAAACATGATTCTCAAGGAATATAAAAAACCCAGTGCTGCTTTAGTTGACAAAGCACTGAAACAGACTGTCCCTCCCCATGTAATGATAAAAATGCGCCAAAGTTGGCCGGGCGTGGTGGCTCATGCCTGTAATCCCAGCACTTTGGGAGGCCAAGGCAGGATCACGAGGTCAGGAGATCGAGACCATCCTGGCTAATACCATGAGACCCCCGTCTCTACTAAAAATACAAAAAATTAGCCGGGCCCGGTGGCGGGCGTCTGTAGTCCCAGCTGCTGGGGAGGCTGAGGCAGGAGAATGGCATGAACACGGGAGGCGGAGCTTGCAGTGAACAGAGATCGCGCCACTGCACTCCAGCCTGGGCAACAGAGCGAGACAATGTCTCGGGGGGGAAAAAAAGCCCCAAAGTCAGAGTTAATCAGCTGGGGCCTGTCGCAGTCTGGTCACATGCAGTAAGGGAAGGAGGCAGGCACAGTTCTTCTTCCCTAATTCCATCCACCCTCCCTCAGCTACCAAATTATGGTTTCTGATCCTGCAAGAGTCAAATTTGCAAAGGGTGGTTGAGTTCTTATCTGACTGATAACAGTTGTAAGATAATTTCCAGCAATCTTTATATGGCATTGAAAGGTGACAATGTGCTAGCAGCCCTTGCTTGCTCTCGGCGCCTCCTTGGCCTCGGCGTCCCTTCTGGCCACGCTGGAGAAGCCCTTCAGCCCACCGCTGCGCTGTGGGGGCCCCTCTCTGGGTCTGGCCGGAGCCCGCTCCCTCTGCTGGCGGGGAGGTGTGGAGGGACAGGCGCGGGCGGGAGCCCGGGCTGCGCAGGGCGCTGGAGGGCTGGCGCGGTTCCGGGTGGGCGCGCCTCCGCTGCCCTGCACTCCGCGCCGCCGGCGGGTGCCTGCTGGGCTTGATTGGAGGACGGGCTCCCTCTGGGCTGCAAGAGTGCCCGGGCTAGGTGCCGCAAAGTCCCGCAGCCAGTGCCATTGGGAGGTGAAGCCTGCTGGGCTTCTGGTTGGGTGGGGACTTGGAGAACCTTTCTGTCTAGCTAAAGGTTTGTAAACGCACCAATCAGCACTCTGTGTCTGTGCCACCCGAGCCAGTGGGGGCAACACGTTTGGGTCTCCTTCCTTGCTGTGGAAGGTTTGTTCTTTTGCTCTTTGTGCTAAATCTTGCTGCTGCTCGCTCTTTGGGTCCGTGCTGCCTTTATGAGCTGTAACAGTCACTGCTAAGGTATGCAGCTTCACGCTGAGGCCAGGCCCGCGAGACCACGAACCCACTGGAAGAAAGAACAACTCCAGAGGCGCCGCCTTTAAGAGCTGTAGCACTCACCGGGAAGGTCTGCAGTTTCAGTCCTGAAGTCAGCAAGACCACGAACCCACCAGCAGGAAGAAACTCTGGACACATATGAACATCTGAAGGAACAAACTCCAGACACACCATCTTTAAAAACTGTAACACTCGCCGCGAGGGCCCGTGGCTTCATTCTTGAAGTCAGCAAGACGAAGAACCCACCAATTCCAGACACAGCATTTATTTTAAAACCAACTCTCTCAGGAGTATTTCTCTGCCCACGGGTGTCCTCACCTCCAATTGCTTTAACCTGAATGAACGCACTCCATCCTGGCCTTTGTTTTCTCACAGCTCCTAAGGCATCCAGAGATCCACTTTGAATTATACTCTTCTGAGGCCTCTTCACACCTTTAATAGGCCCTTTCACGTGGGATTTAAAATGGATCCTCCGTCCCCATAATGGCTCACTGTCTTTTGCCCGTGACCAACACCTGGGCCTCTGTAAACACTCAAGCATTCTTTGCCAAAACAAATTCGGAGAGTGCAGACAAGTCTCAACACAGTAATAATTCTCCCTTTCTCAGACAAAGCAGCTCACCAGCCACCAGCCCTTCTCTCAGCCTTGATTTCCTGGATGAGTCAAATACCTGCTTCCAGAAGCAGAACATTCACAGCAAGCTCTCTGAAGTAGGATTTATTTAAGAAATAAGTGTCCTCCCACCCTCCCTGTTTGGCAACTTAGTAATTTTTTTAATGAAATGCGTTCTCACATTCATAACAGATTAGCCACCCGTTTATATTGTCATGGTGATGGAAGATGGAAGTAGTTCAGAAAACATTGCTTTTATATATAATTTAATTAAGTTTCTGTTGTGAAAGGGGAGGAAAGATTATATTCCTGACTAAAATAAGGATTCATGTGTAACAGAGTGGGGACAGAAAGGTATTTGCATAGAAATAAAATATTTGTTTCAAAGGTACCAACTCTCCAAATCATGTCCACTACTCAGTATTATTTTTTCAATCCAAAGTCTTTATTCCGACATATTTTATTAAAACATGACACATTAAAATTAAGAAATATGCTCATAACTAAATGGATGTGGTTTTCAAAGTGACTGTAGAATTTTTTATTCTAACAAGCAGTGTATGAGGGTTATAGTTTCTCCACATCTTTTACGGTACTTCTTATGGTCTGCCTTTCTTATTGTCCATTTTAAAATGTTATAACCATTTAAATTCTGATTGTAACTGAATTACAACTCTCTACTCTTAGATTTAAACATTTTTATGCAGTTAATTTGAAGCATAATTACTGCATCTTAAGTTTCCATTGATGTACATAAAATTATGATTTACCAACAACCAAATAATATTTTATTATAAAAGATAAATGGTAATATCAAGAGATAATGGATATCCTTCAACAATTTTAGCTTGCAAACTAAAAATGCTTCCCAAGAGCTAAGGGAACAATTTTTATTCGCATCTAGTAGAGTCACCAACCATAAAATCATTTCTTTCAACTTTATGACTGACATTTCTCAAATAAGCTGTTCTAAATCCTGATTGTTCTTTTTTTAAATATGCATGCTACAAGGTTGCTAATTTGCAATAGGTATCATCATGACAATAGACTGACAAAGTATCTCACACCCTTGAATTATACTAACTCAAGAATGGATGGGAAAGCATTGCCAAAGAGAGACTAATGCTTCCAATCTTCAATGAAACTAGTAATACATCCCTATCAAGAAGAGAGTTATCTCACTTCCAGTTTCTTTCTTCCCCTCAAGAACAACTTGAATCTCTTTGGCATCTAAAGTCTCAGAGGCCAATAAAGCCTCTGCTAGATTCTTACACTCTTTTGCATGAGTGTTCAAGATATGTTTTGCTCATTCATATGAGTCCTGAAATAGAAAAGCAGATACATAAAAAGCAGAAAATGTGGGCTGGGTGCGGCGGCTCATGCTTGTAATCCCAGTACTTTGGGAGACTGAGGCAGGTGGATCGCTTGACCCTCAGGAGTAGGAGACCAGCCTGGGCAACATGGCAAAACCCCATCTGTACAAAAAATACAAAAACAAATTAGCCAGGCATGGTATCACACTCTTGTTGTCCCAGCTACTCAGGAGGCTGAGGCAGGAGGATCACTCAAACCCGGAAGATAGAGGTTGCAGTGAGCCGAGATCGTGCCACTGCACTCTAGTCCAAGTGACAGAGGGCAGACCTTGTCTCAAAAAAACGGAGGAAGGAAGGAAGGAAGGAGAAAGAAAGGAAAGAGAGAAAGAAAGATGAAAGATAAAAAAGGAAGGAAAGGAAAGAGAAAGAAAGAAATGTAGGGGAAACAAAAACCAAACTCAATGGGTAAAGCTATAGAAACTTTATATATCCTTAAAAATGTGAAATCTATAGATTTAAATTTATAAAAGCTTGATTTTGTAGTGTAAATAATTTGTGCATCATAAATAGTAAGGAAAAGAGAATATGCTTTCTAGAAAGGCAGAGACCTCATCTTCTGACAGTCCCTAAACCTTTACATTATACAAACTTTCATATCCTTAACTAGTCTAAAGCATTCCTTTGACCTCCTCAAATTAAAACCTGGCTCTCTCCTGCCAAGACTACCTTTCCTAAGTCCTCTCAAGTGTTATTTCTTCACTTGAGGGTGAAGCAGTGAGCTCTTCGTACCCATCACCACTTCCAGACTGTTACTAACCCATCCTCTTGTAGAAAGCAGTCTTCCTGTGAAGAGACCAAACCATTCAACCAAAGTTCTATCCAACCCCCTTTGTTGTGCCATCTAACAAATACCCTAATTAAATTCTTCATTCACTAGGGACTCTGGCACTTAGCTCAGTATTCCTCTTCATTCCAAGACCTCCCTGAAAGGATCAGTAACTTCAACATCGAGATGGAACACATAACCAACATAACCAGCCTCTCCACTGAGCTACAGACCCACATATTCTACCTTGAAATCTTTAACCAAGATAGCTAAAATTCAACACGTATAAAACTAAACTCATGAAGCTGGGTACAGGGGCACACACCTGTAGTCCCAGCTACTCAGGAGGCTGAGGTGGAGGATGGTATCCTTTCAGCCTTGGAATTCAAGTCCAGCTTGGAAAGCATAGCAAGACCCTATCTCCAAAAAACAAAAACGAAAAAACTACGCACTTCCAGCCCAGTTTAGTCTCCAGTTTCCGCAGTGAAAGGCACAAACAGTTGCATGAGGCAGAAATCTGGAAAACAGCTTTAATTGCTCTTTCACCCCTCACATCCAAAACATTGCAAAGACACACTAATTCCACTACATCAGTATCTCTTGAACTCACCCACATTTCTTCATTTCTACTTTCACCAACCTAACCCAACCATCACTGCTCTGCGAGGCCAGAGTCCAGGGCTTCCCATTCCGGAATCAACTGTGTGACCTCCTTGTTGGGGGTCTCGGACAGGGCAGAAAGAAGGTGTTCCCTCCCCTTTGATTTATTTTTTATTTTTGTTTTTTGTTTGTTTGTTTGTTTTTGAGACGGAGTCTCGCTTTGTCTCCCAGGCTGGAGTGCAGTGGCACAATCTCGGCTCACTGCAAGCTCCACCTCCCCGGTTCAAGCGATTCTCCTGCCTCAGCCTCCCGAGTAACTGGGACTATAGGCGCCCGCCACCACGCCCAGCTAATTTTTTGTATTTTTAGTAGAGACAGGGGTTCACCATGTTGGCCAGGATGGTCTCGATCTCCTGACCTCGTGATCCACCCGCCTCGGCCTCCCAAAGTGCTGGGATTACAGGTGTGAGCCACCGCGCCCGGCCTTCATTTTTTATTAAGCACTGTGCCAGCGGTCTCCGTGGGTATGAGCCCTTGTACTGCACGGGGTTCGAGGAACAAACTGCGACAGCATCAAGGCAGACAACACCACAGCAGTCTACAAATACTATCAAGGACTCGCGGGATGCGGTGGATCCCGGAAGAGGCTGCTGGCGCACCGACCCCGTGAGCCACCAGGCCCTGGGCCGTCCTGGCAGTGCGGTCTCCCGCCGTAAGGTGGAAAGGGGCGTAGAGAGTGATTGTGTTGCCAGCCATGCGTCCGCGTTGCCTGACATGGAGCCACTCAGCCGGCTCCATGGCACCTGGAGGAGAGCCACACCCCCTCCTCACTCCTTGCCCGCTTCTGTGGAGTTTCTTGACAACCAGAAGTAGCCAATTAATTTGAGCTGCCCGAAGCACTTGATACCTTGGTTTAGGAGAAACTCTGGATGACTCAAAGTTTCACAATTTAGGAATGAGATTCACCAGACACCCGTTAGACAGCAAAACGTAGCTGTGCCCCGGACTGGTGCTGCCACCTGGTGGGGCCAGTCTGTAAGCAAGGGCGGCCTAGTGGCCGTCATTGTAGCCCACCAAACCACCCTGCTTGCTGGGCCCGCTGCTTCAATAGGTTTTATTATTATTTAGGTAACATTATTCAGATTAGGAAATGACTGATATTGAAAAGATAAGACATGAGTGAAGCTGAAACATTTTACTCACAGTTCCCGAGAGAGCACGTGTTATGGGGTGGGGAGGGGTTTGATTAGCTCAGAGTGAGAGAGTCCAGTGGTTGCAAGTATGAACTTAATCGGGTGCCCAAGAAGGGAAACTGGCCTCTAGCCAGGGCCTCGAAAGTGGGTCAAGGCAGCATTTTTAAAACTTTGTTATAGGAATCCACTGTTTTTGCAGTTTGTCCCTCCACGTGCTCTGTCTTGGGTTGAACAGTTTCTCCCCATCAAAAAGAAAAAAAATATCGTGTCCACCCACAACCTCAGAAGATGATTTAATTTGGGAATAGAATCTTGCAGATGTAATTAAGTTAAGGTGATTTGTACTGGATTAGAGTAGGCTGTTTTTTCTGGTTTTTTTTTTTTTTTTTTCTGGTCTATTTGTTTGTTTTGTTTTGTTTTGTTTGTTTGGAGATGGAGTTTCACTTTTGTTGCCCAGGCTAGAGTGCAGTAGCGCTCTCTCGGCCCACAGCAACCTCCGCCTCCTGGGTTCAAGTGATTCTTCTGCCTTAGCCTCCCAAGTAGCTGGGATTACAGGCATGCGCCACCATGCCCAGGTAATTTTGTATTTTCGGTAGAGACAGGGTTTCTCCATGTTGGTCAGGCTGGTCTCCAACTCCCAACCTCAGGTGATCCACCTGCCTCGCTCTCCCAAATTGCTGGGATTATAGGCGTGAGCCACCACACCCAGCTTAGAGTAGGTTCTATATCCAGTGACTGCTGTTCTTGCAGGAGAAGGAGAGGACACATGGATACATATGGAGAAGAAGGCCACGTGAAGGATGGGGCCAGAGATCAGAGCGATGTAGCTACAACTCAAGGAATGCCAGGGACAATCAGAACCACCAGAAGCTAGGACAAGCAGAGAAGCGTTCTTCCCTAGAGCCTTCAGAGGACACACAGGTCTGCCAGCACCTGGATTCCAGACTTCTGACTTTCATAACTGTGAGAAGATAAATTATGAAGTTTGTGTTAAATTACTGTGGCAGCCTAGGAAACCAATACAGACACTGGTGCCAGGAAGTAGGATGTTTCTGTAACAAATACTTAAAACGTGGAAAGAGCTTTGGAATCAGGGAGAGGCTGGAAGAAGTTTGAGGCACGTGATAGAAAAAGTCTAGAATCCATTAAGGAAACAGTTGATGGAGATGTGGACAGTAACTCTAATGAAAGCTCAGAAGGAAGTGAGAAGAGCTGTAGAGAAGCTTCTATCCTCTTAGCAGGGGTCCCCAACCCCCAGGCCAAGGACTGGTACAGGTCCCTGGCTGTTAGGAACCAGGCCACACAGCAGGAGGTGAGCAGCCAGTGATCCAGCATTACCGCCTGAGCTCTGCCTCCTGTCATTCCAGCGGGGCATTAGATTCTCATAGGAGCATGAACCCTATTGGGAACTGTGCATGCTGGGGATCGAAGCTGTGCAGTCCTTATGAGACTCTAACTAATGCCTGATGATCTAAGGTGGAACAGCTTCATCCTGAAACCATCCCATCATCCTCCCAGCCCCCCAGCCCCTGTCCCTGGTGCCAAAAAGGTTGAGGACTGATGCTCTTAGAGAATACATATATTGTCATGAACAGAATGTTAGTAGAAACATAATGTTAAAGGTGCCTCTGGTGAGGTCTTAGAAAGAAATGAGGAACATATTCTTTGACAGCTGAGTAAAAGAGATCTTTGTTATAAAGTGGTAGAGAACTTGACTAAATTGTGTTCTGTTGTTATATGGAAAGTAGACATGATAAACAATAAGCTTGGATATTAAAAGCTTGGATATTTAGTTGAGGGAAGTGTTGAAGGTACAACCTGCTTGCTGCTAATAGGAACTGTGAGAGGAAAAAGGTACATCGAGTAAAGAACAGTCAAGCAGAAAGGAGCTGGCACTTAATGATTTAGGGGCTCTCGGGATGTCCAGATTACAAAGACTACAAAAATTAGGAAACTCACTGTTAGAAAGTGTACTCTGGAAAGAGGACCAAGGGTGTGGCTGGATAACATTTTGCTAAAGAGATTGGACATGTGACTCATGGAACCACTCCACCATCTCAGCAGAAGCCAGAAATAGAGATGGGGTTACCAAGGAAAGATCTGTGGAGGGCCCCTTTGTCTGTTGGCTGAAACCCCATGAATTATGCAGGAGACAAAGGTTTTGAGATTCTGATAGCAGTAGAAACATGGCAGCCTGGACTCTAAGGGACAGAGATGGAATGGAATAAAGGAAGGCCATGGGGCTTCCAAAATTCCACAGGCAGGCAACTGGCTGATGGAGGCATTCTGCTGCAGAAATGTTTTATCTCCCATCTTGTAATTTTCTGTTGAAAGCCAAACATGCATAAGGTGAGAGGAACTGAGGTAAATAGGCTTTTAGTGTGAGGTTTTATATTTATCTGACTAAGGAGGGAGGCTGTGTTTCTGGTTTGCTGTAGCTGTAAATGTCAGGGGCTAAAATTTCCTCTAGTGTCCTTGTTTTTGCATCCCCTGTTGCCTTTGGGTTTCCCTAGAAACTGCTTCTTACATAAATTCTGGGCCTTGCAGTTCTTTCAGCTGCAATCCCTTGTTAATATATAGGAGCCCTAAGTGATGTGGCAGTAAGATGTGGGGACAGCAGGGAGTGGTCTATAAACCCATGATCAGGGCCCAGTCTTGTTGTGAACCAGTGGTCCCTAGGCTGTGCCACTCACAAGTGCTTCTCAGCTTTTTTTTAATGTGAGTTGGAAGACTAAAGCAGACTGGAGGTGGATATTTTCCTTCCCTTGGGTTGGGTAGGCTCTGGTAGTTGCTCTGACTTTAAGCCTTTGTTAAAGAGGACAGGACGTTATGTGTGCATTTCAAAGTGGTTACACTTCCCTCCCCTTGCCAGAAGCTCCAGCAGATTTTTCTCCGATTTTCACCTAAGAACAAGATAGAATTCCTAGAGCTAAAACCCATGAGACTGTGGGGGCCCCTTAAGGCTATGTCCCCAGCATCTTTTCTCTCTTATGCTTACATGCCCAGGCTCTAGCAGTTAGTCAGTTACCCTTTAAGTTTTCCTACAAGTTGCTGGCTGCAGCAGCAGCTTCTGTGCCTGGCAAGCTGTAGCTCTGTATTTGCCTTTCCTTCTAATTTTCAGGGGAGTGGTTTGCCACGTGACCTCAATTTTCTGAGGAATCGAAGAGTTGTTGATTTTCCAGTTCGTTCAGCTTTTTTCTTGTTGTAAGGATGGAAGTGATGATTTTGAAGCTCTTTATGTGCCAGAACAAAAATTTTCATTGGTATGCTTACTAGTGATAATTATAAAAAACAAAGGTATGAATGAATGAATGAATGAATGAGTGTGGCAGTAATTCCTGAAGACATGACCTCAGCCTTACATATAATCTCCCTGGATTAACTGAGCAAGCCAAAAAACAATGTCTTTTTTAGTTAAGAGGTCTGACTCTGTAGCCCAGGTTGGAGGGTACTGGCATGACCTCGGCTCACTGCAGCCTCAACCTCCTTGGCTCAGGCGATCCTCCAGCCTCAGCCTCCTTAGCAGCTGGGACTGAAGCTGCCGCCTCACCCAGCTGGGTTCTCCTTTCCACCAGACATGTGTTTGTGTGCTGGCACGAAGGCATCATTGAAGTTTGAAGTTGGTTTTCTGCTGGGGGAGTGGAGTCAAGCCCGCACTGTCCCAGTGAGAAAACAGGAACCCTGACTACTGGACAAAACAAAGCAGCAGCAAGAGAGAAAGGTAAATTTTTCCAGAGTGCTATGCTCCCAGTAGACTTCCTAGGACTTCCTATCCCTGCCTTGCAGAGGCAGCTCACGGACTCGAGGCCAACCTGAGCAAGTGCGCTGGAGCGTGATGGAGGCCAGTGGGGATCTGCCTTCTGCTGGGGGTTCCACAGCAACACATTTTGAATATTTTCAATGTTATTGGGCATTTCACTACTTCTAATATTCACACCTGCGATGCATATGGCACCTAATATACTCAGTAAGCTATTGATGGTCAAAACAACTAGCTAATGTCATGATGAAAATGGTCACTGCCATCAAAACACACAGCGATGGGGCCCGGATCTCCCTGGGCCTGTTTCTCCAAGTTCAAGTGAAGAGGAAATACCCAATCTGGCCTGGAGCGTTCTAGTGGCGAAAAGTCAAAGTTCTTCTGGCGAACATTTTCAAGTTGAAAGAAAAAAATATACACCCGCAAAAAAAAAAGCCACTTCTGTTCCCATACCGGGAGTCGAACCCGGGCCACCTGGGTGAAAACCAGGAATCCTAACCGCTAGACCATATGGGAACCGCTAAAAGGTGGTGCCACCATATCTGTATATGTGACATGCGTCAGCTTCGCCGCCAGCGCCTCCCAGCTACCACTGCGCAGCACTGAGCTCCTGCTGTCCCTGTAGAAACTCGTATGACTGCAGCCGTGCCAGACTCGCTGCATGAACCCGGTCTCTCGACTTAGCCCTGGTGGGACAAGCCACTTCCCCCCAGAAGCCAGAATCCCCTTTCCTGGCGGTCTCCCCAAGAGCTGGAGTTAGGGCAGAAGGTCAGGGCAGCAAGTTAAGGATGCTTTGCTAAAGATTTGCTGTCTTCATCAAACCCCATTTGCAGAGCCCATGGCCTCGCCCCGACAGGAGGATGCCCACCTGCGAGTCCAGCCCCAAGCCAGCAGTGGGAGGCACGTGCCCACCCCAGTGTCCGCCCACAATCAGCAGCAAAGGGCGTGCTCCACGGGGTCGCACCTCCTCCTGGAAGAATTTGTGGCCCCAGCAAAATTGACTAATTTTTTTCCTTACTTTGGCTTCAGAATCTCACTAACTGGAACCTTGTGGATAGGATCTTTGTTACAAAAGGCAACCTTTGGTGAGGTTTGGGGGCAGATACCCGTTTTTCCTGCAGTCACAGGGGTTCCATTTGAGTTCCCCCATTAGTCTTTTCCCTGGCAACTCAAGGTCAACAGGGCCAATAAACGACCCCTCAACCCAACGCGAATCTGCCCTACAGGGATTATGTTAAAGTTCAAGAAGTAAAACAATGTGGTACTGGTGTATTGACAGTAATGTCCACGAAACAGAATGAAAACCCCCAAATTACATTAGGTTTACACTGGGAGTTAGCAAAACAAAAGGGCAGCATTAACCGACATACAGCACGTGGGCGGATGGTGGAAAAGCTGGACATGACTCACTGGACATTTCAACTGAAACCACAGAGGTTCTTGAAAATGCTGGAGAATTCCCTGATTGCCTTATCAGTTACAAACCCAAATTCAGAATCATGTGACAGCTAGATACATTCAACTGTACGTACAAATAATGATCAAAAAGCACAAAAGTTGGGTAGTGGTTACCATAGCTTTTACTGTAGTTATTCATTAAGCTATTCAACTGTTCTGTGCAGTTTGATGTTTTATTTTACAATAAAAAGTCAAAAAAAATAAGCAAAAAGATAAACTGGAAAATAAGACTTACATCTCATATATATGGACAAAGGACCAATTACCTCCAAACATAAACAGCTCCTAGAAATTACTGCAAAGATCAACAACCCAGTAGAAAAATGAATGAAGTTCCCAGAACAGAAAACACAAGTGGCCCTTCAAAAAAATGAAGAGAGGCTCAGCCTCTTATGGTAAGACAAAGAGACAGGATTTTAAAAACCTAGGCCTCTTCCTAGAGTTCCCTTAAATATCTAGGCCAGATCATTTTTACTTCCCGGCTTAGACCCTGCCAAGGGCTGCCCAGCTACTCAGGTGTTTGTGTCCTTGTGGACTCAAGTCATATTGTCCTGATCTTTTGGCTGAGTACGGTTTTCTCCTCCAGCAAAGGCAATTTGGAGGATGTACTAAGCATGAAGCGCTACTTCGTGTGCCCCCCATCTCTCTTCGCACAGTGTTCCATCATCCAGCCATGAAAGCACAGCTGAGTGATCCAAGAGGCAGTTCCAATTGTTGACTAACGTGTACCTGCCTATGTGAGTGTGTCCTATGGGAACTCAGGCCTTAGAATGGTTTCAAAGTAGTGGCTTTCAAAATTACTGTTTGCCTCTTCAAACTTCACACCTAAGGAAAATGGAAACATGCAGAGCAGGGACACAGAAGGGGCATTAGCTGGCGTGGGGTAGGGGCAAGAGCTAATTGTGAAGGAAGAAGGCCTGAGATCACGTAGCCATGTCGGAGAACAGCTGTGCTCGCTGCCCTGCCTCTTTGCACGCATGTCAGGCAGCCCCAGGCTCCAGCTGCTTGAGTTTCTCTTGGAGTCCCCGGAGCTGGCTTCGACCCCAGTCAATGCGGTTCTGGAGGCTGGCTATGTCTGCGGCCAGCTGCAGGCCTGGAGGAAAGGAGAGAAGGTCACCATGGTATCTGTAGTGTAACACACGAGCCAGGAGGATCTGGATATCCCCAGAAATTGGAAAGGCTTCAGGCCTCTCTGCCCCCCACACTTGTCCCAAAACATTCCAGGTATGGCCCTGCATTGGCTGCTCCAGAACCTCTGAGGCCTTACACCTCCTTCAGGTCTTTGCTAAAATGTCACCTCCTTAGACTTCCTGGACCCATTATATCACCCACCAGGAACTAAAAATTCACAGATAGTAATACCATTTCATGCCCTCATTTCCTTCCTTCCCCCATTATTACAGCATCTCTCTGCCCTCACCTGCTCTCCCTCCACTTCTTT
This sequence comes from Pan paniscus, assembly GCF_029289425.2. NCBI lineage: Eukaryota > Metazoa > Chordata > Mammalia > Primates > Hominidae > Pan > Pan paniscus. Next base: position 43,886,398 of record NC_073262.2, read on the forward strand.
TCTCTGTTAGTCCACACTCTGGATCCACCTCTAGATGGCTTTTGCTGATGTCTCTGCTGGAACAGCTGCTGCCCAGTCCTCCAGGCAGCTCTCGTCTTCGGCCTCCTGTTCAGCAGCAGGGCTGACCACACATTGGATCACTTGCTCCAGGAAACACTTTCTCTTCTTGGCCTCCAGGACACCTGCCCCCAGGTGTTGCTCCTCAGTTTCCTTGACTGGCTTCTCCCCTCTTCTCCCTCACCTCCCGTCCATACTCCCCAGGCCCTCTGCTGATCTCATTCTATCTCAGCTTTAAACCAGTGTTTGTGTCAAAAACTTTGGAATTTAAACACCAGTGCTATGCAGTGGACTCCCAAATCTCTCTCCAGCCCAGGCCTCTCCCAAACTCCAGATACATGTGCCCAAGTGCCCACTCAGACTCTCCAGCAGGGCGTCGGTGGACACCACACAGACCACACCAACTCCTGCCTTCTGGAATCCTCTCAGCTGCCCACAGCAGGTGAGGGTCGCCCCATCCTCCCAGGGGTTCTGGGTGGAGACCGCAGGCTCTCCTGGACTCCTTTCCTTCCGTTACTCCCATATCTTATCTGTCAGCAAATTCTGGGGCTTCTATTCTTAAAACCTGTGCAGGTTCCCACCACTTACCTCCTCCTCCAGTGACGCTATCTGCTTCTCACACTGGCTGCTCCCTGACACCTGCTTCCTCCCTCTGCTCTGTGTCCCCGCCCAGCACCCAAGCATTCCTGTGACCCTATACAGCCAGTTGCACCATCCTCTGCTCAGAGCCTCTCTGTGGGTCCCACAGTCTTCATCAGGGCTTACGTCACCTGACTCCACTCTAGGCCACCGGCCTCGGCACATACCAGATATATCTGGCTTCAGGGCTTTTGTCCTGGCTGGTTCCTCCATCTAGAGCACTGTTCCCCAAAATCACCCACAAAGCTTTTCCTTCACCTCCTCAGAGAGACCTCCCCTGGCCCACTCCTGTCCCACTCCATTATGTGTTTTTCATAACAATTTTCACAGCCTGACTTATGTTAAGGGCCTACTTATTTGCACGTTGCCTTTCTCTGCTTCTAAACATTACATGAAAGGTGTTTGTCTCTTTTGTTCCCTGCTGTATCCCCAGCAGCTAGCATGAACCCGAATGCTGCCAACAACCAGTAAATGCTTTTGGAAAAAACAATGGGTGTACAACGGAAGTTTGGATGGAGGAAAACCTGCAAAGCCTTTCACAGACTAACCCCAGCCATGGCAGCAGTGCTCAAGTGTTCCCTGTGGATAGAGGGTCTGAGGGCCACAGAGCCAAACAACAGGGTCCACTCACCATCCCGGAAGCTTGCTTGAGCCTGACGTAGACTGTGAGGAACTAGGATTCCAAACCAGTTCAGGGGGTCCTGAGGGGCCTCAGAGGACTCCGGTTCTGGGGTCTTAGTGGGGCCCTTGCGCCTCCGCAGACCTGAGGAAAGAAAGGTTGGAGGAGGCTGGGATCTTACTCCCTGACCTTTATCATCTTGGTGACAATGTTGAGCTTGATCTGAGCTCATGATTCTATAAAACATTGTTGGTTGGAAAATTCCAACTTTGGGGTTCCAGGAAACAGCTTACCACAAAACACAGCCTTTCCCCTTGTGATTCAGATGAGACTGTTTGTTCACTCTTTCCCGTGACTCCTGTAAGACCCACTGATGACCCTGTTTGCCTGTGACACTGACCTTACCCATTGTACCTGAACATGCCAACTGACCAGACATAGACGTTCCAACTCCCCATTCTTTGTCTCAGGAATGATTAACTGGGATTAGAAGTTTGTCCCTCTGAAACTAGCTAGACACACAGATAAATATTTTCTGTTCAGCTGACTGAAACGTATGTGATTGTAAATCTATTCCCAGTGTAAAGCAACTCACCAACAATTTCTCTACTTCCTATAAAAGTCTAAGGCAAAACCACCCTACAAAAACATTCTGTTCTTCTGCTCTGGGATGCTCTCTCTTATCGCAAAAACCTAATTTAAATCATCTCCATAATTTGCATTTTGTCTTTGACACTGGGAAGGGGTTCTGCAGAAGGAAGAGGGGGCTCACCTGCTTCGCGAGTCCCCACCTCCTCTGGGGCGTGGACACCAGCTCTCACCACCTTGAACTTCTGGAGTCCCTCCTGGGCCTCGCTGAAGGACGAGAAGGGAGGATGGAGCTTTGGCAGCCCGGGCCTAGAACGCGCCCGCCCGCCCACCCAGCCCAGCATGGAAGCTTCCTCACCTGGCGTGGAGGCAGACCTGGGGCTCCATGTGGGAAGCATACTGCAGGGGCCCCACCGACTTGGCGCCCATCGCGTAGCGAGCCTTGGCGAGCGAGAGCCAGCCCTGCAGGGAGAGGAAAGCGGTGAGACTCAGTTTACGCCCGTGTACCCTCCTGCCCGCCCCAGGCGCCTACCTCCTCCACCCGGGCGTTCAACACCGTTCGTTTCCCCTCCAGCTCCTCCAGGTCCCCAAGCAGCTGCAGGACCAGCGAATCCAGCTCCGCTCGCAGGTCAAGCGCCGCCATGGACACACCTCCAGATCTGGAGCCACCTTCTTCCTTGTCACCCTCCGCAGTTTGGCAGGACAGCCAATAGGCACACGAGATCCTCCATCAAGGGGCGTTCCCATCTGGGGATCCCCACGCCGGCAGCACCAAGGCCTCTGGGTCAGCTTCTTTAAGGGCAAGCGCCCTTAGAGAAGCAGCACGGAAGCAACCAATCAACTGGTTTCTCCAATTAGCCCCCAAGTGGATCAGCCTGCTGAACTGTCGGCTAGGGTTATAGGTGGTTCTGAGTCCTTCCGGAAGCTGCCGAATCTTAGAAGTCGCGCCACTGTTGTGGCGATGGAAGAAGGCGAAGCTCTACAGAAACCATTTTGGTTGAGGGAAGAGTGGTTTTAAAGTTAATTTGGAAAGGAGCCGGCAGGCAACCTTGAGTCGGTGTGCGGTTTTTACAGTTGAACTGTTTCCAGCCGCTAATTATGATTGTTTTAGCGGTTCGTCATCTGAAAACTGCACTCTGCACGGCGGTGGTCGGGGGAGGGCGGGGATGGAGAAGCCTGGGCGGACATATTTATTAGCTGCGGTACTAAGTCACGTGTGACACTCTGTATCCAGTCTATTGGTTATCCCAAGGAGAACGCCCTGCCGGAATGGCCAATCGCTTTGAGATGTCCCCGCCCTATTCGCCATCTTAACATAGGGCATTCCCCACAGCTGCAGGCACCAGTGAAGCGTCTAAGGGACCATCTTGGTTGAGGGCGGAAGTGAGGACTGTGTCGTGCTGGAGGAGCCCACAGATTCTCCCGGACCCACGTGGAAGCGGCACTCAAGATGGTAGGAGAATGAGCTCCTGTTTCGGAGGTCCGGGGCGCGTGAAGTGCTGGGGATGTGGCTCTGGGGACTTGGAGGCTCAGCGGCTCCGGGGCTCCGGGGTTCCGGGGCTCGGGAGCGAGTAGTGAGTGACTGGGCCTGCTGTTCCCACAGCTGCGCCGCGAGGCCCGCCTGCGCCGCGAGTACCTGTACCGCAAGGCCCGGGAGGAGGCGCAGCGCTCAGCCCAGGAGAGGAAGGAGCGGCTGCGGCGCGCGCTGGAAGGTAAGGCGTCGGCCCCGCGGGCGTCTGCGTGGTAAACCACCCCGGCATGCATTTGTGTTCGAATATCCGAGCGTCTTTCCAAATGCTTGCCGGCCGTTTTCCTTGCTCATTGAGTTCTCCTGTTGGTTTTGAGAGTCTTTCTTCGGTGTGATGGTATTAATTACTTGTCACTGACGTTGCAGTACCCGGGTTTTGCAGCTTGCCCGCTGTGTGCAGTGTGTCAAGTTCGTCCCAAGTTTTAAAGACTTTATCTTGTCCTGTAGAAATTCTCTTTAGAGCGGTGGCTCACTGCTGTAATCCCAGCACTTTGGGAGGCCGAGGCAGGCGGATCATGAGGTCAGGAGTTCGAGCCTGACCAACATGGTGAAATCTCGTCTCTACTAAACATACAAAAATTAGCCGGCCGTGGTGGCACGCGCCTGTAATCCCAGCTACTCAGGAGGCTGAGGCAGGAGAATCGCTTGAACCCGGGAGGCGGAGGTTGCAGTGAGCCGAGATCCTGCCACTGCACTCCAGCCTGGGCAAAAAAGCAAGACTCCATCTCAAAAAAAAAAAAAAGAAATTCTCTCTAAAGACTATCTGGATAGCGCTGGTGCTGCAGACTGCGCTGCCCATCCTCCCTGCAGGAGTTCCTCTGAGCTCCGTGGAGAACAGTGCTGGCCCCGAGTGCGCACCTGGAGCGCTGTGCTCTGCGGTAGGCAGCCTGCGGTCCAGGGCCCGCTGAAGCCATGCCTTCGAAGCGCTGTGGGCATCGTGACCAACGGTTTTGCTGTCTGAGAGCTTAAAGGTCTCTGGTCCACCATCATACATACAGAACAGTCTATATTTCTTTTCAAAAGTAATTTTTAAGGCCGAGCGCTGTGGCTTACGCCTGTAATCCCAGCACTTTGGGAGGCCGAGGCGGGTGGATCACGAGGTCAGGAGATCGAGACCATCCTGGCTAACACGGTGAAACCCCGTCTCTACTAAAAATACAAAAAATTAGCCGGGCGCCGTGGCGGGCTCCTGTAGTCCCAGCTACTCGCCAGCCTGAGGCAGGAGAATGGCGTGAACCCAGGAAGCGGAGCTTGCAGTGAGCCGAGATGGCACCACTGCACTGCTCTGCCTGGGTGACAGAGCGAGACTCCGTCTCAAAAAAAAAAAAAAAATCGATGTTTAGATTTCTACCTGATTATAAAAGCAATACAGTACATTAAGATATTTTAGAAAGTCCTCAAGTCATGAGACTAAAGAAAATGAAGTCCTAGTAACCACTGTTTATGGGGGTTGGCCTGTAGAAAGTTTTGTCACCTCTATCCATGCTGTATCCAAGCTCAGAAAGGGCTGAGGTATTTTTATTTCAAGCATGTGCAGGCTAGTAAGCTGTGGTGTATTGGATGAGCTGAGGTCTCCATGCTTGTGACTCACTCAGCCCCTCTCTCTTCCCTCTGCAGAAAACCGCCTGATTCCCACTGAGATACGCCGAGAGGCTCTGGCCTTACAGGGGTCCCTGGAGTTTGATGATGCCGGAGGTGAAGGTAACTATACAAGGTAGCCCTCCCCAACACTGAGCTGGCAGGTCTCCAGTCCTTCCTCAGACACACCGGGCACCATCCCATCAGAGGAAACTGCTCCTGGAACTGTCCCCCATGCCCTTGTCACTGCACAGATGGCATTGCAGGGCTCTCCCTGAGTGTGCCCTGTCCCACTTACATGGCACACATGGGAGTGCCTCACTGACTCTGCACCTGACTTGTTAATTACCTCCCCCACTGGAGTGCCTGCTGGGGCAAGACAGTGTCCGTCACACATTATTGGTGCCCATACGTTTATTCACTGCATTATTCAAGAAACAAGAAAGGAATCCCAAACATTATAGATATTTGTTACGAGGGAAAAGAGTTTGTCACCGTTGGCCTTAGCAGAGTGTGGACTTCGTTGTGTAATAGAGTAGCTGCTTAGCCCCATGTGACTAATACAGCTTAAGCGAACTACAATTAAACAAAAGATTCTGTTTCTCAGCCACGCTTGTGCTCAGCAGCCAGAGTAGTTGGAGGCTGCCCTCTTGCCCGGTGTGCATGTGGAAAATTCCTATTGTTGAAGGCTTCGGCAGACAGCGACATCCAGGCGGTCTTGGCTGCCCCGAAGTTAGCATTTCATTCCCAAGACTGTCATGTTCTTGCCCCTCGTGCTCCTGACAGGTGTGACCAGCCACATGGATGATGAATACCGATGGGCAGGAGTCGAGGATCCCAAGGTTATGATCACTACCTCCCGAGACCCCAGTTCCCGCCTCAAGATGTTTGCAAAGGTACTGGTGAGCAGGGAGTGAGGGAGAGACACCCAGGACACACAGCCCCAGTCCTGACTGTACACTGCCATCCACGCCCAGGAGCTGAAGCTGGTGTTCCCGGGCGCCCAGCGAATGAACCGAGGTCGACATGAAGTGGGGGCACTGGTGCGAGCCTGCAAAGCCAACGGCGTCACCGATCTGCTGGTCGTTCACGAGCATCGGGGCACACCTGGTGAGGCCGGAGGGAGGGAGTCGGGGTGGGAGCCGTCTGAGGGCAGACGGGGTCTCTGACAGCCACCTTTCCCTGCCAGTGGGGCTCATCGTCAGCCACCTGCCCTTTGGTCCTACTGCCTACTTCACGCTGTGCAATGTGGTCATGCGGCATGACATCCCAGACCTGGGCACCATGTCGGAGGCCAAGCCCCACCTCATCACACACGGCTTCTCCTCCCGCCTGGGCAAGCGGGTGAGTCTGGGGACCTTCAGGCTGGGGCTGCGGGCCAGGCCAGGCATTTGCCACTCTGTTTCCCTCTCTTTCCTTGTGCCCCAGGTCTCTGACATCCTCCGATACTTATTTCCCGTGCCCAAAGATGACAGCCACCGGGTCATTACCTTCGCAAACCAGGACGACTACATATCATTCCGGTGGGTCCACGGGCCATGCCCCAGGAAAGCATCCCCACCCTGTGTACCTCGTGCTGCTTGCTGTTGACCCACAGCTGTTCCCTCCCAGGCACCATGTGTACAAGAAGACAGACCACCGCAACGTGGAGCTCACTGAGGTCGGGCCCCGCTTTGAGCTGAAGCGTGAGTTTGAGGCTGAATCCCGTGTCTGGGGTGGGGAGGGGAGGCTGGCTGTGCCGGGGCTGATGCCATCCCTGCCTGCAGTGTACATGATCCGTCTGGGCACGCTGGAGCAGGAGGCCACAGCAGACGTGGAGTGGCGCTGGCACCCTTACACCAATACCGCACGCAAGAGGGTCTTCCTGAGCGCTGAGTGAGCACACTCACCACTCAGTCAGGACATGGACTTGGAACTCAGGATGGGGCTGTCATAGACAGACCCACCAGTAGGAACTGTCACAGAATGGCCTGCTGAACTGGGATGCGGAACTGTGGCGGGTGGAGAGGTCTGAATAAACCGTCTGTGTCATGGCCCCGCCTGCCTCTGAGTGGTCAGGCCAAGTCTGCAGGGCAAAGCCCATGGGATCCCTTTGGGTGGGGACCTGATGGCTGTGGGACGTGCTTGGGCCTGGAGTCAGTGTGGGGGTTAACATAGAGAGAGATTTGATGCTAACATCCCCTCAAGAGTGAGGGTCCTATGAGCTCTTCAGCAGGCAGATGTGGGTAGCAGGGCCAGCCTGTGTCAGGGGCAGCCCACCAAGTTAACTCACTGAGTGGAAGCCGCCAGTGTGCCAACGCGGAGGGGACGGGCCACACCCAGTGCTCAGCAGCTGATTCCTCATGTAAGTGGCATCATGTGGTATTTGTTCTGTGTCTGGCTTATTTCTATTAACATAATGTTCTCCAGGTTCCTCCATGTTATTGCAAATGATAGGATTTCTTTCCTTGTAAAAAATATACATGCCACATTTTCTTACCAATCCATCCACCAATAGACACTTAGGTCGTTTTCATAGTTTGGCAGTTGTGGAAATGCTGCAGTAAACATGGGAGTATAGCTATCTTTTGAAGATAATGATTTCATCTCTTTTTTATATGTATACCCAGAAGTGGGATTGCTGCATCAAATGGTGGTTCTATTTTTAATTTTTTGAGGAACCGCCATACTGTTTTCCATAAAGGCTGTACTAATTTCCATTCTCACCAACAGTTCACTAGGGTTCCCTTTTCTCCACATCGTTGCCAACATTCTTTATCTTGTGTTTTTTAATAACAGCTATCCTAACAGGTATGAGGTGATCTCTCTCATTGCAGTTTTGATTTGCATTTCCCTAACGGTTGGTGATACTGAGCATTTTTGCATATACCAGGTCATTTGTTCTTTGTTGTTGACTTGAGTCCCTTATATAGTTTGGATACTGCTGTGGCCTGAATGTTTGTGTCCCCCAAAAATTCGTATATTGAACTCTCATCCCTAAGGTCAACAGTTTAGGGAAGCGATTAGGTCATGAGGACTCTGCCCTCTTGCATAGAATTAGTGCTCTT